>NW_028261383.1:54575823-54930823 GCF_051295495.1 Thamnophis sirtalis | reverse complement strand
CAAGTGCTAATTCAAATTCTTTAGTCAGTAGATGTTATTCTATGAAAACCATATCTAAAAATTTGATTGATTCTTTGATTTAACAAGATCCTTTGTCACAATCAATAGTTTTTTCACAAAGCAAGACTTGCTATCAAATGTTAGATAGTTCATTAAAAGATATGCATGCAATAAAATCAGATCCTTCTAAAAAATATTGCATATAAATTTAAATAGCCCTTTAGCGCATATGGATCTTGCATTTAACTGGACTGAACCATCACTTGTAAGCATATTGTACATTCCATTTGTAAGTTTGAATTTCTAGAATCATAACCTTAGAAACTTTGTAAGTATAAGGGAGTTCTTTTCATAAATTCTTAAATAATCTTTAAAGATATGTTTATTTTTAAGAAATTTTTAAAGACATCTTTTCAAATTATGTTTTCTGTTTGTCATAAATAACAAACCTTTGTATAAAATGAGGCTTATGTAAAAAACATCATTTCTCAAAATGGTGGTTTTTGCATCAGCCTCATTTTATACAAAAAGTATTTGCCTTCTAGATGGCACTGATTTAAAATTCAAGAAATTTTAAATTTTGTGAATTTTTTTTCAATAGCTCCATTTTTTTTATTTTGATTTGTGTGAATAGAATAAAATGGAACGGAACAGAACAGAACTGAAACAACAGAGTTGGAAGGGACCTTGGAGGTGTTCTGGTCCAACCACCTGCTCAGAGAGGAAACCCTATACCACTTCAGACAAATGGTTATCTAACAGCTTCTTAAAAACTTCCAGTGTTGGAGCATTAAGAACTTCTGGAGGCAAGTTGTTCCACAGATTCATTTTTCTAACTGTCAGGAAATTTCTCCTTAATTCTAAGTTGTTTCTCTGCATGATTAGTTTCTATCCATTGCTTTTTGTCTTGCTTTCATGTTCTATGGAGAATAGCTTGACTCTCTCTTCTTTGTGGCAACCCCTAAGATATTGGAATACTGCTATCATGTCACCCGTAGTCCTTCTTTAAATTAAACTAGACATACCCAATTCCAGCAACCGTTCTTTATATGTTGTAACTTCCAGTCCCCTAATGATATTTGTTGCTCTTCTCTGCACTCTTTCTAGAATCTCAACATCTTTTTTTACATCATGGCAACCAAAACTGGATGCAGTATTCCAAGTGTGGCCTTACTAAGAAGGCATTATAAACTGGTATTACCTTAATAGGGATTTGGGGTTTTTTTAAAAAAAAAATTGTTTGGTACCCAGAATTTGTTATGAGAGAGATGACTAAACAGCATCTTTCACAATACAACCTTATTTGAAGATAACTTATAAAGAAAAACTCACAACTTCATGTATCAGCCTGTTCCAATGACTATCAGCTTGATATCTAGCCTGTGCCTTTCTTTAATTCTACTGTTTGCTGGGCAACACAGAATAAATCCATTTCCTCATCTTGTGAAAACCCTTTAAATATTTGAAGAGAGCTATCATATCTCCTCTAAATCATCTTTCTGTAACTAAACACACCCGATTAACTGTTCCTCAGAGGCTTTATTCCAGAATGGTACACCATTTTAGTAGCTTTCCTTTAAACTTGTTTCAATTTGACACTGTCTTTTTTGAACTGTGGTAGCCACAGGTAACATACTGTGTACTTTAAAGTTAGCATTACTGGTATTATTACCTATATTGTCCTTTTCTTTGCAGGAAATGGAGTAGCAGCAGATTTCTCTGTCTTGAATAGCAGCCAGGTTCCTGGAACAGAAGCAAATAATAATTTGTTGAAAACTGACAGCAACATCCTATTAAACGTGACATACATGTGATTCACATTAAAATATTATTTTTAATTACAAAGGCAGATTATTGGAAACTTTCTCCTATGACTGCAAACATATATACAAATCAAAATAACCGTAACTAAAGTAATTACTGTTAGAAAGACTGTTCTTTTAAAAAAAGAATTATGTGATATATGCTGGACATACCCATATTTACCACTGATGAACAATATTCCATAGGCCCTTATGTGACTGATAAAATAGCAAAGCATCATGGGATGTCTAGGGAATTCTGTGAGTTAAAGTTCACAGGTCTTAAAGGTTTTTCTTTGAAGATGTTTCACTTCTCATCCAAGAACCTTCTTCAGTTCTGACTGGATGGTGAGGAATGGAAGGATTTATACCCCACATCCAGTCACAGCTGAAGAAGCTTCTTGGATGAGAAGTGAAACATTTTCAAAGAAAAAACAGAAAATCCAGTTGTCTCTTGAAAAAGCACCTTTGGGACAACCATGACCTGGATGACTGAGAATTTCCATAGACACAGACTTAAAGTTGCCAAGGTTGGACACACCAATCTAAAACATGTTTGTTTTACCTTACTTCTTAAGATATGCTTGCTTACTCACTTACATTTTTTCAATAAGCTGCTTCTCATCCAGTGCATTAGCAAGGTCTCTTTTGTTTCCAAGTACTAGAACCTATGAACAGAAAATATGTACTGATTTAGCATTTAGCTTTTTAAGGCAGGAAGCAGTTAAATTTCATTTCAATAACAATCCATTTTTGTGACACATAGAGGAAATAAAACACTCATATTAAGGAACTAGAGTTGCAACATTTATTCCCTGATACGAATAGCCAGTCTTTATTTTTTTTTAAAAAAAACATATTACTGATGAATGATGAATATCAGATGTTCCTAAGGGATAGACATGAATTCCAGAGCTAGAAGAACACTTTTTTAAAAAAGTTGGGCTACTAGTGGCATGTCCAAAATGTCAGAGCTAGCAGAATTTTCAATCCTTCCTTCATTTAAAAAAAATAGATACAGTATGCTATGCTTATCAAAAGATCATGAGCATAATATCTTTGTCAACTCCTAAAACATTTCTGTATGTCATGGTGAGGAAAGCGGGGGGGGGGCGGTAGGGCATTCCGACTTGGCTAGAGTCGGATCTCAGATTACTACAGCAGGCTTGTGAGGCATGCATCTCATTGGAGAATGTGATTTATGGCACAAACTGAGGGGAGGGAAGAAACAGAGGCAAAGTTCAGCCATAATTTAAATGAGGTTAGAGCTGACTGCAATGGGATATTCCCGAAATGGTGTTCCTAATAAATAACTGGATTTCTTTTGAAACTTGGCTGGAGGCTCATGAATTAATTAGGGCATCTTTTGGAAATCTGACAATCTGTGTTTAAAAATCGCAGGAAATCATTGCTGATCTTGTCTGGTAGCATGATTCTGGGAGCAGTGATTGTCCACTTTTGCTATCAGTGCATTGTACTCATATGTACCTCACAAATAATGTCTCTTATAACTCTGTATGTTACTGTTCTTTTGGTCATAAGAGTATACAAAGCAGGTTGTAATACAGAACAGGATGGGCTAGTCTGACAGTGGCACAACCAGATAAGCCATTCTGCTTATCAGAAGCACTCAGAAGCTGCAGGGAAAGTCATTTCAAAAGGAAAATTTGGTATAGTAGATGAGAAATCGAATAGTACAAGTCAGAAATAATTGGCCAATGGTCAGTCATTTCAGGTCAGTTTTTTTCTGCCCAGCTAGTCCAAAACTCTTTACTTTCTCTTTTTCTTGTGAAACAAGGTACTCCTGTCCTGCTTAATAATTTACTCAATACCTCAAGGTGTTTTAAATCACTCGTCCTTTTATCAACTTGGCCTACAGTTTTAGTATATTTCTATGATCTGTGGCTGAGGAAGCTTTTAGAAGACCAATTTCAACTTGCATTATATAAAAAAAACCTGAAGATAATAATAATATAAGAATCAAATATTTACATGACAGAAATGTGCTTAACAAGCAATATATCAAACGTCAAAAAAAGCTGTCCACAGACAACGATGCAATTATTTTCTAAACAAATTAAAATTTCAAGCACATTTCCTCATCGATTTCTTCAAAATTTTCAGGCAGGATTAACATGTCCACTACTCACAGGAATTCCTTGTAGCTGTGGTTTATCTAGAAGATTGTGCAACTCATTTCTAGAAGCTTCTATTTTTTCACGATCTGCAGCATCTACCATATAGCTATTAAAAAAAAATTGTTTAAATCAGTTTGTGCAATGCAAGGTACACCAGTGCACTCCAGCAATATTACCAACATTCCCCTCCCAAAGAATCTCAAATGACTAGGAATTTCAACGAAATATTATAAAAGGTAACAGAAAATTGCAAGCCAAAATCTCATTTAGTGACTAAAAACTGAGTAATTTGACCCCGCGACCCTCATCAAAGCCTTAAATTATAGCACAGCATGGCTAAACTTATATTAAAACATGTTGAAGCTTTTCAGAATTCTTCCTCCTAATAACCCAGGAGGAGTAAGAAAACACATCAAATTTGAAAATTGCAAAATTGAACGTCTTTGGGATCAATATTCCCTAACCATTTCCTTACACTTTACAATATGTTGATACCTGTTTTTGTAACACAGTTTCAACATTAGAATTCTATAGGTACCCCTCCACTTATAACTGGACACTTAATAATCAGTTATGACAGATCTCCCCAACAGTTACTTACAACCCAGTTTTGAAGTTACAACAGATGCACCCCTCTGTGATCATGTGATTGGTTTTGACAATTAGTTGACTGTTATAGTCAGCAGTCATATGACTCTGATGTTTGATATTTTTTGCTGGTTTCAGGCAAAGAAACGCCCATTGGGTAAAACTGGTCACTTAACGACCACAACAAAAACTGCCATAAAATTAGCTTCAGTCATGTGTTGACCCACTTAACAAGCAAAACAACTTACAACCATATTTTTGGGCTGAAATATAGTCATAAATCAAAGACTATCTATATTCTGTGTCACCACAAAGTTCCAATATAGCTGCTAAGCCACATTAAGTATTGAACAATAGTGAATTCCAAGTTTTCATTTATAATTGCCACAATTAAAAACATTTTCATCTAAGACTTTAAAATTCATCTAAATATAACCTAAAGTTATGTAAATTACATAGTCATCGTTAACTCAAATAGTTACATTCAGAATGTCATTGCCAGAGTAATACAAGGAAAAGCTGCAACAAATCTTAGGTCAACATTCTCCACTCCCCAACTTTGAGATGCATTTGGAAGCTTTCATTACTTAATAATAAAGTTTTGTAATACTCTATTTTAACTTTTTTTGGAATCCTTTTTCATGTCATTATGCTATAAAGCTTGAGTCCTTAGGGAATGTAGTAGTTTAGAAATATAGAACATAAATAAACTGTATTGCAATTTGTTATTTGGTCAGGACCAAGGGAAACAAGTTCTAAAGTTTTCCTGTTTGTAAGACAACATGATATTAGAAATCTGCATTCATAATGTTTCAATTTACCATCATGTCCTTAAGCTCATTCTTTTAGAAAACTTTGACAGTCTCATATTTGCTAAGTGCTCCAAGTTAGTGCTACCAGGTCTGAGTTGCAAACATCTGATGACCGCTAGATGGCAGCAAAAGATTAGAGTTTTCTGAATCTCTTTGCCACCATTTAGTGGTCATCTGGGTTTTTGCAGCCTCAATCTTAAATTTAATCTCAAACCCATTTAGTAAGATCCCAATTGTGTGATGATGAGAACACTGTGATGACTGTAACTTCATGAACTGGTCATAGTCCCCTTCATTCAGCTCCATCATAATTTTAAATAGTAGCAGGCTATAACTTAAGTACTACCTAAATAAAATCAGCTTCTGCAAAGGGAGAGGTACATTACAATTACATCATCCAAAAAGGTCAACAAGTTTTATTTTGTGCTTTTGGAAGGGAAAATTTTAAGTAAATTAGGTGCGATAAGCTTAGTAGAGCCTTAATGTACCTATTTTGCTTCTTCCTTTGCTAAATAAATAAATTTATACCATCATCTTGTGAATTTTTGTTACTAAATTTCTTAATAGGCCACGGGGGCCACAAAAAAGGGGGATTAGGTAAGATCTATAGGCTTCCAAGCCTTAGTTTAAAGAACTTCATGGTTTTGTAATCCAGACTTCCTACTAAACAGTTGAGAATAACATGCAACAAAACACAACAGAAAAAAAAAACACATTTAAAATAACAAAACAAAAACAAAAACCTTACACAATAGCATTAACTCCTCTGCAGTAGCGTTCCCACATACTTCGGAATCGTGGCTGTCCTCCTATATCCCAAATCTTTTTAAGAGGGAGAAAAAAAAGAATTATATCTGGAGATTTTGCAACTAAAAAGAGCAAAGTAGCTCACAATGTTCATTTCCAGGAAGAGCAACCAAACACCTCTTTTAATAGTCATTGCAATATAAGATGCTGATTAAAGACTTACAAAGTTCTGAACAATCTAAAACAATGCAGACAAAGTAACTTGTCCCTAAGTACCGTATGCAGAACAACACAGCTCCTATTCATCCTGGAATGGATACTACAGATCGTACAGATTTCATCAGCATTGCCCTCTATCCCCAAAGAGTCCCATATAAAACAGCACAGGGCCTCTGGCTGCCTTGTCACTCCTGAATTTCCCAAAAGGAACAGGGTCATCTCGAATAGGTCTAGTAGGCAGAAATGTATGGCTGCAATAACAACAAAGAAGTACAAATGTTTTGCCACTGTTATTATGGTATTACATTGTAGGCCACTGCTTAATCAAATTCATGTGTGGTCTTTTGCAACCATTGCTCTAGATGCCTTTAATTAGATTCATCTCCTGCCAGATAAGAAGTTCGCAGAAGCTCGCAATCTCATTTGGTGGTCTGGTTGTACTGTTTATACCAGAGTGTTCTCACCCAGCTCTCCAAACACGAAAAACCCTCTGACGTTAACTCAAAGATTCCTTTATTAAGAGCGTCAGCAGCAAAAAGTTTCTCTCTCCACGCAGGCTAACAAGACCATCCAGCCAGAAGATGAATAGTTGTCTGCCACACCTATTCATCTCCGCCTCCTGTCTTTTAACCCTAGATAAAGGGTGGAGCTTCACTAGCAGCGGTAGTTCTTCTTTCCCCAGGATTGGTCCATGGATCTCCACTGCTCTCTTCTTCTCTGCCTTCCGTGCATCCATGCATCAGGCACTGGACCCAGCTGTTTCTCCTCTTCTTCATCAGCCACCTCCAGACCTGGGGCTGTTGACTCTCCATCTGAGGGCTGACGAATGGCCCAGGTACCGTCTCTGTCTCTCTCTCTCTCTGTCAGCTCCATTCCCTCTTCCCTCACGGAGCTCTCAGGTTGCCTTGATGCTGATCCTGACTCCCACTCTCCTCCTCCTCTGATTCGGCTGTTGGAGGGGCCGGCGGCCCACAGGCCACAACAGAGACTAGCCAGGCCCCTAGAATACAATTTGTGAACTTGAAACCCAGCCTTACAAGATGGTGGGTGCAATAGTTCTGAGGTCTGAAAGACTTCCCTCTAAATATTTATTTTGAACGGAGTCGTATTTATAGGCTATTACATGAGTTTGTTCCTCAACGATAGGACTATATACTACATATTCTCCCATGAGATTTTAGTAAAATGTTCTGTGTAAGGTTTTCCCTCTATATTTGAACACAGCAGTTCAGGGAACTATGTTAATCCTATTCAAAGATTAAGACTAATCACTCTTCCCATGCTTTTCTCATTAGCAAAATATAATTAATTTGGATACATACCTTTATTGTGACATTACCCTTGGTAACTTTCCGCATGTTGAAGCCCACTGTAGGAATCATGTCTTCACTGAACTGGCCTGACTGAAGACAAAAAAGGGATAGCTTTTAGTGAGATCTGTCAAGTAACTGAGTCATCTTTTCAGTCAGTTGCTTTCAGATACAAGGCTTATTGATGGATAGAACACAGAACATTTGTAATACTAAGTCGTAGCATTATTTTTCTTCCTCGTCCATCTGAGGTTGATTTTTGCAATTAAGACAGTCATTAAGCAAATATGACATGTGAGTGAGGCCAGGAAAATTATAAAGTG
This sequence comes from Thamnophis sirtalis, assembly GCF_051295495.1. NCBI lineage: Eukaryota > Metazoa > Chordata > Lepidosauria > Squamata > Natricidae > Thamnophis > Thamnophis sirtalis. The sequence continues at coordinate 54,922,884 of NW_028261383.1, read as the reverse complement.
GAAGGAAAACAATGGAAGGGAACAAGTGGCCAACATAGTCAGAGTCATATGTAATGACTCAAAAATACCTTCTTAGTTTAGAAAGATTGGATATAAATTATTCAAGCTTCCCAGCATGCTCTATTAAATCTAGATGGCTACTCCATGAAATAGTTTTCTCCCAAAAAGTGTTAGGAAATAGCACTGGCCAATTAGAATGTCTCATGTTGTTCCTTTTTTTTAAATGAGTCATCAGCATAAAAAGTAATCTCCCCAACACCCTACGGCGACACAATAGCATCTGGAAGAACCTGAAAAACTTATGCATTTCGTGGGAAAGTATAAAGTCAAGTTCATACAACATTATTCCAAAGCATAAAACCTGAAAGTTTACTTAAAGGATAAGTCCAGGCTTGAACACTTGTGAAATATGATGAATGAACTTATGAAAATTATGCATCTAATATTATACTGTAATGTTACTTATAATTTTATAATTTATAATTTTATTAAAGCATTTATTGCTACTTATTTCAATATGGTATATTCCAATATGGAACAAATATAAGAAAACACTTCAAAATATATTTATGTGTTCAATTTGTTTGTTATCCATCTTGCTCCAAGGTTGATTCTGGGTGGCTTATCATTTCAATAAATGCAAATGCATGTCTACATATCTCCCTTGAATTCATGAAGTACTTGCTCTAGGCTAGCACAATGGGAATCTAGAACAATAATGTAAAGCTAACCTCATGCAACTCTCTCAGTATCTGCTGAGAAAAGAAGCAGGCAACACCACCATAGATCTTCTACGTAGTTTTTCCTCTACCTTCAACGCTATTAAAGGCACCGCTTGACATCATTGCTACTTCTTTTGCCAAGGACTTCTGCCTAGCTTAGAACTCCATAGGGGCTTGGAATGGATGTGGCTGGGCTTGAAAACAGTGAACTGTCACTCTACTGTGCAAAAAAGCAAAAGGGTAGGAACTTGCTATGCTGAAGGAAGCAATATGTGTGTTTGTGTATATCTTTGTGATATACTGTGAATGTTTGTATTGCTATTCTATAAGATGCCATGAGTCTTTGTTGGAATAAAAAATATGTGTGTGAGAGAGAGAGGGAGAGGGGAGAGAGGGAGGGAGGGAGGGAGAGACAGAAGAGGGGGGAGAGACAGAGGAGGGGGGGAGAGAGAGGGAGGGAGGGAGGGGGAGAGAGAGATTTTATTCCAACAAAGAGTCATGGCATATTATAGAATTCAGGGGTGGGTTCCGGCTTCTTCTATTGCCGGTTCACTCAGGGACGCGCTTCGTGGATGCACGGACTTGATGCGCGCTACATGCTCATGCGCAGTAATAAAAAAATGGTTCTGTGCATGCTCAGAAGCAAAAAACAAGACAGAACCTGTTTGGGGGGGCGTGGCCAACTGAGTTACTACCTACTTGGCTGAACCGAGCCAAACCAGTAGAAACCCATCTCTGATGGAATGGCAATGCAAACATTCACATTTAAATAAATCAGAATCTAAGAATGAAAATAATTCATTCTTCAAAAAAGAAATAAAAATCAAAACAACGAAGCCTGGTTATTCTAGTTATTCTGCTAAATCACATCTTCTGAAATATATTTTTAGAATTCCCAAAGATAAAAACAAGTTCTTATGCAGTGAACTTCTGGAAACGTTTACAAATATAGGATAGGCAAAAACACAAGTTGCCTGACTATATACAACAAATCTCATTTTTCCATTATGGAAAATAATAATGAATCCTTTCCATTCTTCACTCTACATTTTTGCTACCTCTTACTCTGAATCCTACTTAAGTTTACAACACTCCCAAATAACAAATCAATTTAGCAGAACCTTTTTTCTGCAACAGTGTCCCCAAATATCTGTTAAATAGACAATTACATCATTACATTGATTAATTTCAGTTGCTTAATAACATCCTTACCCAATTAATAAAACGTGCATCTTTTTCACTATAGCATCAGCACACAAGTGACTCAACCCCATTCCCTTGTCAGCTGATCTTCAGAAGTCTGGGCTTTTGGCTGCTGTTGCTAAACACAGTGTTAACCTGTATAAAGCCTTCCTTAATCACAGATGAGAGAGCCAACCTGGTGTCTATTACCGAGACCTCTTAGAAATGTGCCCAGCTGAGTTTTGGGTTTGACATCAGTTGAGACTCCATGCCAGGGTCAGGTTATCTTCCAAAGCTCTCTTAAACTCTCTCTCTCTCTCTCTCTGCTGCTCCACAAATTACTGGATATGAGACCCTGTTTCTGAAGTTGGACTATAGGAATCTTTTGGGACTGTTGCTATTGTACCACAGCCTCTTGGCTACATAGCAATGTCCTTGCCTGAGCCTCTTGATTCTCTCTCAGAGTTGGTAGTGCAGTGCCCCAGATTTATGGCCCTGGGGACTTCAGTCTGCCTTCCCTGGGGCTCTGAGGTAGCTTAGACGTTTGTGGTCACCGAGACACCATCTAACCCTAGAATGGGTCTATCCCAGATCATCCAGAGCCCAACCCGGGGCAGTGGCCTCCAACCCAGGTTTTCTCATCAGAATAGTAGTGATATGTTCAGAATTTGGGGGAATTGTGTCTCACTTGTCATAGTCAGATCTTGCCCTGGTAGTAATCTCTGCCACTGCCCCCCTGCCAAAAGGAGACTGAATCATATTGGTCTATTCCCAGGACTGATGAACCCGGATGGGCTCCAGAGCTGGCCTTACCCCCAATGGTTTCCCTGAACTTTGGTCATTGTGTGGAACAGGAGGGCAGCTGAGGCTTTGGATGAGAACACAGTCATGTTCAACCTCTCCTCTCCCATTCATCTGGTTGATCTCTATGGTTTGCAGAAAAGCTTAGAGAGATGAAACAGGTCCCACTCTCAATTCCAGTTATGTGGGGTTCTACAGGATTCAGTAATACCTTTTTGAAGCCTCTGGGTGAGATCATTCATCGTCATTGGGTATGGTATCATCATTTGGTTGTTCAATATCCAGTCATTTGTCCATAAAATGGGTGGTTATTGAACAACCAATGATGATACCATACTCCATGACGATGAATGATAAGTATGACAATATATTTAGTTAAGGCTACTAAAAAAAAGCTGTGGTAAAAAATGCACAAATCATCCTGTTTAATCTGCCACCTCCATTAATGAGTTTATGCAAACTCTGGATACACTTGAAACAAACAGCATAGGGAAAACTCAAAGAGTTTGATCTGCGTTTCTTATCCTAAATTCCTTCTAGGAGTTCAAAACAGAATACAGAGAATTATAGAATTATGTCATGGCCAAGGATACATTGTTAATATTCTATTGTTTTGCTCAAAGCTGGAAAACAGCTATGCGATGCTCACTTATGGCAATACTATTGGAAGTAAACAAAACTGGTTGTAACCATGTTGGGGATAACTGTTAAATTCAACTAGCTCACATTACTGTTTGCACGCTAGCCATAGTGGTAAAAACGCACTCCTTGACACAACTGCAGTGGAAATCAAACTAATCCCAGACTATAAATTCATTGTTTCTAGTGAAATATAAATCTGTCCAAAGCAAGCTTCGCTTTGTTTCCAAAGTTCAGTTTTTTCCTTAATGGCCCTGGCCTTTCCTTTTTGTCTGGATTGTGTTCACCTTGTATCTCTTATACAGTAAGGTGGTTTGGTGTAGTAGTTAAGGCACCTGGATAGAAACCAGGAGTTCTAGTCCCTTAGGTACAAAGCCGACCTAGTGACTTTGGACCAGTCACTCTCTCTCAGCTCTAGGAAGCAGGCAATGGCAAACTACACCTGAGATATTGCCAAGAAAATTGCAGAATCTGTCTAGGCACTTGCCAGGAGAAAGACTGACTCAAAGGCACTCACACTCCCTCTCATGAAACCTAATGTCAAGATCAGACAATGACTCAAAGGTACTGATTTTTTCCCCTTGAAATTAGAATTAAAAGGAACAATAAAGCCAGGTATTATCACTATACTTATGGTTCAAATTCTGCATGATCTTCCCCAGTAAGTTTGTGAAGAAAAGGATAGAAGAGAAGAACACTGACAGCTATCATAGGCCAATGTTTAGATGTTAAGTAGTCCCAAAACAGGGACACGATGGCTCAGTGGCTAGGTCACTGAGCTTGTCGATCAGAAAGGTCAGCAGTTTGAATCCCTAGTGCCGCGTAACGGAGTGAGCTCCCGTTACTTGTCCCAGCTACTGCCAACCTAGCAGTTCGAAAGCAGGTAAAAATGCAAATAGAAAAATAGGAATCACTTTTGGTGGGTAAGTAACAGCGTTCCGTGCACCTTCGGTGTTTAGTCATGCCGGCCACATGACCATGGAGACGACTTCGGACAGCACTGTCTCTTCAACTTTGAAACGGAGATGAGCACCACCCCCTAGAGTCGAGAACAACTATAGCACATATGTGCAAGGGACCTTATCCCCAAAATATTCTGGTTATGACAAAAAAAAATGACTGTAAACACTACAAAACACTACAAGACCAAATCCAACCAGACAATATCCCATTTCATGTTACTGAAAACCACTGAGAGATACAGGAGAACTAGTAAAGCTACAGTTCCTACATTTAGATTTAAATACAGGGCACCCACCAAAGTAACTTGGAGAGCCGAGGTGGCACAGTGGTTAGGGTGCAGTACTGCAGGCCACTTCAGCTGACTGTTATCTGCAGTTCAGCGGTTCAAATCTCACCGGCTCAGGGTTGACTCAGCCTTCCATCCTTCCGAGGTGGGTGAAATGAGGACCCAGACTGTGGGGGCAATATGCTGACTCTGTAAACTGCTTAGAAAGGCTGAAAGCCCTATGAAGTGGTATATAAGTCTAACTGCTATTGCTATTGCTATAACTCAAGCAAACCCAGTATCACACCCAGATCAAACCTCAATTGGAATGTGTCCAGAAAATCAGTGCCATCCAGCTGCTTATTGAGCTTTCTTAACCAAGTTCTACAAGGGTCAAATATTAAATAGATATTCTGGGTCAAGAGAAGGCTTAATACAGAAGCCTGTATGTTAGTAAAAGTGCATCCTCTTTTTTTCCATTTATTAGTTTTCCCACCATTATAAACTTCACAAGGTAGGATGTCTACACATAATGTCGAAAATATTAAAATTTGCGACTGTTTATTTGTGCCTTGAGTGAGATCTCTGAATAGATTTGTTCTGTGATCAATTATTTGGTCTGGGGTTAGGTTCGTTATTCTTGGTTGTTGTTGTGTTTTTTTTTTTTTTTGCAATCTATGGTATACTCATGAATTTTCTCCAACTCCAAAGTTCAAAATGTGTTAATATTCTTTCTAGCCTGTTTCTTGAAGTCTAATTTTTGCTTCCATAAAGTGTCACAAGGAAAAATATTGCCTGCATGATTCTGATCTTTGTAGGCGTAAATGCATCATATCTGAGTATCTTTTCCAAGGCCTTCATTGCTACTCTACCAAGTGCAAATCTATGGTGTTATTTCTTGATTGTTGTTTCCTTCACTATTGATAGCTTCTGCCTTTTAGGACCAATGATCTACTATTTCAATATCATTGTTCGTTCTAAAGTTGGTTGCTGTATATGTTGTCATTAATTTGGTTTATAGTTAATCTTAGGGCATTTTTTTCCCCACTGTGTTCGTAAATTTTCATTACTAGAGCTTGCAGATCATTTGCATTCTCAGCTTCCAAGGCAATAACATTAGCATAGTGCAAGTTATTTTAATTTTAAAACCCCATTTACCCTCTTCCAATCCAGTTTCCCTCAATATATATTGAGCAAAGCATATCGATTAAATAAATAAGGGAAGAGGATACAGCCTTAATCTTGAGTCAGCCTATTTCCTTTTAACTCTGACTTCTTGACCTGTGAACTGATTTCAGATGGGGAAAATAAGAAGTTTTATGATTGCTACTTTCCTAAGCACATTCCACAATTTGATGTGCTTTTAAATATGCCAAATACTTGATATATAAAAAGTGAAGCATTCATTCTTTTTCTGCTAGATTCTAAAAGTGATATATGCAACTGATAAATACATATAGATGATTGTATTTTAATATATTGGCACGCATATAAAAATGTGGATGCACTACAAATTGGCAAAATTAGGGAGAATTATACATCCTCACAATCTTGACCTCATACATCATAAAAGGATTCTGGAATGTTTGAGTAATCAAATTTTAAAACAGCAATGCCTGTAACATATGGAAATGCTTACAAAAACTGTCATGAGGCATTACTGCTCTTGTTCTCGATAGTCTCCATGTCCTGATTTAATTAGTTCAGTAGCTGCAAATGACATATAATGATGCATAAGAGGCCCTGAGGCCCCTAAAAAAATAGATTAATATAATCTGTTTTGCTGACAGGTCAGCTATCACTACAGCAATGCATACATAAGATTTTAAATTAAGCAACCACAAAAACAAAGCACAGCTGCCAATGCATGTGCTCTTCATGGCACTGATGAGTCATGTCATTTGACCAAGAGACTAAGACTAAGCACACCAAAATTGGTGTTCAGTAGTCTTGAAAGTTTCTCCACATAAACATCGTGTACTTCATAAAAGCCTGCATGTATCAATCCTTTTCAGTATCTTAAATTAGCTAAGACTTTTTGACTGGAAGTTATCTGACTGTGCCCTACAGAACTTAAAAGCCTTTCTTTTGTTTTCTTCACACCCTTGAGTTACAAGTAACATAAAGTAAAACTCTATAAAAAGGGAGTATGTTCTATTTCCTCCTACTTATATTTATATGAATCATTCTAAGACTGGACAACAACTTTACAAGCACTGAGAGAATACACACACAAGGACATATTCATCACAAAGGAGGCAGCTGCTGAGTTGTGAAAACATTCACCCTGAAATGTTTTTATTTAAACGTTGACGGCACAATGTACAATTATATCTGTAGAAGGAAAGAATCTTTTTTGAAAAATTTTGGCCATGACTTTTTTCAAACTCACATCTATAATCATGAAGACTAAAAAATATTTTACTAAAACATGATCCCTCTAATTCTGATTCATACATAAGGGACAACAAGGGTGTATCAACAAGTTTTTAAAACAAAACCAGGACAGCAAAAGTTCTGCTTCACTATTGCTCTTTGGTAACGAGTATTCAAGTAATATTGTCTATGTTTCAGGAAGCAGCACATAGCCATCAAAATTAGTCATCACTACTAATCCAATTATCTGTTAATAAACTGCTAGACATATCATGTGTTGCATGTTACCCATATTTCTTCAGGAAAATATGTTTAATTAAAATCATATTGGTTTAAAATTAAGCAGTAGAGGTGTTTTTCATTTACTGGCCAACAAATCAAAAATTGAACAAATGAATGATTAGATTATTAGAATATTCTTAAGCCCATTACAAATCAGTAAATCATTAAAACTCAGCAGTGGTTTTGAGGATTTCAGTTATAAGTTATATATAACAGTTTCAACTCTTCCAATACCTATCTTGCAAGTCCCAAAGCCCAAGCTAGAAAGACTATTTTAAGAGTCTTTAGTTGTTTAAATAATAAAGGCTGAAAAGTTGAAAATTTAACTGGTTGTTGGGAATAAAGGATCATTCTGAATAGGTCAGGAAGCAGAAATATCAATAAAGAGACATCAAAAATATGTTTTTTAAAATCAATTGGAGCAATTTATGGTGCTTCTTTTTACACGAAGTGGATTAATTAGCCACAGCTCGCCTATTTCAATTCTGATCTGAGCATCCCATTTTGTTGGTGAAGATACATCCCCCCCAACACACTTGATATAATGATTCTTTTTTATCTAATTTGTTTCTAATTTTAATGTTGCCACTTTTAATGCTTATAGCTTTTAATGCTCTTGACAGTGAGATGAGCAGTGTATAAATGTAAAAATTAAAGAAAAAAATATAGACAATACATGTAAATATAATGACAGATGATTTGTTCAGTGTCTTATACTGAACTCTTCAATAATATTCACAAACTATTATGACAAACCACGGCTTGAACTATCTTGGTTTGCATGTAATGAGTCTTATCTCATATATTAGTTTCACCTTTTAAGGTGCATTACTGAAATAAATGAACTTTTGCACAATATTCTAATTTTTCGAGTTTCACCTGTAAATCAGAAATTCTGAGTGCTACTCAGCCCATATTACAGTTTACCACATATGAATGGAATACAATAAACCACTGGAACACAAAAAGAAGTAGATTATTTGGACCAGGCCCAGACACAGGGCAAATATTGAATTGATCTTACAGATAACTTATGGCAAGATTTGAATATGAGTAGCATAATATTAGGGGCAGAGAATCAGGATCATACATTAAGTTGCAGTTCAGACGATTTATTGCTCAAGCCATACACAAGAATCTAGTTAACTATAGTTCAATACTAAATTGGCGCCAAATAATTCAAGAGGTGCTGGACTTAAACCATTTGTGGGAACAAAACGATACCAAGCTAATGATGCACTTAACTCCATCTCAGCTCTGCCTGCTCTTCTCCTACACATAGCCCTTAAAAGCTAGATCTCTCAGTGGCCTTCAATACCATCAACTACAATATCTCCCTGTGTTGTCTGAGAAGGAAACAATTTTGCTCCATTAGTTCCCAAGTGGCTGATTTCAGAAGTTTATGAAAAAAAGGTTCAGCATTCAGGTATCTCTACACAGGGTGTTCCAGAATTTGATTCTCTCTTGACCCCAGTTGCTTAAGATCTACAGAAAGCACAGGACAGTAAGATTATTGCACAAACTGGCAGAATATATAATGAAAGTTAAAATCATGAAGCATGTAGAATAGCAACCTTGTTGAAGAGAGTTAGCATGACTTTAACAGTGGTAAGTTCTGTCTCATTAAACCGCTTAAGTTCTTTGAAAGTGTCAAAAATATTCAGATGGAGGTAATCCTATTGATATCTGAATTTCAAAAAGCTTTTGACAAAGTTTCTCTACAAAGACTTGAGAAGTTGGAATAATCAGAAGACCTACAGAAGTGGTCTTCCAATAGACTAGTAACTTGTTGAGCAAGAAAAAACAAAACGAAGAAGTAAATAATCATTTACACAATGGAAGTAAGAAGTAGGATCTTCTTTCTACTTCTATCCAATAAATTAGAAGGAGTTTTCAGATGAAAAAAATTATTTAATATGATAATATGGGAATTTTTAAGATCACTTGTTTTATGCTTCCAATACATATATAGCAGTGATGGCTAACCCTTTTCTCCTCATGTGCTGAAATTGCGCGCCCACACCCATAATGCAATACGCCCCACCCCCATGCGCATATGTGCATGATCCCCGTGCTTCCTTGTGCATGTGTGTGACCCCCCCCCATGGCCTGTTTTTGGCCTAGCAGGCCTCCCTGAAGCCTCCTGGGACCAAAAATAGGGTATGAGGGCGCACTGCCCCCTGTGCCCCCCCTGCACATGTATGTGTGCCTTCCACATGTGCAGCAGAGACCCCGAAATCAGCTAGCTGGTTGGAGGCACATGCGCATGTGCAGTGGAACTAAGCTGGGCAGCGGCTCACATGTCCACAGAGAGTGTTCCGCGTGCCACCTGTGGCACATGTGTCATAGATTTGCCATCACAGATATATAGCATTGTTGAGGTTCTCTTCTACCTAGATATCTGGCAGGACAGGACCCCGCAACAAACATTCTTCACAGGAGATAAGAATAGCCTCTTTTTTTAACACCTCTGGAAATTTATTAAAACTATATGTAGTCCTCACTTAACAATGGTGAGATTGAAATATCCATCACTAAGCATAAAGTGCAGTGTCACATAACCATGCTGCTTAGTGATGGCAGTTCTGACACTTCCAGCAGTCCTTAAATACCATCACCACAGTTAAACAGATCACCATTTGACATTAAACAAGGATCTCATTGTGACTCTGACTTCCAACTTCCTGTGATCTTCCCCGTTGACTTTACTTGTGGCAGAGATCAGGGAAATCGGAACCATGTGACCATAAAAAACTGCAATTCTTGGAAATGTCTACAATTGACTATACAACAGAATGAAAGTTCCTTAACTGAGGATCACCTGTATTTGAACTCAACAGCCTTCAAGGAATAATACTGTTGTCTTAGTGAGATCAGGCATGATCTATTGTTGTTTATTACTACTACCTCATTGTTATTTATTATGTACAAGTAGTTGGTTCGTCACTTAGAATCAATAACAACTGAAGCAACAAAAATGAAGTATTGTTTGCATATACTTTTTATCGAGATGTCTTCTTTGCTTTCAACTGTGATTTTATGTTTTATGACTATCAGATTGTAAATTGCCATTAAATATTCAGACTAGGTGAAAAACAGGTAATAAGACTTGTAAGCATGTATTACAAGGAGCTGCCTTTGAAGAAATATGGGTGCTTACAGTGCTTATTTGAATGAAAATGAAGTGCTCATTCATTAAATGAGCATGACATGTTTAATAGTATAACTGCTGTCTACTGTGTACAGTCCAATTCAAAATGCTGCTTTAAAATACTACATGGCTATCAACCAACTATCCCACCCAGATTCACCTTGCCATGTGCAATCTTTAAGTATCAACCATGCTAAAGATCAGAATCACACAAGCCATGGTATTTCTTGTGGTACTCTATGGAAGCAAAAGTTCATCTTTAACAAACAGGATAGGAAGAATATTGACACCTTTGAACACTGAAGTTGGAGAAGACTCCTGATTATACTGTGGACAGCCAAGAAAACTGATACATGAGTGATGGCTAAATATTGGGGACGAAATTGGGAAATTCAAAGAGATGAGTGATATAATGAAATATGATGGCAACAAATGATAAATTAACAACATAAATTAAACTTTAAAAAGGGATGATTAAAGTAAATAATTATAATGAAATATGGGGGGATTTTATAAAATCAGTGTTGGTGGAAGGCAAAGAGAATAAACCTACTCAAAGATATACATTTTTTCGGAGGGTATAAGGGCACAATTGGAATATATTGTATATCTAAGAAATATAAGGGGGGTAAATGTCTCAAGGGGGGTGGTGCACTGTGATATGTAGGTTTCTTCCTTTTTCTTTTATCTTTCTTTCTTTTGTGTTCAGTTATATATTTACTGTCTGTATTATTTGTGTTAAAAAATATTTTAAAAAAGAAAACTAATGGATGCATTAGGTTAACATCCAGCCCTCTGGAAAAGGCTCTAATGCTGGAAAAGGTAAAAAGATAGACGAGAAGATGATGACCAGCAACCAAATGGTTGGATTAAATTACATTGGCGTTCAATGCACATTGAGAGACCTGAAAGAGCAAGATAAGGATTGACATGGAGAAAATGTATGTGGTGGCTAGAAGTCCAAAACGACTTGGCCCATAATCAATAAATCAATCAACGCTAAGTTTCCATTCCCTGGAGATAAGGACAGTGAAACCTTGACACACCTTCCCAGTCGCTTTCCTTTCCTGCCTCCTAATACCGTATCACCCAAGATATGGAATGTCTCCATCTTCTAGACTCCAAAAGGATGTTTGACAGAATGAATAGATGCACCGATGGCAATGGGCTGACTTAATTAAGGTAGATCAAAAATGGTTTTGAACCCTGCATTCTGTTTTGCAAACCACCTGAATCCTTTAGGAAGTGAATGTTCTATATCTGTGATGGAGAAACTAAGGCCCGTGTGCCACAGGTGGCACGCAGAGCCCTCTCTGCAGTAACGCGACCCATCACCCCAGCTCAGCTCCACTGTGCATGTGCACATGCTTCTCACTGGCCAGCTGATTTTCGGGTATCTGCCGTGCATGCACGGGGAAGGGACGCATGACTGGGAGTAGGGGGTTGTGCACGCATGCGTGGGGGCGGGGAGGGAGTGCAGGGGGGTGCGGCCTCTTTTTGCTCCCGGAAGGCTGCAGGGAGGTCTACTAGGTTCAAAATGGGGTGGGGGGGGCACATGCACATGGTGCAGACAGAATTGCGGGGGGTCATTCACACATGCACAGAGGGACAGTGTGTGTGTGTGTGTGTGTGTGTGTGTGTGTGTGTGTTGTATGCGCATTACATTATGGGTGCGGGGGCACAGGGGTGCTTTCAGCACACAATGACAAAAAGGTTAGCCATCACTGCTGTATATAACTGTATAAATAAACTGGCATCATTCTTTACTATGAAAGTAGTATATATGACCAAAAACAGAAACATTAACTTTTAGGCCTAGAGAAACTTTTTTCACTCGGTTGCATAAGGAAACTCAACATTTCTGTTTTGATAAACCAGAAACATTTTCCCTCAACAACCCTCCCTCTATGGCCAATATGCTACACAAATCATCATAGTGATATCTGGATAGATTCAATTGTTTTAATGGGAGGGGTTGCCCCTGCGTTAACTGATTGCCTTATTTGCAAGCATACTTCAACTGAAATGCAGCTGTAATTTCCTTTTCACTTGTGATATACTTGTATATATTCCTACAAAAAGCCATTTCATTATTTTTTTTTCACATTCCTTTTCCTATTTAGAGCTGCAACATGTTTGTGCTTTGCATAGGCTTTTTAATAAAGATCACCAGAAAGGTTTAGCAAAGGTCACTGCTAAACCTTCATGTATCAAAATCAGCCATGGAGAGTATGTCCACTAGCTTTAGCCCCAGTAGCCATAAATTAGCAAAACAGCATCTGTGACCATGTTGGCAATCACTAATCACCACAAATATTATCCCATAAAATTAGAAGAAGAGCAGATACAACTCTGCAACCTTTGCTTTAATACACTAAGTGGCTTGGCATGCTTTGCTTCATAACAGATGATTTCAGCTTTATTAAATATTCTGAATTTTAGATGGGCTGGGAATTCTTTTGTAGTGAATCTGGTTTTGTAACATCGTATTTCGTGAGTAATACTACTATTACATCCGTTTGGAAAATAAGTCATGATCCAGTTTGACGGATGACTGCATAAGAAACTAACATTGTACATAAGATTTACTTTGCAGTCAAAAGCCATGCAGTAAAGGGAATCCTCAACTTACGACCACAATCGAGCCCGAAGTTTCCTTTGTTAAGCAAGGCAGTTGTTAAGAAAATTTTGACCCATTTTATGACAGCTGTTAAGCAAATCACTATAGTTGTTAAGTCAGTAACATGGTTATTTAGTGAACCTGGCTTCCCATTGATTTTGCTTGTCAGAAGATCACAAAAGGTAATCACATGACCGGGGGACACTGCAACCATGATAAATACATGCCAATTTCCAAGTGCTTGACATTTGATCATGTAACCACAGGGATGCTGTAATGATGTGAGAAACGATCATAAGCCGTTGTACTTTTCAGTGCCGTTGTAACTTCAAACTGTCACTAAACAAATGGTTGTAAGTCTAGGACTACCTCCATTACCATTAAGACAAGTGCAATTGTTCCAGACATCCTTGCAATTCTTGTATTGCTCAAACTTGCAATGCAAGAATTATGATGGAGTAATAAGATGAAACATTAAATATGTGTCAACTCCAAACTAAGAAAGGATTCTATCTTTTAACATTTAATATATATTAAAAAGGTACAAGAACACCAATACAAAATGATACATGGACATAAATGCAAATATACCTTTTCTAATGCCGTATATAATTTATAATACTATCCTATACTTTACTACTCAAAAGAAAAGGTATATTTCATTCCCAAATGGGGAAAAAAATGAAAGCTTTAGCTAGACGTCTGACCACCATGTTCACTTTAGTTCTTAAACAAAACTTGCAATGCAAGAATTATGATGGAGTAATAAGATAAAACATTAAATATGTGTCAACTCCAAACTAAGAAAGGATTCTTACTATCTTTTAACATTTGATACATATTAAAAAGGTACAAGAACACCAATACAACATAAGCCACAGAGACCTGAGCCTATATTTTGGCAAATTATGAATTAAATTATTAATTTAAATCTGTTATTGGAGAGATAATGTTCTTATCAATGGAAGACCAATACAAAAGTAAAGCAGGTTTGTAATACCATTCTAAAACAATTCACCACATTGTAACATTTACCACATGGCAATAAGGTACGGTCCAAAGGACAACAAAGCCATTGCACTGTAGCCAAATTGAGTGATAAATGCATAACTCACTTGTTAACCCAGATATATTGGTTATCCTCAAAGTGTTTCTGGACACTATTCAAAATATTGGCCATGACCTAAATAAACTAATTGTTATTTGGGATGAGCCTAGCTGGAAGAGAACATTATATAGATTTAAAAAGAAGTTAATCATTAAAGCTAAACATTGGACTTGTATAGATACATTTTAATAGATTTGTACTCAATTGAGAAATAAGAAACAATAAGCTAATATGGCTATGTAACTGGGGTTTTAAAAATCAGTATGGCCATTACATGACAGCCAAGAATGAGGGCTTTCAGTAGTTATCTTGTGGTTATCCATACTTTTTATGCTCAGATTTGGTAGTCCTACAACTACACAAATTGAATTAACAAATAACGGTCCAACTTACTTATAAAGAATTCTATTTCTGCTTTAAGAATTCGAGTTTGATTTTCTTATATACAAAAACCTCCCTTCTTTCCACATAGAATTCTGTATGTCATTCCATTTTAGGCTAATAAACCATTTTTTATTGAATTAAGATGAAAAGTTCTTTTTCATAAAATAAAAATTATGTTAGTGACAGCAACTCAGTTGATGCAGCTTCTTTCTAATAATTTGAGTCATCAATAAAAACAAAATCTTATTTCATCTATACAAATACAGCCATATATGCCAAGTTAAAGATAGCTGACAATTCATCTGAAAGGTTAGAAGAGGTTACAAGAGGGCATGTTTACTTTGAAGATTATTTGGAAAGGAAACTAACAGACAGCCTTCTCCTCTCAAAAAATAATTGGAGTAAGAAGCTAGCATAAATCATTGCTGATATGTATTTTGGCTTCACCATTATAATTCAATAACTACCTCACTTAAACATATTTGCTTTGTAATCTTCAAAAAAGTAATACAATTGTCAAAGAACAAGATATTCAGGATCATGTTTTATTAGTTTAATTTGGCTATATATTAACTCAAGCATTCTGCTACAGCTTTTGGTAAAGGTCTCTACTAAAACAATATCAAAGCAAAACATTGTCATAGTAATACATTTAGCACTTGAGTGCTGATCATAGAAATATATTCCATGAATATTTGCCTAATTTTCCTGTTGTTTTCTTTTGCCTAGGCAAGTGGTCTGATTTTGGCCTTTCATAGCTTACTTCTCCTCTTTTATCAACCATAGAAGTCATCAATATATTTTAAATTTAAAGAAGAAATCCCTATTCAGAATCAATTTCAGGACATATTTCATTTGTGGTTGCACACCCACTCTTTTGAATTTTTAGCAATGTCTATGCACAAAGCAGAATTTCTAAATATAGTCCCCAATACCACAATTCATCACCTCAAAAAAAAAAAAAAGATTATGTAGGAATAGGAAGGCGAGAATTTGTCTATTTTCCTCATCAATTTCTTAAGGAACCTACTCAACAACCTATAGATAAGACCTATATTCTTCCTCAAAATAAATAGGGTTTTGCTGCCAGAGAACCCATTTAGAACCTTTCAAACAATGAACAAGAATGTATCTTAGAATCCTATCTTACCTAGTCTATACTAAAGCTTTTCCGCATGTATCAACCAAATTAAAAAGAACATGTCAAGCTGCTCATCTCCTAAATAGAGCATGAATAACAAATGAAGGCAAATGTATATGTCCAAAGGTAATGGCTATGGAGATTCTCAGGCATCCAGGTCATGTTTGTCCCAAAGTTGCTTTTTCAAAAGGCAACTGAACTTTCACTTCGTGTCCAAGAAGCTTCTTCAGCTCTGACTGCATGGTGGGAAATGGAAGGATTTATATTCCTTGCAGACAGCTGGACATTTGCATTCTTTTAGTGAGTCATTAAGGTCACCTGGAGGTTTATGTTTCATCAGGGTCACCTGAGTGGTACAAATGGGTATGGAGCCTTCTTGGAACTGCTGAAAGGACTGTGCTGTAGATTGGAGATAGATGATGGTGCATCCCTCCTCCTCTGTTGAGAGAGAGCTGTTTAATTTTGACATAGATGGCCTCTTTAACCCCTCTTTCAAACCAGAGATCCTCTCTGTCCAAAATATGGACTTTGCTGCCTTCAAAACAGTGGTCTTTGTCTTTTAAATGCAGATGGACTGCTGAATCTAGTCCTGATGGATTTGTTCTCCTATGTTGTGCCATGTGTTTATGATCCCAGAATAATGTTGCAGGATCCAGTTTGGGTCAATCACTGGGACTAGAGGTTTTGTCTTCTGAGCTTTCAGACTCATACTGGAGGCCATCTTCAGGGAACCTGGCTGTTCCGACAGGCCTGGGGCTAAACAACCGTTGCCCCTATCTCGAATGGTATGATTGTTGTGCTTTTAAATTATGTATTGTTTTGTGTTGGTGTCAAACTGTTTGTATCCCCCTTCCCTTGCTCAACTTGTAAGCCGCCCTGAGTCCCCTTCGGGGAAAAGGGCAGCATACAAATGAAATAAATGAAATGAATGAAAAAAAATGAACCTTTTTCTAGCAGGAGAAGTTCCAGTGACTGATCCAGATTGGATCCTAGAACATTAATCCACTAAAAAACAGAAGACTGCTTCATTGAAATACCCCCTTAAGAAGGCACCTGAAAATCTTGTTAGAATTAGGGTTGTATCCATCAGATTTTTTAAAATACAATATTTATATCAATGAATTTTAAGATTAAAATGGCTTCAATTGCCTGCTTCAATCTCAGATAATATACTTACACATTTTGCTAGTAAGAGTGATAACTCATTTAAATATAATTACAAATGCACTCTTGCCTAATGTTCAGGGCAAAATTACATGGTATTCTCTACAAAGCATAGTTTGGTTTGTAAAGTACCTTGCTTATTCTTCTTTTATACACATTATTGATAAAAATGTAATAAAATCCAAGCAGGATCCATTTGTAAGTTACAAAAACAAAAAGAGAAAATATTTACATACAAAGTTTATTATATTGAGAGGAGCTGTAAAGAACAAGTAGTACTTAGCATGTGATGAAGCTGTAGTGTTATACTGCAAGCTATAAAACTATAACTGTAAATTATAACATTACAAATACAAAAACTGTAAATTACAACATTACAAATACCTTAAATATACCAAAATAATAATTCTAGAGCAACAGTGAACAATACTGTTATCAGAAACACCCAACTTGGCTACACATATCTTGTTTGTTCTGTCAAACTAACACATTTAAAAAAACACCAACAAAGACTTTTGAGTTAATTTCAGCATGCATAATCAAATCAACAGCCAAATTAAAGAGGCATGTTTTAAACTGTACCATTGCAAAAGCATTTCTTAATCTATCCCAACCAGTTTCCATCAGCACTTTGACCCCACCCTCCTATTATTGCTGCTTTAAGTAAAAGGTCATTTTATTCTATCATATGACTATCATAGATGTTACTCACTAACTCTTATCTTTCTAAATTCCCTCAGTCTTTATTAAGTATGCCATAAAAATAAATTCAGCACAGCTTATTCCAGTACCAAAGCAACAGATAAAAAGCACCTTTCTAAGAAGATGAATGGATAAAAGCCTATTAAACTATAACATATTTTCCCACTGTAATTTTTGCTACAAATTATTGGATAAAGATTCATATTCCCAAATCCAAAGCATACCAAAAGAGTTCTATTTGCATCTAAGATGGCAACTTACAAAACTTTTTTGAGAGTTATCTCACTGAACTGAGAATTACTTCTTAATATATAGATCCTTAAGTTCACAGAGCTAATTGTTTTGATACTGTATGAGAAGAAAATTAGCATCGAGGTAAAATGAAGACTAAGACAAAGAAAAGTATCTGTTATACTACAGAATACCTTGCCTGTGAGGTGCAAGAAAATTGCTAGTTCCACAAGAGGTAGCCTCAATTCTCACTTAGGAAAGCAAGACTACAGGCAGTGGTTAAAGGGTACAATAAATTTTGAATGTTTATAACCAACTTTTGGTATATGAATGAGCCATCTATATGTTTTCTGGAAAATCTCCGACATACAAGGAGTTTCAGGACAATCCTGAGTTCTCCGATTCACCCCACAATATTGTCCTACATAACAAGGCCAATCTCTACACATATAAGTGATCTTGCATTAAGTCTAAACCTTGTGTCCCATTTCTTCAAAAGAAGGACAGGGCAGGCAAATCCCAAAGCAAGGCAGAGAGCCATAAAGCCAAACGCCTTTTTGTGTCCTCCATCTTGGGAATCTCTACCCTCCACTATTAGATGATTCCTTTTGGGGGGAGAATGCCACACCCACAAAAGATTCATAATGACAACAGTCCCAAGGACGGGAGGGTTAATCTAGAGCAAGCAGCTCCTGACCTTGCTCATCCTAAAAGAGCGCTTACTACACAGGAAGCTCCGGTCCAGCCAGGTGAAGATACCTATCTGGTCTTCTCCAAAGCGTTGAGTAAGAATCATTGGGTTAAAAAGAGAGAGAAAATCCTCAGCCCCACCCCATCCCCAAGAAGACGAGGACTCAGTCCCTACAGGCAAGCAACATCCCAAGCCATGAAGCTTAAAAACCTGCAAGCCAAGGGGCCAGATAGCTCAATGCTGCCCAGGAAACATCACGCATGGGGATAGACGAGGAAAGGATCGATCTTTCTTCTTTGCAGGCATTTTTCCTACGTGACCCCGTTACAAACCACCATCGTAAAGGCAGCATTTCAAGCCAGCACTTGCAGACTCAAATGGCTTTCACCCCCTCCCAGGTTGCCTGGGACAAGTTCTCCTGCTGGGGCACTTTTCAAATATATATATAGATATTTCGTAAAAAACGCTATAGAGCACTGCATACCAAGACAATTAAATACAAGAACAGTTCCCCTCCCCCAAACGCCATCACTCTGCTAAACAAATAATTCCCTCAACACTGTCAAACTATTCACTAAGGCTGCATTACTATTGCTATTAGTCTTCGCATCGTTCCTATCACCCATCTCCTTCCACTTATGACTGGAGGACTGTAACTTTGTTGCTTGTATCCTTACGATTTATATTGATTTTGATTGTTTCCTGATTGCTTATTTGCACCCTATGACTATCATTAAGTGTTGTACCTTATGATTCTTGACGAATGTATCTTGTCTTTTTATGTACACTGAGAGCATATGCACCAAAGGCAAATTCCTTGTGTGTCCAATCACACTTGGCCAATAAAGAATTCTATTCCTATTCTATAAAAGGGGGATGATCAGTCGGTTTCTGGTCCCGCTGGATTCCCGAGCAAGCGGCGAAGCAGCCCCTTTCCATGCCCTCCCTTCCCCTCCCCAAACTCCGGCCGGACAGAAAGAGCCGAGCCGAGCCGAGCCGGGGCGGGGCGGGGGGCGCTCCGAAGCCTCTCACCGCGATGACGTTGACGAAGGTGGTCTTGCCCGAGTACTGCAGCCCGACCAGCGTCAGCTCCATCTCTTCCTTCCAGAAGAGGGACCGGAACCAGTCCAGCAGCCGAGACAACAAGGCCAGCATGGTGGCAGCGACAGCAAAGCCCAGCCCCGCGTCTCTCTCCCCTGCGTCCGCCTCGCCGGCTCAACTCGTTCCGCTTCGCCTTCCGTCACCACGACACCGACTCCTGGCGGCTGCAGCTGTTCCCCTCTGGCTCCTCGCCTCCGTTGGTCATATGACGGCTTGGCGTGCCGTAAGGACAAGAACGGCTCCCGTCCCTGCGGCTTCCTTCACAGCGGCCTCTGCCGGCAGCAAGCAGGCGCCGCACCCGTGGAAGACTAAAGGAGGCGGAGAGGCCGAGAGGTACGTACAAGAACGGCTTCCTTAAAACTCCACCCGATAGATAGACCGAGGCAACAAAAGGAGAGGCGGCGAGACAGCCGGGGAGGCAGAGCTGGTCTGGGTTAAAAATTTCTGCCCTTCCCCACCTCTTCGTTGCTTGGGTGCAATTCTTGCCTACCCCCCCCCCCCCCAAAAAAAAATCAGGAAGAAATTTGAGCCAGAATTCACTTTGAAGTGATTTTAAGTGGAAACCTTGATCCTAGATGAATGTTATTTTGTTTGTGCGCGGATGCCTTTGAGTCAGTTTTGACTCGTCGCCACTGCCTGGACAAGTCCCTGCGGCTTTCTTGGCGTGAGTTTGAATGTGGTTTGCCAATTGCCTGCTTTCTAGGGCTTATTATTATTTATTTAGTGTATGGCATATCATACATGGAGTAGCAATATTTATAAACATTTCCTCAAGATTAGTAAAACACAATGAAATATAAATGTTAAAAAGATTTATGTTTAAATTGCAATGTCCCCATATAAAGGAAGCACAGCATCCTTTATATTTTTAAAAAATTGCATCCTGGACCAGTACATGCCCTCAGTTGACAGCCAGTGATGTACAGTTTGACATAGGACCCAGCAGGAAGATACTATGTCCCATTTATACAGAGTCCCAACATGTGAGGTGCAAATGCTATTCAGGATTGTCCATTGATGTGTAAGAAGAAATCAACACACACATACATGTTATCCCAGATAAAATATTAACCATAAGGAAAAGCCTCAGAAAAGCCAAAAGACACATTCCAGCCAGACACCTAAAGAAAACATTGTAACAAGAAGCAGATGCTGTCACTTAAGGAGATAGCAAGCTTATTGAAAGCAGAAGCCAACTAACTAGATGGCTCCATTCATAGGCAAAGTAAATACTGCCAGCGGAAGTCCATTCAAGACAAGATATTTCAAAACCCCTTACAGCAAAGTGTGACAGCTAGCAAAAGCCAAGTAATAGGATTATAACAAGCAGCCCCTCACCCAAAATCCAGCACAGGGCATAAGCCATCAGCCACAATGGGAATTGCCCAACACGCTCTTTAGAAACACAAAACCCATATTGCACAGATCCTAAACTTCAGAAACACAGAGTCATATAAGAACCTTTCCTCTCACTCAACTAGTTGTTCAGCTGACCCAGAAATGCATGCTGTCTTTGTATGTGGTTCTGTTCATCAGTAAACTTTCTTTCCAATCAGCCTCCATGTTGTTTCCAGCATCTTTCTCCCAGCTTGGAATTGAACCAGATGGATTTTCCTTCCAACACATGGTAATTCAAAGTGTGGCACTTTTTTGATGGCGTTGTTTATATGTCTTCTGTCAGGGTAATGATGATTTAAGAGCTGACCAGCTGCTACGGTGATGTAATGCTAGGAATGAGTCATACCGGGTTTTGGGCTGATATCCCTTTAAGAGCATTTAATAAGAATAGACCCTGTTTGGGGGGGGGGTATCTCTCTCTTCATGGGTGCTTCCATGCTGTAATTGCTGATTGTTGTTTGTTTGAGATCTGACTAAAGTACTTGTATGTATATATTATTTGTAGATAAAACCACTATTTAAATACAAACCTCTGTTTACTGTATTTGCTCCTGGGTTGTCTCACATAGTCACACTGTGCGCATTCTGACATATTCTTACATCTCAGCATTCACTGATCCATTTGGCTTTCCATTGGGAATCAGTGTTAAAGCTGTTGGGCAGATGTTGTACAAGTGCCAGTGGTTTTTTTTTTTTTTTTTTTTGGCTTTGAGTCTTCCAGATGATAAATGAGGAAGGTCGTCATGCTTCTGTAGGAGCGAGTTGTTCATAATTTTTCTTAATTCCCTCACTAGTGCATCTTTACTTCATAAAGCTGGTGGTCCTATATGGCTCAGAACACAAAGCCAATAAATTGGATTTAATTCCTAGGCCTGAGAGAAAATGACTGGCCAAAGCCATCCAGCTTGCTTTGTGCTTGCAGCAGGATTAAAACTCATGGTCCCCCAGTTGTAGATTGCTTTTATTTATTGTAGATTGCTTTTATTTATAGGCCGCCCTTTTCCCTGAGGGGACTCAGGGCGGCTTACAACCTATAGGGAGGGGATACACGTAATGACATATACAGACAATACACAATTAAAAATAGAAGCAACATTCATTCATCATTCGGGTGGGGACGGATCCCAATCTTTAACCCCAGGC
The DNA here is from genome assembly GCF_051295495.1 of Thamnophis sirtalis. Lineage (NCBI taxonomy): Eukaryota > Metazoa > Chordata > Lepidosauria > Squamata > Natricidae > Thamnophis > Thamnophis sirtalis. The sequence continues at coordinate 54,900,820 of NW_028261383.1, read as the reverse complement.
CTGGCGGGATAGCCAGATTTTAAGGGCTGTGCGGAAGGTCTGGAGGGTGGTGAGGGTACGAATCTCCACGGGGAGGTCGTTCCAAAGGGTCAGAGCTACTACTGAAAAGGCTTTCCTCCGCGTAGTTGCCAGTCGGCACTGGCTGGTAGATGGAACTCGGAGGAGGCCTAATCTGTGTGATCTAATCGGTCGCGAGGAGGTAATTGGCAGGAGGCGGTCTCTCAAGTACCCAGATCCACTACCATGAAGGGCTTTATGGGTGATAAGTAGCACCTTGAAGCGCACCCGGAGATCAACAGGTAGCCAGCGCAGCTCGCGAAGGATAGGTGTTATGTGGGCGAACCGAGGAGCACCCACAATCACTCGCGCGGCCGCATTCTGGACTAGCTGAAGTCGCCGGATGCTCTTCAAGGGCAGCCCCATGTAGAGCACGTTGCAGTATTCCAGCCTAGAGGTCACAAGGGCACGAGTGACTGTTGTGAGAGCCTCCCGGTTCAGGTAGGGTCGCAACTGGCGCACCAGGCGAACCTGGGCAAATGCCCCCCTGGTCACAGCCGACAGATGGTGATCGAAGGTCAGCTGTGGGTCCAGGAGGACTCCCAAGTTGCGAACCCTGTCTGAGGGGTATAATATTTGGCCCCCCAGCCTGAGTGATGGAACACTAGCCAAATTATTGGGAGGGAAACACAACAGCCACTCGGTCTTCTCCGGGTTGAGTACAAGCTTGTTAGTCCTCATCCAGTCCCTAACGGCTTCAAGACCCCGGTTCATCACGTCCACCGCTTCACTGAGTTGGCACGGGGCGGACAAATACAACTGCGTATCGTCCGCGTATTGGTGGTATCTTATCCCGTGCCTCCGAATGATCTCGCCCAACGGTTTCATGTAGATGTTAAATAGTAGGCGGGACAGGACCGACCCCTGCGTCACCCCATATGTTAGAGGCCTAGGGGTCGATCTCTGCCCCCCAATCAACACCGACTGCGACCTGTCCGAGAGGTAGGAGGAGAACCACTGCAAAACAGTGCCTCCCACCCCCACCTCCCGCAGTCGTCGCAGAAGGATACCATGGTCGATGGTATCGAAAGCCGCCGAGAGGTCAAGGAGAACCAAGATGGAGGCATGGCCTCCATCCCTGGCTCTCCAGAGATCATTGGTCAATGCGACCAAAGCGGTAACCAGGCCTGAAGCCGGACTGGAATGGGTCAAGGTTTCCAACTATGAGATTGCAGTGTTAATTGACTATTTTGTTTGATTGTACTGTTTCCATCTCAGGAACACATTTGATGTTCTTGATATAGAACATGATACATTCTGCCTTCAGGGTGATTTTTGTTGTTGTTTAATTTAGGATACATACTGAAAAAGCCACTGGTTTTCTCCAAGCATTCTGTGATCTTTTGCAGTCTAGAGATTTTGTATTTATTTTATTTCTTTTGTTTGTCAAACATGTAAAAGATGACAGGTATAAGCAGGGCCGGATTTAGATGAAAACAGGCCCTAGGCTATTCCACTTACGAGGCCCTTTCACCTTCCATTTTTAAGTTTGTAAATTACATGAGAGACAATAAAATACATCATTACTGTGATATATATCAATATATATCAATATATATAGCTGGCCTCCCGACGGAGGGCGGCTCTGCTCTGCGGCAAAGGCAGCGAGGCCAGCCACCTCCCCTGCTGCGCTCAGCTGCCCAGCTCAGCCCCCTCGCCCTCACCTGCCTGGCCGCTGGTGGGCTCCGCGTCGATGGGGCGGCTACTGGGAGCGGCCGCGCCTCTCGCCCGACAGCCAGTGCCGGGAACGTGGGCGGGCTCCCCAACTGCCCCGGCGCTGGAACGATCTTAACCAATACATTTTTATGTTTGTTTATTAGTCATATGCGTAGAATTTCTCCTTATTTTCGGTTCAGTGTTTTAGTGTTCACTGTTTTTAGAATAGTGTAATTTTAATTTTGCTAACAATTTGAATGTAGGCCCCTCTTGATCTTGAGGCCCTAGGCTGAAGCCTAGTTAGCCTATAGGAAAATCCGGCCCTGGGTATAAGTATAAACATGGGCATGAACCAAGAAAATGAGTACAAATAAAGGCGGGGGGGGGGCAGTAGGACAGGGATGGTAGGCATGCTGGTGCACTTATGCACACCCCCTTTATGGACCTCTTAGGAATGGGGTGAAGTGCATAGTAGACAGTTTTAGGTTGAAGCTGTGGGGGTTTGAGGTTGTAACAACACCATGTCTCACATGTAACAGGATTGCATCTGAGACATGGTGTTTACTTTAAAACGGTGGTGTGGTCAGAAAATGGGGAACAAGTTGTCAGTCTTTTGCAATGATCAGATTACTCTGTATGCATCCATATTGTTGTCTCACACAAACTGCAGGAATGATAGACAAAACAGTTGGAGTAAGAAACCAGCTGAATCCAGAGAGTTTTCTGAAGGTGCTTAGAATTTTTTCCCAGAGAATCAAGAAATGTGTCCCACTGTACTCTGTGTAACTAGGGAGTTAGATGAGATTGCTCCCAAGCAGCTGATTTTTGGTCCAGATACCAAGGGTTCTTTGAAACATTAAGCAATATAATGGCGAAAAACAAATCAAGTGAATATGACCAAAGGCTATACTCTGGGAATAGGAGCAGCAAAGCATTCCTTCTACTACATCCTTACTGCATCTGCAGACTGGTATCCAGCAATCTTTATGGGAGTTATCCGTGCTATTTTGGGGAAAGACAGGATGAAGATTGCCCTTTGGGCCACTGTGACATATCTCCACAATCCTTTGCAGAACATATTTGCTCAGAGTTAGATGAGGAATCTAGATCAAATAATGTGACTCAAAGTAACACTCTTTTGATCTTGTAGCAATTGAGGAACCAGATAGGTTTATCTGTGACATGAGTTATACCATCTATAGGCTGGAGCTATTAGTCCGTCTATTGTCTTTAAAGGTGTGTGGACAGATTTCGGAGGTGGTTAAAGCTTTCTTAAGAAGTACTGCCTATTATAAAAGGGGAGAGTCTTCATAAGCTGTGTTAGACAACTTCTGCCCAGTCCCAAATCTATTGTGGGAGAAGATTATGGACATACTGATGGAGTTTCAGCTAAAGAGATCCTAAACAAAATAGATCTGAATATTTCCCAATCAAGAGAAATTAAACAGGACTGATGGATCCAAACACGCTCATATTCAATGTTTTAACAGTTAACTGTTTTAACTGAGCTAACTGACTCAATCCCAGTCACTAGATTAGTTTTGGAGAAGAGGGAAGGACATCTGTGACTTCTTGGACTTCTGTGTCTTCTTGGATTGAGATCCCCTTTGGATCATCAAATGGAAAGTCTTGACCACATAGCTTTCTTTTCTGACCTCCCCTCTTCATACACCAAAGCACGCTGAGACAAAGATATTTCAAGGATTTATTAACAGACAGACAGGACCTTGGCAGCAATCCAGCACAGACCAGACCTTGGCATCAATCCAGCACAGACTGACCTTGGCAACAATTCAGCCTGCCAAGATAGCCATGATAGCTTCTCCAGCTCTAGTAAATACGTTGATTCCTGCGACGAGCTTGTGGAAAGCCATTCCTTTTATAGTCTTGAGAGGAGCCTAATTACCACCAGCTGAGTTCAATTATCTCCTGTAACTGCGTAACTGTTCTTTACACCCATTAGCCCTCCGTTGCGGGGCATCCAGGACCAACTCCCTTGTCTCCTCCCCACTGCTCCAATGCATGACGTCAGGATCACACTCCCTTGTTTCCTCCCCACTGCTTCAAGGCTTGACTTCAGGAGCACGCTGCCTTTGGCTCTCACCGCTGCTCCAGGCCTCAGGCGCCTCCTCGTGGCCAACCAGCCTCTCTGCGCCCTGCTCGGAGTCGGAACCCTGTCCAGGGTCCTCCACAGCTTCCAATGAGCCTTTCTGGACTGGGCAGCATTTAAAACTGTGACTCATGCCCTCTTTGTTTTGTGCTTAGGCTGTCTTTGAAAACAACTTGACAATGCAGGTGATACAAAAAGACAATAAGATTCAATAGCCAATAGGCTTCTGGACCCAATTCAAGATGGTGGTTGCAACTTATAAACCTGTACAAAGATCTGGATGGTCTTTCTCACTACATGTGGCTTGTCCTGGGGAAAAAAAAGAGAGAATATTTGTAGCTCAAGGTTGAACTGTAGAGTCCTTGGTATTCTCTGAACTTGTTTTCTTGTAAACATTTCAGACCCAACAAGGTAACATCATCAGTGTGCTGGTGATGTCATCTAGTTTGCTAATGAAACATCTACAAAAACAACCCCAACCAAGCTCAGAGAACATCAAGGACCTCATAGTAACTTGTCCTGCGCATCTTTCATGGGAAGAGTTACTGATAGTGTCTCCCATGCTTGGTGGGAACATGCCTTCTTGATGGCAACCCCCATACTGTGGAATGCTATGCCTCTTGAAAAGGCCCATCTGTCCTGCTCCCTCCATTCCTGTACATTTTGTGGCCAATGCACTTGATGACAATTTGATTTCTGTGGGTTTCTTTATACTGATTACATCCACTTACTTGTTTTTAATCTGTTTTGTCAAAGGGTAAACCATTCTTGAGTCTTTTTGTACCATATTATATATTCCTGTAAATAAATAGCACAAAAGCAAAATGATCTGGGGATCATCCTTTAAAAGAGATCACATCCTTTAGAATAGAATAGAATTCTTAATTGGCCAAGTGTGATAGGACCCACAAGGAATTTGTCTTTGGTGCACATGCTCTCAGTGTAGATAAAAGGGAAAAAAAGGAAAAATACATTCATCAAGAATCATAAGATGATCGTTCTCTTTAGTGATAGTCATAGGTTACTAATAAGTAATTAAATCATACTAGGAAACAAACAGAATAATATAAATTGTAAAAATACAAGCAACATGGTTATAGTCATAAATGGGAGGAGATAGATAATAGTAAGGGTGAGAAGAATAATAGTAATACAGTCTTAGTAAATAATTTGACAGTGTTGTGGGAATTAGTTGTTTAGCAAAGTGAAAAAACTGCCCTTGTGTTTAGTTGTTCTGGTGTGCAGTGCCATATTGCGTCATTTTGAAGGTAGAAGTTGAAACTATTTATGTCCAGGATGTGAGGACTCTGTAGATATTTTCACAGCCCTCTTTTTGACTCATGCAGCATAGAGGTCCTCAATGGAAGGTAGGTTGGCAGCAATTGTTTTTCTGCAGTTCTAATTATCCATTGAAGTCTGTGTCTGTCTTGTTTGGTTGCAGAGCCAAACCAGACAGTTATAGAGGTGCAGATTACAATTGCAATGTAATAACATTTGCATTGTATAAATAAAATTTATAAAAATATAATAAATATAGGAAATAAAATTTATAAAAATTGTAAATACATGTACAATTGTAATGTAATTGTAAAAAAAAACAATTATTAGATTAATTGTCTGAGATTTAAATAATTCAGGTGGCGTCGTTTGCAAGTAGTGGTGGAAATAGCCTTCCCTCCATGCTTTGGACGCTAGGTCAAAGGGCCATGACTGAGTAAATAGAATATACATATGAAAAGAAATGCGCTACTGAAGAGTGAATGTCTTTTTTCCAAGTAAACATGGCCAATATTAACATGTTTGATAAATGATAAGGCAGGACTTCATGTGTTCAGTCACTGTGACTTTCATTCCAATCCCATTTAGTATTCTGTCACTGGGCTTTAATTGCTTTTAACATAACCATAAACCTAACTATAAAACTACTTTCTGTTGTTTTCCTTGTCTAAATAAGAAAATAGGAGCATCTAGATAGCAAAATCTAGATAGCAGCGTCTGGCTTGCCTTCTCTGACCTAGGAAGCTGTGCCTATTTGGGTAGTGCTTGAATGGAATAGATTAGAAAGTTGAAAAAGTCCCCAAAGCGAGCATTTGAAAAGTATGCCTTTTTTGTGGCCAAGGAAAATATTCAATTTATAGCTTGCTTTTCTGCTTACATAAGCACCTATGAAGTCAACTACAGTTGCAGTCAACTTAAAGCAGGTTTGAGACTTGGATAGAAAAACTTTCTAAAATTGGCCAGAAGTGACAGTCCGGAATCTAGAAAAAATGTTGATATATGTTTTATTGCAGATTATATTTACTCTTAGTATTGGCACTGAAAATCCAGCAATAAGATAGACTATACATCTCAATATCAATTAAATTTAAATTAAGAATGCATCCCGTTCACATGATAATCCAATTGTAAAATAACTATTATAAGAAAGAAAAAAGAAAGAAAGAAAGAAAGAAAGAAAGAAAGAGGGAGGTGTCGCTGATTCCAGTGAGTTTTGTCCTAGATGCTCACGGCCATTAAATGAAAGCATCTAGCTGAACTTGGCCGATCTCAAAAAGCTAAAGCAAGGTTGGAAGTGTTTTTTATTTAGATTAAATCATCAGGAAGTGTGCCCCAAACTATAGCCTAGATTAGGAAAGAAAGAAAGAAAGAAAGAAAGAAAGAAAGAAAGAAAGAAAGAAAGAAAGAAAGAAAGAAAGAAAGAAAGAAAGAAAGAAAGAACCATCGTGGACTAGAAGAAGATAGTTGCATAATTACTGAGTTGCAGAGGACAGATGAGAAGATTATAGGACGCTTGCTTCCCGTTATTCAGGATACTGCTTACAAGCTCTATGTGTTTAGAGCTCTAAGTTTGTTTCCATTGCTACTCTCTGGGAGGAGGTTTCGTAGTATCTATAGCAGAGGTGTCAAACTGGCAGCCCACGGGCCCAATGCGTCATGCGCAGGCCACGACTGCCCCAGCTCCGTGAAGGGAAATAATGTCATGATACTGTTGGAAGAAATGTCCTTCTGGGTTCAGTTCCAAGTGAGGAAAAAGACACTGGAAACATGGAGGCTGCTTGGAAAGATGGTTTAATGGTGGACATGGCTTGAGCTCATGAACAGAAAAGAGGGATCACATGCTTCCACATGTTGGGTGAAGAAGAAAAGAGAGTGCGAGATGCTGAAAGTCCCTGATTTTATGCTCCTTCTGGCCTTTGAACCTGAGCTTGTATTCTGCTTGGTTGTCAGACTCACATGGAGCCATGCAGGGGCATGAGTTCAAGACAGCATTGCTTCTTCCCAGGTAGCCCGTGGTGAGATGTGTAAAGGGCTAATGCTATCATGCCGTAATCCCATCACACTGGAGCTGAAAGGGGATCTTTGTTATGTAGAATAGACTGACTCAGGCATTTTAATGGCCCGTTGACAAAGATGGGAGTCATTAAGAGTGAGTCTGTTTCCTGCCTAAAAACATGTTTCTCCAATTCTTATCCAAGGAAATATAATATTCTGTCTTTTCAATATTTCCCAGGATATTTCATTTTTCTAGGAGAAGGGTGGTTTTAACTTCCTACAATAAGTCACGTGATAGCAACGTGACATGGCAAGTTTGACACCCGTGATCTATCGCAAGACAACTAGATTCTGGAACAGCTTTGTTCCTTATGTCATCTATGTTATAAATTATACGGAGTCATCTTTTTTTTTTTTTTGCCATGCGTATGTATACACTCTAACTAGACTGTGATGTTTCTCTGTGTCACAGATATGTGGGTATATGCATAATGGTTATCTTTTGAGAGCTGAATGCAACAAAATTTCATTTTAATGTATGCTGATTAGTGTATATTTAAAGTGACAAAAAAGTTTTCACTCCATTCTATTCTATTCTACTGTGATGTTGCTATGAAGATCCTACAAGGACTGTCCATGGAACTCGACTTTTTTCCTAGGCAAATCTGTTCGGGTTGGCAGTGATGACGCCATCTCCAAAGTAATGACTTGAAACACTCGAGTCTAATTCTGCAGAACTAGGAGGGACTGATCCATTACTATTATACTTATGTTTTTGGAGAATATGAGTACAAATACTTTTTAAAGTATTTGTTTTGTCCTATTATTAGGATGATAGTTTTCTATGCAATTTGCAACCATTCAGAGAGGAAGATGTGTAAAAATTTAACATTCAAGAATCACATATTGATCTGCAGCATATGATTAGTTTAATTTTGATGAATCTATGAGTGATATTTAGATAGTCCTTGCTTAGTGACCCAATTGGGATTGGTAATTTCATCACTAAGAGGTATGGTGGCTAAGAAGAAAAGATGACTTTGATGGGCTTGCAATGTCACAGTCATTAGGTAAATCACCGTGGTCATTCAGTGAGACATCATGGGATTGCAACTTGCAATTTCACTTCTGTGTTCTCCATTAACTCTGCTTGCTGCAAGCTAGTTGGGAAGCACACATATGACAATCACATGACCGTTGGAAGACATAACAGTTACAAATGTGCACTAGTTGCCAAGTGGCCCAGTGATGATCACATGACACTCATAAATGTAAAGACTGGTGGCAAAGCTTGTTTTTTTCACTATTTTTTTCCACAGTCACTAAATGAAACAGTGGGTAATTAAGGTCTACCTACCTACACCTTCTCTGGGCTCTTACGTTAGAGGAATGAAGCTATTAATTTCTGACAACCCCTCACTCTAGAAGTTCCACGATTCCGCCACCGTATAAAGGAAACTATTTCATTTTCCTTTTCTGTAGTTTTACATATTGTTTAACTACCATGAAGCAGATCTACCTTTGTGCAAATCTAGCATTACTTATAAAACATGGCATCTTTCTTCCTATGATGCATGAGAGCCAGTTTGGTCTAGGCCCCAGGTGTCAAACTCTATTTCATTGAGTTGTGTTTGATTTCGGGGGCTGGGGTGGGTGGGGCCAAGGTGGGCATGTCCAGCTCGACTCATGTCAGAAGCACCAGTGATGCCCTGAGGATTCTGCCAGTGAAAACGGGCTCCTGAGCTCAGTTTTCGGCTGCAACAGCCTCCTGCAACCCTTTGCCAGCAAAACAGAGCTAAGGAGGGGCACGTGTGGTCCTTGCGAGCTCTGTTTTCGCTGGCAGAGGTATTGTGGGCCCGTCCTTCGCTGTTTCCAGGGTGGCTCTGTGGGCCAGATCTAAGCACCCCACGGACCAGATCCGGACCTAGGCCTTGAGTTTGACATCCCTGGTCTAGATGTTAAAGCACCAGGCTAGAAAGCAGGAACCTGTGAGTTCAAATCCCGCCTTAGCTGGCTGGATGATTTTGGGGCAGCTGCTCTAGCTCAGCCCAACTCCCCTCACAGGGTGGTTGTTGTCAGGCAAATAGGAGGAAGCTGCTCTGGATATGTTTGCCACATTGACTTATTTCTAAAAATAAATAATACAAATAAACAAGAAAAAACATAACCATTCAACCTCATTCTTTAAATTGTAGTACAATGTGTACCGTATTTTCACGACTATAAGCCGCACTGAAAATCCTAAAATTTGATCAAAAACAGTCAGTGCGGCTTATAACCCAGTGCGCTTTATATGTGAAAAAAGATCGAAAATCTCTCCCTCCCGACGCTCAAACTTGAAGCTCACAAGCATGCACACGTCCCTCGGGTCTCTCCCTTCAACCTCGCTACTTTCTCAGTCGGAGACCGGGGGGCAAGCAGAGAGCCACCCAGCTCCCAGCCCCTATAGACTGGGCTGTTCCGTCACCCCCGCCGCCGCAAGAAGGGACGGCAGACCGGCGCAGCCCTTCAGGATTTGCCGGCGCCGAGCACCCCATCCCTGGCAGTCGCCCTGCCTAACTCCGCTGCGCGCCCCAGCCGGCTCTGCGCTGCCGGTCAAGGGCGCGCGGGAGGCGGAGAGGACAGAGCGACCGGAGCGCCGCCGCCGCCCGGTTCGGCTTCCCTGGCCGCGGCGCCCCAGGCCCCCGCGCTGGCGATCTCCCGGGGTGGCGAGGCTGCGCGGGGCCGCTCAGCGGAGGAAGGCGGCCACCTGGCGGGAGAGGCTCGGCCGAAAGGTGCCGGGGCTGGAGCCGCAGAGCCAGGCATGCCTTCCGCCCGGGAAGTCCTGCCCCTTCATCTCCAAAGGCCGGCGCGCGGTGAGGGGGGCCGGCGTGGGGGCGAAAGTACTTTGCACAGGTCGCCGCGCTCTCCGTCCCAGCCTTCGCCGAAGCCGGCGGGCTGCCTCCCGAAGAAGCCGCCGGAGCGTCCCAAGCCAGAAAATGCCCCAACTCGGGCAGACGGAGTTCCAGTTGCAACCTGCGCACGTGATTCGATGAGGAACCAAGGGGAGCCGGGTCTCTGAGCGCGGCTTATAACCCGGTGCGCTTTATATGTGGAAAAAGTTTAAAAAATTAATGTTAATTGATACTGCGGCTTTTAATCCGGTGCGGCTTTTGGTCGTGAAAATACGGTATATTCAATCACAGAAGATGTAGGCATTCTTTAATTTTGGGGGTGAGATAAATGAGGACCAGGAGTTTTCTGTCCTGTGACTTTGCATTTAATGATATTAATGATAATAATGCAAATAGTTTTAAGCAATGACAATTTGAAGGGATTGCAAAAGCCCCAAAAAGTCTCTCGGAAGTCAAAGAATGCCCATTTTTATGTAGAGTAGCAGCTTAGGCAAATGCACCAGTGGTGGGATTCAATTTTTTTTACTACCGGTTCTGTGGGCGTGGTTTGGTGGGCATGGCAGGGGAAGGATACTATAAAATCCCCATTGCCTCCCCATTCCAGAGAAGGATACTGCAAAATCCCCATTCCCTCCCGATCAGCTGGGACTCGGAGGCAGAAAATAGATGGGGGCTGGGCCAGTCAAAGGTGGTATTTACCAGTTCTCCGAACTACTCAAAATTTCCGCTAATGGTTCTCCAGAACTGGTCAGAACCTGCTGAATATCACCTCTGGAATGCACATATCAAACAACAAAACAAAAACCCTGGTGACATCTTGTAGATCAATGTTTTTCAGACTTTGAATTGTTCAGACTTTAACTCTCAGAATTCTGCATCCATATGTCAACATTTCGGAATACTTTCTCATCTCTGAGCCAAGATATGCTGCCTGGGGGATTCTGGGACTTGAAGTCCACACATCTTAAAGTTGTCTAGTTTGAAAAAAAACACTTCCCTAGATTAAACTTTAGCAGTGAGTTTGCTTGTCTTTTACTTAAAGTTAGCCAAAGTTTGATTTAGACTTATAAATATGCATGAGTGAATTTCGGGATAAATGTTGTCTATAGTTGCAGATCCAAGCTGTTTTAAGTTTCTAGCAATGCCCAAAGCATCATTTTTGAACATATTCCCCAACAGTTGAAAAAGAATTATCCAGCAGTTTTTTTTTAAAAAAAAACATTAAAATGCAATTGTATGAATATTTATGAGTCAGTAGTCAAAGTGGGGCATGGATACAAATAAACATCACTAGCGATTTAGTACAAGTTTATACAAATCTGTTCAGAAACAAAGTTTACTAGATTCACTGGAACTTAGTCTAGAGTTAGCATTTCTATTTGTAATTACTTTTCCAAAATAAATGATGAGATTAATTCTTGGGATGCAAACAAGTATTATTCTGCTTTACAAAATATTTGAGTCTGAACATTAAAATGACAGAGAAATTTTGATCAGGACCTTACATTTTTATTATTTTGTCAGTGTCATATAAAATTGCAGAATAAATTATGCTGAAAGTTGTTAATAAATTATGTTCACAAATTATGCTAGAAATCTCAGGTTAGGCCAACACTATTTTAACTGTAAGGTGCTTCATTGTTAACTGCTTTTTAACAAAGCTTTGTAGCTTACTATTTGTACAAACTTGAATATTCTCCCCACACTGAATTTTTTCCTCTTTTAAAAAGAAGCAAATTGTCCTGTTTCTGAAACAGTAACCATAACAATGAATGTAAATCATATAAGTGACAATTTCATATCTGACTCTATCATTATCACATAAATGCTGCTATTATGCACTTTGTGGCAATTGTGAGAGAAGAACTTCCATATTTTTGCCATTGGTTCACCATGGATTTGCATAGGGTACATGGGTAGGCTATTTGGGGGGGGGAAATTTAAACTCTCACCATACCTATGGATATTTTTAAGCTTCTTTAAATGATTTTCTTTCTCTAAAGGAAAACTTTTCAAGAAAGTTGACAAATATTTATTTATTAACTTATGTATTTATTGTTTGCCACCCATCTCACCATGAAGTGACTAGACTATTAAAACATCAACCACAACCATAGTAAATTAGAAAAGAGATCTCTCATTGAAGGTGTTATCAGAAGCTGATGGCACAAGTTATCTAACATGGATTTGTCTTTTAGCGATAGCAATAGCACTTAGACTTATATACCCCTTCACAGTGCTTTCTCTAAGCAGTTTACAGAGTCAGCATATTGCCCCCAAAAGTCTGGGTCCTCATTTTATCCACCTTGGAAGGATGGAAGGCTGAGTCAACCTTGGGCATGGTGAGATTCGAATGTTTTTGACAAGGCACCAGGTATACCTATGGTGTGGAGTGCTGGTTTTGCTGCTATAAGTGGGTTGATTGGCTGTGTAGTTGCATCCTGATTGGTAGATGGAGTTGATGTTTGTAAATTGTTTGGCTGTTTTGTATCATCCTGTGTGGCTGAGGTGCTGGCTGTGTGTCCGTTGTTCTTTTGTGTTGTAACGACCTGGGTGGTGGTGGGGGTTTGTTTGTTGACTAGGGTTGGTTTCCAGATGTCTGGTAGGCGGAAGGTATCATCACTTTTATTCATGTTGTCGGGGGTTTTCTCTATTTTGATAGCTTTCATAATTATTCTCTTGTTGAAGTGTTCTGTTTTGGAGATTAATTTGGTTCATTCAAAATCAATTTCATGTCCTGTTGCTTTAAGGTGCTGGAAAAGGGAGGAGGTTTTTTCTTTTCTTTTTTCTGACCACGCTTTAAGCCGAAAACACCAGTCTGAAGATGGCGAGTGAGACCTCGCCGAAACATTGCCAAGACAATCTCAATCTTACATGGGAAAAGACCCAAATACAACAAGACCAGCATATGTGTGTGTGTGTGTATTAGTGCTCTCTCTGTGCATAGGGGTATCTCATAACAAAACTCTTGTGAGATAACTTGTCTAAAAGGTAATAACTAACCTAAATTCACCTAATATAAGCCATACTCAACTCTAGCGACTTGAAGCTGTGTAGGGATGGGTTCCGGCAGGCACTACTGCCAATTCACTTGTATGTGTGCTTCACGTGTGCGCATGCGCAGTGCAATTAAAATTGTTCTGTGCATGTGCAGAACTGAAAAACAAGATGGTGCCGCCTCCGCTCGGGGAACCAGTTAGTGGCTGTGACAGGCCTGGATAACTGCCAGTTCCAGCAACCCAGGCTGTCAAACCACTACCAGTTCATCCGAACCAGGTCGAACCACCACTGAAGCTATGGCATGTAAAACCTATGGCACACTATCCTTTTGTTCTCATGATAATACCATGGAGCTTGCATAAGTCTACTGATTTTGGTTGGCTGCTTGGCTACTGCTCCAACATTTCCATGAAGCTGCAGAGTAAGCAATTGAAATTGAATAAGAGTAAGCGTTGAAATTCTTGTCATTTGCTTCTGGGATTTCATTCTCCCTCCTCAAATGAAAGCGCTATTGTGTTTTACCATTCTTCTGACACAGCTATGGGTGTTTTCTTTCTTCGCAATGAACAAAGCATAAAGAAAAGGAAGGAAAGAAGTTGCTGTTCAGAACATCAATTTTCCTGCCCTTTTCCCCAATCGTACTATCCAGCCAGTAAGAAATGTGCATCTGCCTGTCTCTAAATGAACACTTTTTTCCAGAGTTTCGTTTATACATCTATCCAAAATATAATGAAGTCTCTTTTCACACTGGCTTCACTTCTGGTTATCCGAGCTAAGTGCAAAATGTTTTCTGCATTTCTAATCATTTAAAACTCTTCTTCTTATGGCCACCAGATGGCATCTCTGTTCTAGGTTTAACAAAAAGTTCAGCTTTGTTTTAAGGAAATTACTGGACTCCCAGATACCTTTTAGAGTTATCTTTAGCTGCCTGCAATCTAATTTTTAATTAGTATTTACATACAAAACTATGATTCTGAAGTTAATTACAGTGATTTAATTTTTCCATGGTTACTAAATGCATTTTTTTCAAGTGCTATATTTCATTTTAGCAGAAGACTAAAATAGCTACCGCAATTTGTAATTATTAATTATAAATAATCAATAATCAATAATAATTACCATTAAAATATCACATTTTGCTGACCCACAGAGTTCTTTCATCATCTTATAATATTAATCTGTTACAATTTACAGAAATATAATCTACATGCCGGTCTTGTGTTCAGTTCCTCAGACCAATGTATTTAGAGGAAAATGTATGTTTCTTTTATATAAAACGATTTGGATTTCTCTTTTTTCCATGTTGAAACTCAAAGAGATACAGAGAGAAGGGGCAGAGGGAGAGGGAGGGAGATGGAGAAGGGCACAGAGAGAAAGAGAGGGGGGGATTAAAAAAAATTACTACTGGTTATGTGGGCGTGGCTTGGTGGGCATGGTGTGGCTTGGTGGGTGTGGCATGGTGGGCGTGACAGGGGAAGAATACTGAAAAATCTCCATTCCTTCCCCACTCCAGGGCAAGGTTACTACAAAATCCCCATTTCTTGCCGATCAGCTGGGACTCGGGAGGCGGAGAATAGATGGGGGCAGGGCCAGTCAGAGGTTGTATTTACCTGTTCTCCAAACTACTCAAAATTTCTGCTACCGTTTCTCCAGAATTAGTCAGAACCTGCTAAATACCACCTCTGAAGAGAGAGGTGAAGATGTCAAAAGGGTTTTTAAACAACCAGTTCTCTGCCTAATAACCGGTTGGATAGGCATGGCCAGCCAGGGGGTGTCATGTGATTGGGTGGGAGTGAGTGACATCAAGTTGGCCACACCCACTCAGGTTTTGTGGCTCCTGGTGTTTTCTTGTGAGAAATGGATCGAAATGGCTCTTTTAGTGTTTAAGGTTGCAGACCCCTGTCCTAAGCAAATAGCAAAGGAATCAAGCAAGTCAACGAAAATGTAAATCATAATGTACATAAATGTTAAGTCATTTATCCTCATTCTTTCCTCCAGTTCATTTACTCATCCACTGCTTTTTATGTTTTTGATATCTTCTGGTATTTACCATATGGATGTTATGAATCAGCTGTCAATACTCTTTTCCAAAGGAAGGCCTTTGAGTAACATGCTAAAAGCTGCAGTCCGAAAACTAATGAGAAGGGACAGAATAATAGGTAAAATTGATTCAATTTACATTTAACATTAATTAAAAAGTTTAATTAAAACTTGCCTCCTGGTGTTGTGGATGCTCAGTCACTGGAGGTTTTCAAAAATAGACCGGACAACCATTTCACTGGGATGGTATAAGGCAGTGTTTCTCAACCTTGGCAACTTGAAGATGTCTGGACTTCAACTCCCAGAATTCCCCAGCCAGCGAATGCTGGCTGGGGAATTCTGGGAGTTGAAGTCCGGACATCTTCAAGTTGCTAAGGTTGGGAAACACTGGTATAAGGCTCCTGCTTGAGCAGAAGGTTTGACTAGAAGACTGCTGAGGCCCCTTCCAGCCCTATGATTCTATGGTCTTGTCCCCAAAACTGGGCTCTTGCTTGGTGTCGAAGCCGATAAGTCACCAGATACAAGGTGTTATACAGAATTATACTTTTATTTTGGTACCAAGATATAAGGACCCCGGTTGGAAAAGCTAACCAAGGGCCAAGATCAGGCTCTTACAGCAATTTCTATAGTCAAGGGGTGGTTGCATTCAACCCTTTGCCCTTCCCCTAATAATGCATGCATAACATGCATAATATTGATTGGTTATTTGGATTTCAGCCCCCCTAAACCCTTACGCTAGTTATGTTAAATAGCTAAATGTTGCATCACCTGTTTTTCACCCCAGGTCACAGGTATCTTGCAAAGTGTGCCAGCTATGTGGGTTTGGGGTTTTTCTTATAAGCGAGCTATTCTTGTTCCTAATATCCTGGCTAGTGGTTTTAAGGTGCTAATTTTTTTCTTGCTGTTAATGTGCAACCCCCCCCCCCATTGCAGACCAGAATAAAAGAACAAACAGTTTTATCTGAGGCAGCTCCCCTGCGACCCCCCCTCTTTCCACAAAGAAAAGTAAAAGCAGTTTAAAACTTTTGTCTGAGGCAGCACCCCCCCCCCCTTCAATGAGAGAGACTAGAAAGAGCAAAGCTCTTAATTGTCAAGGCAAAGAAATGAAGACAAGAGAAAATTTTGGTGCCAAGATATAAGGATATCAGAATTCATATTTTTCACTCTCATGTCCATTCCATCCATACCTAGTTCCTATCTCATCTGATTACATTATATAGCCTCAAGTAAGTGCCTGATCTGGATAACTTCTGGATAACTGGAAAACTTTTAAAAGTTTTAAACTGCTTTTACTTTTCTTTGTGGAAAGAGGGGGGGGGGTGTCGCAGGGGAGCTGCCTCAGATAAACAACATTCTACGTTAATACTACAGTTTAATGCCAGATTTTACATGTTGTAGGTCCATTTCATCTACAATCAACAATCTATAATTGACCATAATTTCTGGAAATTTACCTCTGCTGTTAGATCTTGTATTATGTTATTCATGCTATTGTATTTTTATTATTATTTGAATAATAAAACTACAATAGTATAAATAGCTTTTCTGCCTGGGAAAGCAATTTACTATTAAAGAATGGGGTATAAATTTAGAAATAAAAAGTTTTAGTGGAGTATGAAGAACAAGTAATAAATGTTTGCCAGTAATATCTGGTAGAAGAGATAGGAAAATGGTTATAGTAACAGAACTGTAGAAAGAAAGAAGAAAAGGGGGAAAAATGCATCTTGAACCTGTATCAAATGCTCACCATATCCACTCCCACTATGTCCATGCCAACTTCTGGCCCTCCACCACCACTGGCCCTCTGAGGTCAAACATAACCCTGATGTGGCCCTCAATAAAATTGATTTTGACACCCCTGGTCCAAGGGTAGGTTCCGGCAGAGACTACTGCAGGTTCGTTCAGGGATGCGCCACAGTACAACTAAAATTGCTGTGCGCATCTGCAGAAGTAAAAAACAAGATGGCGGCACCTATGGCGCCACCGGGAGAACTGGTTCGGGAGCGTGACAGGCCTGGTGCGCTGCCAGTTCCAGCAACCCACGCCACCAAGTTACTACCAGTTTGACCAAACCGGGCTTAACTGGTAGAAACCTACCCCTGGCCTAGTCCATATTCTACAGTTGCCGTGTCTATCTTTACCCTATAATCCTGAATTTAATCATGCCTTCTTTCTGTCACATTAAGCATTCCATTTGATAATGGCTTTTGGAGGTCTCTGAGATGTTGGGGCATTGCATATAGCCCAAGAGCTCGTACACCTCTGACTTATACATTGTCTGTAGTTTTTAAATATGTTTACTGTATTTTGATAACTCTTCTTTTTCAAACCAGTCTGTTAGCAGGGGAATATTGAGATAGGGTTTCTTAGTGGTGGGATTAGATCTCCGGTTAGGTTGGTTTCAGTTTGGCTTTTAATAGAACAGCATATATCGGCTATTTCCGATGCGTGTTATATACATAATACATATGTTGTGTTCTGAGCTTGCGCTGACTAAAGGTTTGAGCGGGAAAGCGCTCGACAGCTGATTGGCTGATCGTTTGACAGCTCCTGTATAAATAGGGAGCTGTCCAAACGAGCAGCGCGCGTTCCTATCTAAGCCGGTTCTGAAGTGTTAGCTTGTACTTTAAGGGAATAAACTGGTTAGCCTTTTATTCCTGTCTCTGCCTCAGTTCTTCTGGCTACCCACAGGTCCTGGGTACACACCACTGGCGACGAAGCTGGGATCGCCAAACTGAGGTACGAGAAGCTGAAGTCACTGACAGCTGAAGTCACTCGCTGAGTCACTAGAACCGCGCTTAATCATACCTCGACGAGACGTCGTTGGTTCTGACAGGAATGGCCACGTTAAATTTCGCGCCATTCAACTATGGAGCTGAGACATGGGAGTCGTACACGGCTCGATTTGAATGCTTCCTGGTCGCACACGACCTTACTGAGCTGACAGATGAGAGGAAATGCGCGTTTTTCTTGTCCGTGTGTGGCTCAGACGTTTTCCACACAGCCAGAGCTCTGACAGCTCCTGAACCTATAAAGGCCGTTCTGTGGCCTGAGCTAATGGCAAAACTGAAGAGCCATTATGCTCCGTCCCCGTCCAAGATAGCCAGCCGGCACGCCTTTCATCAGCGCAGCCAAGCTGAGGGGGAGTCCGTGAGTGCCTACGTTGCTGCCCTACGATCCGCCGCCCTGCACTGCGAGTTCCGGGACTTGGATGAAGCTCTTCTCGACCGCCTAGTGTGTGGCCTCCGCGACCTCAAGCTACAGAAGAGGCTTCTAACGAAATCAGACTTGTCGTTCCAGAAAGCCTTCGACGAAGTGCGGGCCTCTGAAATAGCTGCTGCTTCTCTAGCCACCATCGCGAAGACCCGGGCCGCCAACGCCGCGCAGCCTGCCAATGCCTTTAACACAGTGACCAGTCAGCCAGACTCGGAAAGCGAAGATTCCGATGCTGAAGCATATAATGAGGACATCAACCGCCTTGATGAGGCGAGCAGGAAGAGCTGGCAACGGCAGAAGGGCAGACCTAAACCTGCATGTAGTGGTTGCGGAGGTAACCACGAAAGAGCTGAATGCAGATTCAGGCAAGCCCTCTGCCAGCGCTGTGGCAGAAAAGGGCACATCGCTCGAGTATGCCGAGCAGCACAGCCCATGTCCCTTTCCGAGTCACAGACCGAGCGGTCGCGGCCACATCGTCCCAGGACAGAGGGCCCCAAGAAAGCGAGAGTGGACTGCCATTCCATTCTCCGTAACTCGCACCATGGCCTCTCGTGCAACCAACTTCAAAAGAAAATTCAACTGACGGTCATGGTTGAAGGGAAGCCCTGCGAGATGGAGCTCGACACCGGTTCTGCAACATCTATAGTGTCGTGGAGCACCATCAAACGCATCGTGCCGCAGCTTTCTAAACGCCAGCTGAACGATTGCCATCTCACACTGAGAGACTATCAGGGCAACCTGATTCCAATAATTGGCACCCGCAAGGTCAGAGTGCAGTTCAAGGGGTTTGACGGCCGCCTACCCCTCATCGTAGTCGACGGACGACTGCCCAGCCTTCTCGGCCTCGACTGGTTCCAGTCCCTGGGTCTACAGATCAGCGGAATTCACCACCTCAGCTCAAACGCACTCGACTGCCTGGTTAACGAGTTCCCCGAAGTCTTTGATGGCAAATTAGGGAAGTACACGGGCACGCCGGTTTCCTTTAACCTCGACCCATCCGTACAGCCGGTGCGGATGAAGCCTCGCCGGGTGCCGATCGCCCTCAAACCAAAAGTAGACGCTGAATTGGACAAACTAGTGGCTCAGGGCATTTTGGAGCCAGTGGACCATGCCAGATGGGAAACACCCATTGTGCTACCCATCAAGCCAGATGGCAGCGTGAGGATTTGCGCTGACTACCGCTGCTCAATCAACCGTGCCTTGCCTTCCCACGCATACCCAGTACCGGTGGTTCAACATCTGCTACACACCTTGGGCGAGGGGACTGTGTTTGCGAAGCTCGACCTCGTCCAGGCCTATCAACAGCTGGTCGTGGGCGATGAAGCAGCTGAAGCACAGACAATTGTCACGCACCGGGGTGCGTTCCGTTGCCGCAGACTGCAGTTTGGAGTCAGCATTGCCCCGGGACTGTTCCAGAGCTTAATGGAGCGGCTGCTCCAAGGACTCCAAGGCGTCGTCCCCTAATTTGACGACGTCCTTGTGTCAGCCACTTCCCTGGATGAACTCATGGCCCGTTTGCGCATGGTTCTCCAAAGATTCCAAAAAGTGGGCCTGAAGGTTAAGAGAGACAAATGCCAAGTTGCGGTATCCCAGATAGAATTCTTAGGGTTCCTTATCGATGGCAGTGGCATCCACCCCACGGCTGCCAAAACCAAAGCCATCGTTGAGGCCCCTGCTCCAAAAAATAGAGCTGAATTACAGGCCTTTTTAGGCCTACTTAATTTTTACGCTGTCTTCCTTCCCCACAAGGCGACAGTCGCTGAGCCACTGCATCGCCTCCTTGACTCGGGTGCCCCTTGGGTGTGGGGCCGCCGGGAGGCCTCCGCGTTCTTAGCGGTCAAGCACCTGCTTGTTTCCAACGATGTGTTAGTACAGTACAGCGAACACTTGCCCCTTGTGCTCGCTTGTGACGCTTCACCCTATGGGGTGGGCGCCGTCCTTTGCCATCAGTTACCCAGAGGAGCAGAGGTGCCAGTTGCCTATTTTTCACGCACGCTCTCTGCCGCTGAACGTAACTATGCCCAAATTGATAAAGAGGCTCTTGCCATTGTGGCTGGGGTGCGCCGGTTCCACCATTACTTGTACGGCCGCCCATTCCAAATTGTCACTGATCACAAGCCCCTGCTCGGGTTGCTAGCCGGAGATCGCCCTGCCCCGCAGGTTCTCTCCCCACGCATGACCCGCTGGTTTGTTTTCCTGGCATCCTACGAATATCAGCTGAAACACAGACCGGGGAAGCAGATCGCCCACGCCGATGCCCTCAGCCGTTGCCCCCTGCCAGAAGCCTTGGAAGACCCTGCTGCTGCCGCACCTGTTTTCCTAATAGACGACCTCAACCTTCCACTCTCTGCCGCCGACATCGCCCGGGAGTCCGCAAGGGATCAGGTAATTTCCCGGGTGCTGGACTGGGTTAAGCGTGGGTGGCCTAAAGACCCCGTAGACACCGTTTACCTTCCCTTTGGCCCTCAAGAGCCAAGGTGGTGCAGTGGTTAAAAGCAGCACTGCAGGCTACTGCTAGATCAGCAGGTCAGCGGTTCAAATCTCACCGGCTCAGGGTTGACTCAGCCTTCCATCCTTCCGAGGTGGGTAAAATGAGGACCCAGATTGTTGGGGGCAATATGCTGACTCTCTGTAAACCGCTTAGAGAGGCCTGAAAGGCCTATGAAGCGGTATATAAGTCTACTGCTATTGCTATTGCTTTAAATCACGCCTGGCGGAGCTCTCCGTTCAGCGCGGCTGTTTGCTGTGGGGCCATAGGGTTGTCGTACCTGCCTCACTGAGGACTACTGTCCTGCGGCAGCTACATCACGCTCACCCGGGAATTGTCCGGATGAAAGCCTTAGGTAGGAGCTATGTATGGTGGCCTAAGCTAGACCAAGGCATCGCCGACCATGTCGCCGACTGCCCGCAATGCCAAGGTGCCCAGGCGCTGCCACCAAAAGCTGAGCCGCCAACGTGGGAGCCCCCTTCAGCCCCATGGTCCCGCATTCACGTTGATTTTGCAGGCCCTATTCACGGCCACATGCTCTTTGTCGCTGTGGACGCCTTCTCGAAATGGGTCGAGGTCGTCCACATGTCCTCTACTACTGCAGACGCGCTAATAGCGACCCTGCGCCACTTATTTGCCACCCACGGCCTGCCCGATGTGTTGGTGTCCGACAATGGACCGCAACTGACAGCCACCAAGTTTGAAGCTTTCCTTGCTTCCCAAGGCATCCGACATGCCCTCACATCCCCGTTCCATCCCGCTAGCAATGGCTTGGCGGAGCGCGCTGTTCGCTCCGTCAAAGAGGCTCTGTCCAAGCTAGACCACCTTCCCTGGCAGGAAAGGATTGACGCCTTCGTGCTCGCCCAACATACTACTCCCTCGCCAGAGACAAACACGAGCCCAGCCGAGCCCCTCATGGGACGACGGTTGCGGACAACCTTAGACCGTTTGCACCCCACTTATTCCGTTGCCACCCCATTAGATTCCCGGGGAGGGCCCCGTTCCTTCATCCAGGGGGAGGCAGTGTATGCCCGGAATTATGTAGGACATCCCTTGTGGCTACCGGGCATAATAACAGACCAGACCGGGCCCTGCTCCTACAGGGTCAGGCTCCTCGACGGCAGAGTCTGGAAACGCCATTGCGACCAGTTGCGGAGCAGGCACCGACCACCAACAAGCCAGCAGCAGTCAACCGACCTGCCAACCCCGACGGGCACAACGACCGACGCAGAGCAAGGAAACGAGGAGGTCAACCGAGATCCGACAGCCTCAGTCCCAAACCGAAGCGGCGACTTACCTGGTGGACCAGCACCATCCTGCGTTCTCCGGCGGCCCAGGCGATCGCCGTCCTCCGATGCAGAGTCCTCGGTCGAACAGCCAGAGCCTTCAAGCGAAGCAGAAGGGCCTAGGGCATCAGGCCGCATCAGGCGGCGTCCAGCTTACTTACAGGACTACGCCTGCGCGAACTTAAGGGGGAAGGAGTGTTGTGTTCTGAGCTTGCGCTGACTAAAGGTTTGAGCGGGAAAGCGCTCGACAGCTGATTGGCTGATCGTTTGACAGCTCCTGTATAAATAGGGAGCTGTCCAAACGAGCAGCGCGCGTTCCTATCTAAGCCGGTTCTGAAGTGTTAGCTTGTACTTTAAGGGAATAAACTGGTTAGCCTTTTATTCCTGTCTCTGCCTCAGTTCTTCTGGCTACCCACAGGTCCTGGGTACACACCAACATATATCTACTGATTCATTCTGAGATATGTTTAATATGTGTTTAACCTGTGCCACAGTGAACTTTGCAATACTTGATAGGATTGTATCTCACCTATTAAATGGGAAAGACGCAGTCTTAAAAGACGGGTCAGACACGCATTAAATGTGAGGTGAATGTTAGCAACATGAAAAGTTTATGGTTTGTCCATTAAATGAGACATCTTGAAGAACATTTACATTTGTCTGCTTCCTGCCCTTCCCAGTGAGTTCCTGATGCTGCGTTATGGTTTCCGGGCTTTCCTTCTCTGTCTCCCCCATCATCCGCCAGAGGGAGCTGTGATGTCATGAAAACAGCCTCTTCCCTCAGAGTGGCTCAAAAACTAATCAGGCCACCGCTGCAGGAAACGTGGTTTCCTCGTGATCTGGGGCCTCCTGGGCTGCCTAATGCAGCCAGCATGTGCCTGAACAAATCTTATCTCCCAGCTCACATAATAATCCAAAGCCAACCACTCTGGTCAATAGCTGGTAACAAATGATGAATGAACAGAGGCTTTGAGCAGCCCCAACTTCCAGACCCAGGATATTATTTTTAAAGCGAATGCCTCTGGGAGAGTGATGGTGGCAATCCAGATGACAAACAAGGGGATAAGATTCTTTTATACACACACATAGACAATTATCCCCTTACTACAATGAGCTACCTGTTAGCTTTCCTCATACAAAGATGATTTAATCACTGCAAACATGTTTTGAATGGGGAAAAAATAGTTTAAACAGGAAGGGTACTTATTAAAGCATAGCTGATCTCTACAATTTCAGGTGGGCTATGTTTTATTTGTTTGGGTCACTTACAAACAATCTCCTTTTCTACTTGTCTATCTATTATTGCAGGCCAACTGTATACTTCCTTTTTTTAATGGTAATTTTATTAAAATTGCCATTAAAAAGGTAAAATAGCGCAGAAAGAAAAGTAGAAAAGAAAGTAAAGAATAAAGGCGAAGAAATATATACTGAAAATGACTTCCCACTTTATTACAAGTGTAAACTATTTTATTAACTTGTCACCTTTCTTTAAAATACAACAAATTATCTCATTTTCCTATATCTCATTTCTTATCTATAACCAAGTCATTTAATCCTGATCAGCAAAGTCTTTAAAGGTTACCAGAGATAACAATACAGTGCATTCAGAAAGCATTCAGACCCTCTTCACTTTTGTCAATTTTGTTATGCTGCAGACTGACTAATTCTATAGTTGTTGAAATTCATTTTTCTCATTAATTACACTTAGTATCAATGGTGGTATTCAGCCGGTTCTCTCCGGTTCGAGCGAACTGGCAGCAGTGGCTGTGGGAGACTCCAACCATCCTCCCCGACATAATGCACGACCTTCTGTACATACACAAAAGGCGGAGCATGCGAGCGAAGTGAGGCTCACATTTGTGAATCAGTAAGTGAATCCCACCATGCTTAGTATGACAAAATGAAAACAATTTTAGAAATGTCTGTAAATTTATTTATTTATTTTAAAAAGTGAACTATCACATTGGCATAAGCATTCAGACCTTTCACTCCGTACTTCGTTGAAGCACTTTTGGCAGCAATTACAGCTTCCAGTCTTTTTGGGTATGACCCAATAAGCTTTGCACACCTGGCAATTCTGCCATTCTTCCTTGCAAATCCTCACAAGCTCAGTCAGTTTGGATGGCAACTGTCAGTGGACAGCCATTTTCATGTCCCTCCAGAGATGTTCAATAGGGTTCAAGTCAGAGCTCTCTGTCTGGGTCACTCTAGGACATTCACAGAGTTGTCTCTAAGCCACTCCTGTGTTGTCTTGGCTGTGTTATTAGGCTCGTTGTCATGTTGGAAAATGAAATTTCAGCCCAGGCTGAGGTCCTAAGCACTGTGGAACAGGTTTTCATTGAGGATATCCCTGTCCTTTGCTCCATTTAGCTTTCTCTCAACCCTGATCAGTCTCCCAGTGCCTGATGCTGAAAAAACACACCCACAACACAAGGCTGTCACCACCATGCTTCACTGTTGGGATGATATTGGGCAGGTGATGAGTGGTGCCTGGTTTCCTCCAGACATAGCGTTTAGAATTGAGGCCACACAGTTCAATCTTGGTTTCATCAGACCAGAGAATCTTGTTCCTCAAAGTCTGAGAGTCCTTCAGGTGCCCTTTTGCAAACTCCAAGCAGACTTTTATGTGTTTTGCACTGAGGGGAAGCTTCCATGTAGCCACTCTGCTATAACGGCAGATCGGTGGAGGGCTGCAGTGATGGTTGTCCTTCTGGAGATCTGTCCCATCTCTACACAGCATCGCTGGAGCTCAGTCAGAGTGAACATCAGGTTCTTGATCACCTATCTTACTAAGGCCCTTCTGATTGCTCAATTTAACTGAGCAGCCATCTCTTGAAAGTGTTTTCGTTGTGCCAAGCTCCTTCCATTGAGAATTATGGAGGCCACTGTGTTTTTAGAAACCTTCAGTGCATCAGAAATTTTATGGTAGCCTTCTCCAGATCTGTGCCATGCAATAATCCTGCCCCTGAGCTCTGCAGACAATTCCTATGACCTCATGGCGTTTGCTCTGTTACAGTATGCATCGTCAGCTAAGAGACCTTCTATAGAAAGATGTATGCCTTTCCAAATCATGTCCAATCAATTTAATTTACCACAGTCCAATCAAGGTGTAGAAACATGTCAGCAATGATCAAGAGACATGGGAGCTAAATTTCAAATGTTGTTGCAAAGGGACTGAATACTTATACCGGCGGTCAGCAACCCATAGCTCTGGAGGCTCTTTGGGCCCTCTGCTGCAGCTCCCTGTCCCATCACTGATTGACCTCCCTCTCACCTGGCCTGAGAAGATAAGAGTGACGGCAGGGATGGAGAAGCAGCCAGGGCTGATTCTATGGTGCCTCACTTTGTGGAACTTCTTCTGGTCCTTGTTTGTGCGGGGCATGCCTCGATCGCTTGGGGAGATGGGCAGACTGCTCTCCACCCAGACACTGGCCTGGCCCAGCCAGGATCAAGGCCAGCCTCACTAACACAAAGGCTGGTGGGGTTGGAATGGAATCCAGGAGGAGGGGACATTAGAAAGGAGAATGGGTGAGCAGCACCCAGCCAGCTGTTCGCTTAAGGAGGGTCTTAACAGGATGCAAAAGGAAGCAGCTTCTCTCCTGCTCTAATGCTCCAGCCATTGCATTGCATTGTTCTCCCCCCCCCTTCAGTTCTTCAGCTGAGCATGGAGGGTGCAACCTCCAGCACAAAGCTGCCTTTGGAATGTGGCACAAAGGGAGGTACAGGGCCACTTCGCTCCTGCACTAGAGCTCCGGCGACCCTCCTCCCCCTCCCCTTCCTTCTCCTCTCATGCAAGGGGGAGGGATGATATGGCAAGGTTATGGCTGGAGCCTTAATGCATCCTGTTAAGACCCTCCTTAAGCGAGTGGCCACTTGCCCCGCACGCACCTTTGCTGCGCTTTGGCACTTACTTGAGGGAGGTCTCCCTGCATGTGCATGCGCGCCTGGCCCCACCACAGCCAGTCATGGGGTTACGCGAGGGGAAGAAGGGTCTCCTGAAGGAAGCCTCTGCCATGGCTGGCGATCGTTCCTCAGCAGAGGGGGAAGGGGGACAAAGGGAGATAGGGGGAGAAAGAGAGAGATGGGGAGAGGGAGGGAGGGAGAGGGGGAGAAAGAGAGCAATCCCTTGCTTCCTCTCCCACCTGGTAGCACTCAGTGACCTGCCTGCTGGTCTTGAACTTGCAACTTCCTGCTGACTTCCCCGCTGACTTTCTCTCTTCAAGTTTCTCACAGGTAAAAATTGAGAAATCAAGATAGTGCAAGAGAGTCTCAGCACAGACATAGATGCATAATCCATTGCAAAGTCTGGTCAATCAAACAAAAACTCTGAACTTGTCTAGATGACAAATACATCTGTTTGAAGATTATAATCCATTGTTGTAATCAAATTCAGTAAATCCCTGCTACCAGTATGCAATGTTATCCACCAGAGAATACTTGTATTTGTGAAATAATTCATATAATAATAATAATAATAATAATAATAATAATAATAATAATAATAACTCCGCCGTTGCCGGTCCCAAGCCCGGATGAGAAAGGAGGAAGGTTGGGATCAGGTTGGCATCTGGTCCCGTAAAAAAACCCCCGCCAACCCATACAATATGGTGAAAAAAACGAATAAGAATTCCATACCGCATCGGTCGTCGCGCGGGTTAACAAGGGCCGCGGCGGATGTTGGGGTCCCTGGACATCCGTCGACAAGTGGGCTACAAGTGGACCAGCCAACAAAACGACAAAAATATAGTGCAGATGAAAACCGTGCCATAATGGCCTGTTACTACAACTCAGAGCCAGAAAAAAGAGGATATTTAAAGCGAATGTATGAATTATGGAAACAACAATATCCAGATTCAAATGTTAGCGAACAACGACTAGCAGATCAAAGGCGATTTATTATACGGAATAAAGTATTTAGTGAAGTTGAACATGAGGAAATTCAGGCAAATTGCAAAACCCAAAAAACAATATCACAAGCGGAAATAACTGATATTCAAGACACAACTAAAGACACTATAGTAGAACTCCCAGAAGAAGCTCTCAGGGAGGAAATAACATCACCACCACTAGAACCAGTTATCACTGAACCAACTGATGAACTAACTCAAAAACAAAAAGAATTGAAGGATAAGATCATGGAGCATTTTCTGCTTAATGAGGAAAGGCAACGTTTACCATCACTAAAAACTGTGCCTAAGAAAATTTTGGCCCCTATCATGAAAATGGTTAATGCAGTGTTTTCAACAATTGAACCGGGATCCATCTTGGAAACAAACCAGTTAATGTACAGCGCAGCTGTAATAGTCACTAATGAACTAGGCATTAAAATTAAAGTACCTAGTCACACAACAGAAAAAGCATCAAAGCCAAAGTGGAAAATCCGTCTAGAACAAAAAATCAAAAAATTAAGGGCAGATGCTAGTAACTTAAAGAACATGCATGAGCAACGGCTTAAAAACAACAAAATCATAGATCGGCTAATCAGAAGATATAGATTGGATACAAGAAACATCAATGAAGCTGTAGAGATTGTGAAACAGCAGATAACAGCAACAGCTAGAAAAATTGAAAGATATGAGACACGAATCATCCAATATAAACAAAATCAGCAATTTCGATCAGACCAACGGCGTTTTTATCAAAGTCTTAATGTGAATGGTGACACCAAAAGTGAAAAACCAGAAAAGCAGGCCACAGTTGAATTCTGGAAAGAATTGTGGGAAAATGCAAAGGACTACAACAAGGAAGCAAAGTGGATACATGACTTTGAGAAAAGCATTGGCAACAAACAAATGCAAGTATTAGAAATAACAACTGAGATGATCAAAAATCGAGTTAAAAAGGTAAAGAATTGGACATCACCTGGAAAGGACCAATTACATGGTTTCTGGCTCAAATATCTGACCAGTTTACATGCAATATTGGCCAGGCAACTGAATGAAATTTTACAAAAGGGCCAAATTGATGAATGGTTGACAACTGGAAAAACATACTTGATTCAGAAAGATCCAACTAAAGGAACAACACCTGAAAACTATAGACCAATAACATGCTTACCAACAACCTTCAAATTACTCACAGGCATTATTGCAGATAACATGATGGATTATTTGGAAACAAACAACATCTTGCCAGTAGAGCAAAAAGGCAACAAAAGAAGGAGCAGGGGCACAAAAGATCAGCTTCTAATTGATAAAATGATATTAGAAAATTGTAAGAACAGAAAAACGAACTTGAATATGGTCTGGATTGATTACAAAAAGGCATTTGACTCACTGCCACATAGTTGGATCATAAAATGCTTAGAAACAACTGGCATTAGCAAAAATATTACATCCTTTACTGAAAAGGCAATGAAACAATGGAGAACTGAGTTGGCAGTAGGGAATGAGAGCTACGGAATGGTTAATATCAAGCGAGGAATTTTCCAGGGTGATTCACTTTCACCTCTTCTCTTCATCATCGCAATGATCCCACTATCAGTAATCTTAAAAAAAATGAAATTAGGCTACCAAACAGCCAAAAAAGCTGAAAAAATTTCGCATTTACTATATATGGATGATTTGAAACTCTATGGAAAGTCAGAAATAGAAATCCAATCATTGACAAATACAGTCCGAGTATTCAGCACCGATATTTCAATGCAGTTTGGCATGGAAAAATGCGCCACTGTATCCATAAAAAGGGGCAAAATCACTGCATCTGAGGGAATTGAAATGCCCAATGGCCAACTAATTACATGCAAAGAAAATGAAGCCTACAAATACTTAGGCATTCTGCAGTTGGATAACATCAAGCATGGAGAAGTAAAAACTATTGTCAGGCGAGAGTACACCAACAGAGTTAGGAAAATTTTGAAATCTAAATTGAATGGTGGAAATGCAATCAAGGCCATAAATACCTGGGCAATACCAGTTATAAGATACACAGCTGGCATAGTTAACTGGACACAAGCTGATTTGGACCTTTTGGACCGAAAAACCAGGAAACTAATGACAATGCACTACAGTTTACATCCACGTGGTGATACTGATAGACTATATCTGCCCCGAAAATCAGGTGGCAGGGGATTATTACAAGTGAAGCAAACAGTTGAAGAAGAAAAACATGCACTGGCTGATTATTTAAAAGACACTCAAGAACATCTATTAATCGAAGTAAAGAACAAAAATCTACTGAAGGCCCAACAGACAAAACAAGAATACAGAAAAGATGTGATAAAATCAAGAATGGAGAGTTGGCAGAACAAAGCACTGCATGGTCAATTTCTGGAAAAAATAAAAGATAAAGTGGACAGTGAACAAACTTGGTTATGGTTAAAAACAGGTACATTAAAGAAAGAAACAGAGTCACTAATCCTGGCTGCGCAAGAACAAGCTATCCGCACAAATGCCATTAAGGCCAAAATCGAAAAATCCTCTGATGATGCCAAATGCAGACTTTGCAAAGAAGCTGATGAAACTGTTGATCACATACTCAGCTGCTGTAAAAAAATCGCGCAGACTGATTATAAATTGCGGCACAATTCAGTAGCACAAATGATCCATTGGAATTTGTGCAAAAATTATAATATTAAAACAGCAACAAACTGGTGGGAACATCAGCCTGAAAAAGTCACCGAAAATCAGATGGTCAAGATCTTGTGGGATTTCCGTATACAAACCGACAAAATACTGGCGCATAATACACCAGACATCACACTGGTTGAGAAAAATAAGGTCACAATCATAGACATCGCAATACCAGGTGATAGCAGGGTCGCCGAGAAGGAACATGAAAAAATCGCAAGATACCAGGACTTAAAAATCGAAATTCAACGACTATGGCACAAACCAGCAGTGGTAATTCCAGTGGTAATTGGCACACTGGGTGCTATTCCAAAAGCACTGGAATTACATTTAAAACAGTTAAAAATTGACAAAATCACCATCAGTCAAATGCAAAAAGCTGCACTGCTTGGATCTGCACGCATATTACGAAAATACGTTACGACGTCCTAGGCCCCTGGGTGGGGCCCGACTAGTAACCAATGCCAAATCCGGCGAAACAACTGGCCGCTGTGATACAATTGTACAACAACAACAACAATAATAATAATAATATGTTTAATACATTTTTAAAAAGCACATTTTGAGTTGACAGGTCTCCCAAATCCGCATCTACTTTTCCTCTTTTACTGAACCTCATTCCCATATTCCACCATGCAAGAAGTTAATTTTCAATATTTATGGCACAACTCCGTCAATTACAAAAGTATTGAAGTTACATCCAGTAGATACTAGCCAAGTCAATCCTGGCTTGGAGGATATCTATAATTTAATACTTGCTTTGAAGATTCCTATCGTTGTTGGGGGCAATATGCTGACTCTGTAAACCGCTTAGAGAGGGCTGAAAGCCCTATGAAGCGGTATATAAGTCTAACTGCTATGAGTTATTTGGATGTGCATAGTGTTTTATTTATTATTATTTTAATTGAAAGGTATAGGGTTTGCTCAAATGAAACTCCTAATGGCAGAAGTGGGGAAATTCCTTTCTCTATTATCTCTGTATTCCCTCCAAAACTTGCATTGGCAATAGATGGTAGCAGCTGTAGGTAGGGCTTAAGATAAAAGTACGTAGCTGAGGGTCACTTCTTTGTGTTTTTGTCTCTTTCTCTTTGCCACTTCTTTCTGTTTTCATTTATCTCAGTCCCTGTTATCGCATCTTCTGCTAGGGAATAGCAGATTCACTGACTCTGGCTAAAAGTCTGAACTGGTCACTTGGAGGGAGTTTTTGAAATCAAGCCAAAAAGTAGCATGTCCATACCTGTCATATGCATATTTTGCCTGTAATCTTTAGAATAATTTAAGAAATAGCTTTTCTGAGGATTTAATTAGGCACTTTAGTCAATGCTTTCTATTAAAATCCAGGAGATATTTATGGTATTAGGCTATACTTCTTTGTCATATTATTCATTTATTATATTTTTTTAATCCCATCTTTATTTATTACTTTTCCCAGTTACTCAAGGCAGTAAAGGTACTTAATACCTCTTCCTATTTTCCTCACAATAAAAATCCTGAATCCAGGTGATTTGGACTGAGAAAGAGTGACTGGGCCAAAGTCATCCAGCCAGTTTTTCATGCCTAAAGTAGGACTAGAACTCACAGTCTCCTGGTTTCTAGGCCAGCACCCTAACTACTACTGCTTTCCATCCCTATTTATTTCTTTATTATATTGATATATTGCCGAAATCAGGATCGGGTACTACAACCAAATAATTGTGGCCTACTCTTGATTGAAATATGTAATAACAGAGTCCTTTGAATCATCAAAGATAACTTTCTGATTATCCAACAGTTGCCTCAGTTCTCTGCCCTGCAGCATACCAAGAAGAGCAATTGGGAAGCTGGTACCATATAAACACAGAGTTAGAGAATCGTTGTGTGTGCTTGTGTGCAAGAATTGTGAGCATAACAGCTACATGATCTTGCCTGCTTGTCAGAGCATTCTGCCAAGTAGACTCACTACACTTCATCAGGTTTGCCAGACGTTCATTGGAATTGTGTTTTGTGGTTTAGTTTGGTGATTTTGCTTTCCTTTGTCTGATTCAGTCTGCCATATGCAATAAATGTCTTGACACATCTGTTCCCTAATTAGTCTCTTTCTTCCCCCCCCCCCCGCTCTCTGCCAACGCAGATCATCAA
This sequence comes from Thamnophis sirtalis, assembly GCF_051295495.1. Taxonomy (NCBI): domain Eukaryota; kingdom Metazoa; phylum Chordata; class Lepidosauria; order Squamata; family Natricidae; genus Thamnophis; species Thamnophis sirtalis. Next base: position 54,869,114 of record NW_028261383.1, on the reverse strand, counting down.
TCACAATGCTTAAAGTCTTCGTGACCCATACAAAAATTGGTTGCCCAACCCTAATACATGATGTCATCCACGTCTCTTTTGGTTCTTAGGAAACCAAGGTCTGGAGGGCACATTGTATTTATCAAAGTGGGAGTTTTTCATTTTTAAACAAGGCTGGTTATGAAAAGATCTCAATCTTATTGGTAGATTTTTATTGCATGCTGATGTGATGCTCACATAAACAAGTTTGGTAAAAAGCCCTCCATAGGATTGCCAGGTCTAAAAGGCGTGTTATCTGTGTTACTTTGAAATTTTTAAGACTCCTCTGAGATTCTCACCCCATTCCTAAGAGGTCTGTAAGGGGCATGCATAAGCACACAACATGGCTACCATCCCTGTCCTACTGTCCCCACTTATTTGTATCCATTTCCTGTATTCATAATCATGTTTATACCTGTTATCTTATGCATGCTTGACAAAATAAATAAAATGTTTCAGATACAGATTAACAGAGGAACCTTGAAGGCATCTAGCCCAACCCCCCACCCAAGCAGAAGACCCTACACCATTGCTGACAGATGGCAGTCCAGTCTATTCTTGAAAGCTTCCAGTGATGAAGCTCCCACAACCTCTGAAGGAAAGCTGTTCCATTGATTGGTTGCTCTCTCACTGTCAGAAAATTCTCCTTATTTCCAGGTTGAATCTCTCCTTGTTCAGTTTCCATCCATTATTCCTTGTCTGGCCTTCAAGTCCTTTGAAAAATAGCTTGACTCCCTCCTCAAATATTGGAACACTGCTATCATGTCTCCTCTGATCCTTCTCTTCACAGGACTAGCCATGCCCAGTTCCTGCAACTGTTCATTGGATGTTTTAGTCTCTAGTCCCCTAATTATCAGAAGTAGAAAGTTTCTGCTTCTGCAAAGGCAAGCAGGTGGGGTGGGGGAAATAAACCTGAATAGCTGCCTAACTTAGATTAGCAACGAAGAAACCAAATCTCACTTACTCTGTACAACTCTTATTAGTTCCACGCTTGCAAAATGTTGAGGAAATTCTAATTAGGGTTATCATATCTAATCCATAAAAGAATGGGTGACCACTTGAAAGTGATGAAGAGATATGAAAACTATCACCCTCTTCTGCAATTGTGTGTCAAACAAGATCCTCAGGCAAGAAAGCTGCTGCACAGCAAGGAGACTGATACAATAGTAACAATCCTAATTGATCCCTAGAGCCTCACTTTGTTAAGTGAGGTATCCCATTTGTTATCTGTGGGGCAGCATCTCTGAAGATTACTGGAATATCTCATATAACAATAACTACCCACCATCTAAGTCCTTGTGTCTTAGTTGATGACATGCTCAAAATCTAGATGGGCATATTTCTAAGAGCGCAGTCCCTCCCTCTACATCTATCTTGATAATATTCACTAGATCAGTCACCTCATCCTTGATTAGATGATGGGTGAGGAAGGTATTATTACAGGCTGACCTGGCATTCCTGAAACTTGGCCCCAAAGGTTCAATTTTCATGGTTTGGGGCAGAAAAAGGGGGCAAGGATGTATAATTGGTAATAGAATCTTTAATCCCCAGGAAAGTCTATCTCTTGTCCTCTGAAATATTTCCATCTGCTTCCATAGCCCAAAACCTTCCCCTGCCCAACTTGGATTGGGTATCACTGGACCAAGAGGCAACATCCACCAATCACTAACCCATGAAAGCCAATGTCAGTCACTGGGATGCCCTTGGCACTCAGCAACTCCAGCTTCCCAAGCCAGCACTGCTCCAAGGAAACACCCACCTACCCCCAGACATACAGATATCTGCATACACAATCCACTTTCCTACAATTCCCCATGGGATTTACATACCCATTCAAAGGTAAGTGACAGGCCGCTGCTTCTCCCACTACCCTCTCTCCCAGCTTTCAGCTCAGAGAGGGCACCTACAGCTCCAGAGCAGCGCTGATTCACCATTCACTCTCCTCAAACAATACGGTGCCACGTTCACAATTTTTCCTACAGCAAGATTCAAGAAAAAACATGGAAGACAAACGTTTTAGCATCCCATTTATGCTTATGGTTATTTTGCTTTATGTATTTTCCAATGAACTCCTTATTTATGAAATCCATTTTTTTTGAGGTTGAAGGTCAAGTAACAGGTTTTGAGTAACTTCATCATTGTTCTTATTTTGTAAATTGGTCAGGTTTCTCGGCAATAACCTTTAAAAAAAAAAAAAACTCCCACAGTCATTAAAATGAACTCCCGAGAACCCATGAATATTTTCTCCTTGATTAAACAGCCTGGGAACTAAGTCAAGTCTTATTCACACCAATCACAAATAATCTATGATGGGATCTAACACAGAGCTTAATGTGGCTTTGATTTGTTTTATCGACATTGCAAGCGACTATGGGAAACTCTGCCCTGGCCCTTCCCTTATCAGATGGTATTTTACCCCATGCTATTTCCTAACTGAAATTGAAATCTACTTCCTGAAGTTGCTATTTGTCTCACAGGATAAAACACGCGTGGGTCTTGATCAGACACAGTTCCAATAAAAGGAAGGATCATTTCACTTTTGCAAAGAGAGCGAGATTTGTGGGAAAAGCTCTGGCAAGAGTTGGATTGCCACCTCCTATTGCTTTGAAGGAGGAAAAAGAGGCAAATACGTGCAGGATCTTGTGATGGTTTTTGTTTCTGTCAGTTGTGAAAATGCGCTAATGGCAGTGGTCGGTGTTCTGCTTGGCCTAGCTAAAACTGTTTAAAAAGCTTCCAGAGCTTCAGAAATTCAGTATATTAAATGGAGAAGTAACAGGAACATTGTTCAGTGGACATTTGCACCACATCACAATTTCTCCTCCCAATTCTTACAGTGACTGACAAAGATTGTCTTCACCCCTGAAGCCAAAAAATTCTCCCTCTGGTTGACCAGTGTGAAAGTGCAAAAATTAGTTCAATCAGTGAACAGTTAGAACAATTAATCTGTGGAACAACTTGCCTCCAGAAGTTGTGGGTGCTTTAACACTGGAAGTTTTTAAGAGACTGGACAATGATTTTTCTGAAATGGTATAGGGTTTCTTGCCCAAGCAGAGGGTTGGACTAGAAGACTTCCAAGGTCCCTTCCAACTCTGTTATTCGGTTTTCTTGGTGGCTTTGATACCATCCATTATGGTATCCTGTTGAATTCTACAAGGAAGATTAGGTTCTGAAAACACAGTTCTGATATATTTTCACTCCTCTCTCAATGGCATCTATGAGCAATATGGTAATTCATCTTCATGGATTTATTATGTAGAATGCCATTGTAGAGTGACATCAATACAGTAGAACTTCCTCCTCCTGGGAGATGGACTTCCCACTCACATCTGCTTTTAAGAGAAATCTAAAAATCTATATGCATGAACAAGAATTCACTTCCAAACTTTTAATATTTTTATGGCTTTATTACTCATGGTTTTGAAATAAGATCTTTAAAGAGCCCTTACAAATATTATACTTGTAGGACTGATATACCATACCGTGGATTGTTCTAATTTTGCCATGAGAATTAATGGATGAGAATAATTTTCATCATGCGTAGATGGTTGAGGTTGAGGTTTGTTTTATTTATATGCCGCCCTATTCCCTGCGGGACTCAGGGCGGCGAACAACCCAAGGGGGAAAGGGAAACACAAAAGTACAATACAAGCATTTAAAAATAGCCAACAGCCACACAGATCGAGAGGGGAAGGGAACTCATCAACCCCAGGCCTGCCGACACAGCCAGGTTTTAACGGCTTTTCGGAAGGCCAGGAGAGAGGTGAGGGTCCGAATCTCTGCGGGGAGTTCGTTCCAAAGGGCCGGAGTTGCCACAGAGAAGGCCCTCCCCTGGGTGGTAGCCAGATGGCATTGGCTAGTAGACGGAACCCGGAGGACGCCAACCCTGTGTGATGTAATGGGTCTTTGGGAGGTAATTGGCAGCAGGCGGTCTCTCAAGTGGAAACATATAAGTAAATAAAATCATTATTTTGCTTGTTCTCTCTATTGTTCTCTCAAAAACTATATCACTCAGCAAGGATTATTTCATTTTCTGGGACACAAAAAGCAGCAGAAGAGAAGCAGTTTTGCAGGAGCAAGAATGGAAAATGGAAAGTTTTATAAACTCTCTGACCCATCCCACTTTATAGGAATAAAAAATTAAATTCAGCCCCAAATATATGCTGCTATCACAGATCAGTTGCCCAACAAATGCCTTTCAAATTGGAATGTGTTATTTCCAAATGCTCTATGCATAGTATAATAAATTGAGGCAACCTTAATATGAATGTAATTTTAGCATTTGAATTAAAAATGAAGCAAACAAGTTCAGGAGCTGACTATATCATTGATGAAAGAGACATGCAGAGACCTTTAACCAGTTATAACCTGGTAACCCAAGTGGCTCAGTGGCTAAGATGCTGAGCTTGTCGATCAGAAAGGTCGGCAGTTCAGAGGTTTGAATCCCTAGCATTACATAATGGAGTGAGCTCTCTTTATTTGTCCCAGCTTCTGCCAACCTAGCAGTTCAAAAGCTAGGTTAGCATGCAAAAATGCAAGTAGAAAAATAGTGACCACCTTTGATGGGAAGATAAACAGCGTTCCGTGCACTTTTGGCGCTTAGTCATGCCAATCACATGACCACGGAGAAATCTTCGGACTGCGCTGGTTCTTCGGATTTGAAATGAAGATGAGCACCATCCCCTAGAGTCAGGAATGATTAGCACTTAGGATTTGAAATGAAGATGAGCACCACCCCCTAGAGTCAGGAATGACTAGCACATATGTGCGAGGGAAACTTTTGCCTTTACCTAAGTCAAAGCATGTGAAGGTGGCATGCAAAAAGTTGTCTGCACAACTCATTTTCTTTACACATTTCATAAGCATATATGCTGCTTCCAATAATTCAGAAATGAGCTATCTATTCATTTAAGAATAGACAGCTATTACTACAATAGCTTGTAGTGATACAAGCTATGCTTGTACAGGCAGCTAAGCCATGTTTATAATTAATTACTGACAGGAGACTTAACCGTCAATGTTAGGCTAGAAAATGCAGCAATACTGTTGTTGGCTAGTGCCAACATCTAAACCAAATTCAAAAGTAGATGTACAGAAGCCAGATGGGATGGCAGGGGTATGAAAGGGTAGTCTTCCTACCAATTTTGTGCTGTGTATGAAAAGTAAGACAGAAATGTAAAGATTCTGTAGCAGAAACAACCCTGCTTTGTAACTCAATATTGTAGCTCCCTCTAAAAGCTACTGTAGGATTGACATTATTTGGAAATCAAACAGTATGTATGTAGAGGTCCAGAGCTACCACAATGATGCCAAAATGTCAATCATGACATCATGACCTAAGCTCTGGCTTTTTGTATCAGTATCTTGGTGTCACATGCAAACATAGAAGGGGTCAAGTTTGCATAACAATACCATGTGTTTTGCCATTTCTTTTCTTGACACAAGGCCATCCCCATTAATACTCATTTATGCAGGTCAGGATTTCAAAAACATGCCATGAATTTAGATTGTGGCAAAAATGTATGTACGATTTAGGTTGATATGTACTTGTAAATACTTAGGTTTTGGTGTTTGATTTGCATAATGAAATTTCCTGTTTAGCTTGAAGTTCACTTTGCCCCACTAGCTATTTATCTCCTTATACATAGAGTATAATAGAGCAATAAAATGGATGAGGAATTATTCACAATTCATGTGAAATTTCATGAAGGAGGAGAAGAAGAATCAAAATGAATAACTGTTAAGTAAGCTCCCCATTGGGAGAGTGAGTGCGTACAGAGAAGCGTTGTGAGAGTTGTGTTGGAGAACACAGAATACAGAGACTCTGCAGTTTAAATAGGCTTTTACTTTCGTGGAAATAGAGGTATCAGAGTCCATCAAACAGTCGAAGACATACAGGGATAGGACAGTCAGTCATCAACATCTTTCAGTTAAGGGATAATCCAAATAACATAGTCCATAATCATACAATCAGTCCGGTACACAAAGTTTGCTAGCAGTTGCAAAATTTACAATAGCTCACGGCACTTTCTAACAGCCAGTTTCCAAAACACTCAGATCAGATCAGCCCAGCCCAGCATCTAACAGAGAGCTAACAGTCTGGCTCCCTCTTATGGCCGATTGAGGAAAACAGCAACCAATCACATTTTACAGTATGACTTAAAGAAACAGGTACAACATTGTTACATGATTTATATATTGCCAACCCAACCATTAGATTATATTCCTAACAATAACTATGTAGGAATATTTCAGCAGACATGCTGCAAATTGGGTTTATTAAAGTGTAAAATACCATATATACACTTTGAACTAAAAATGGGCAAAATCACTCATCCTTGTAAAACTCTCCTATTTGAACTTCTGATCCTATTAAACCCATCTCTTAGGGTGTACTTTCAATTCCAACATCAATTTTACAATTGCAAGTTTAAAATGCAGAATTATTATTGTGTTTATATTCAAACATTTGTTCATTAACAAGTTGGCCCAAGAACCAAAAGGTCTGTAGAAATAGGACTGTTTCTTTATATCTACAAGACTCTTTGGAGGATTGAAATCTTCTTTGTTACTGCTGGGTTAACTTAGGTCAGTATTTTATCTTGCTTAGAACATATATCTATCCATCTTTTTTTTCAAATTCCTACAATGAAAGTCATCTGTGTTGTAAATCAGGCAGAGAGGAATGTCCACTCCCCAGTGGAAACTATTCTCTTTGTACAACACAATTTGTGTACCAGGGATGTTAGCAGCTTAGCACAATTCGCACGCATCGTAAATTCTTCATCTTTTTCCCCATGGGATTTTGTGGCAAAGCATACTTGTGAAGAACTAAATTGCCTATGTAATTCTATGGTTTTCATCTTCTATCCAAATAAACCAGGAATTCAATCAACTTTGGCAACTCATTGTACCACCAGAACACCTCAGTGCACTGTGGTTTTATCCCAAAATGCCTTTGCATTACAACAGTAATCCTGCCCGGCCTCTTTACTTTTCAGGGAAAGAACAATCATTTACAAATATTTCAATTTCTGGGGAAATGTGTTGCACAACCACACATTGTGTACATTTTGATTCACAGCAACCCATCAATAGCCCACATGAGTTAGAAGATAATGCAGTCTAACAGCAACTGAGGACAGATGAACTGAAAGAGGTGGATAAGCCTGATTTGGCACCCAAACTCAAAGCTTTCACACAAGGAGATGCCTTGCACAACAGTTACCTATTCACCCTGACTCACAGACAGAAGTCTTCCAGATCACCCGATACATAATCTCTCAAGCTAGAAATCGGTGATCTTCCCCATGGAGTTTGTGTTGAATCATCCATAATTCATCCCATTCCCCATTACAATAGAAGGTGTGGAAGCCAAAATTTCAGCTACCGATTCTTCACTTTGCCATTATGCTGTAAGTAGACACTAAATCCTACACATTCACAGCAGGATGATGATGCCAGGATTGGTTATGGACATATTAAAGTACACTTTTTCTTCTTTGGTTTCCAGCATATTAGGGCATTTTAAAATGCTTCATGGCATTGTACCCAGCATCTTGCTATTTTTTTAAAGTCGTTTTGTTTTCCCAAGCACTTGTACATTAAAGAGGAAGAGAAAAAAAAAGTATAATGCCATTGGGTGACCTTTGGAGGATGTGCCAACAGATGATCAGAGTTGTGTCTCAGCTCATCCGAATGGTCCCAGACTGGCAAAAAGCTAATTGAAATAGATTGACTGCAAAGCAGAAGAGTCAATCAATGCCAGTTTTTTCAGCATCCTCTTTTGTTGCTGAACAGTTTACAATGCAAAAATAACCTACAGCAGTTTACATGCATCAGCCTATGCCATTCCTTTAGCAGTAGTTCTATCTTGAAGCCTCAGAATTGCATTATCATCATACCCATCCAGCACCTGTACAAAACTTCAGATGCAGTAATTTGAATAGGTACATTGATTTCAGCTTCCTCTGCCCTCCACTTTCCAAAGTATTGCTTTGTGTAATATGCATGAAGATCAGAGGTGGGTTCCTACAGATTTGGACTGGTTCAGCAGAGTAGGTAGTAACTCGGCCGCTCACGTACCCGAACCAGTTCTATTGTTGGCGGCACCATCTTGATTTTTGCTTCTGCACATGTGCAGAACAATCTGCATTGCAGAAATGTAATTTTTCCCTCCTATTCTAACGTTCTGCATATGCACAGTCCTTTTTAGGTGTGAATGTGCCTACGTGAGGAGTGTGAAGTGAATGTGCATGCATAAAACTTGCTGGTAGCAACCCACCCTGATGAAGATGATTAAATACGGGCATTTTTGCTCCACAGACTAAAACCATTGCTTTTTTTCCCCAGTAGCAAAATAACATTTTTCTGGATTCCATAAATCCCTGATCTGAGGCAAATGAATGGAATATGGCAGGCAAGTTAATCAACAGCTTTGAAGAATGTCCCATGAAAGTCTGCACTGATCAGCCCAGTAACCTCCCTTCTATGTCTGTCAATCAAATCTCTCCTGTCCATGTTTCCATGAACATAGTAGCAAAAAAATGGAATATTATCACTTTGCTATGATTACCAAGAAAACTACTTGGGTATGTAGAGTTCTTATCAGGTGGATGGGTGGGTGGGAGATGGACGATCAAGTTATTAAATCTTTTGGCCGTCTATATTTTCCTCCAGAATTGCAGTTCTTCTTTTTCCTCATGCAGAGTATTTTAAGATTCAAAGTCTAATAGCTGTTTGTAAAAAAAAAAAATCAGAAGAAAACATGTTTCTATGGCCAAACCAAGTTATTGAAGGTTGAAGGCAAGAATTTAAAAGAGAATAAAATGGTTACAATGCACTACAGTTTAGCTGACAAGAAATGTTTTAAAAAAACCCTTTTGGTGGTGTTTTAAACCTGTTGCCAACTTGTGAAGGAAAAGGGCAGAGAGCACCGTGCAATAAGTTTCCCACCATTCAGGTTGTGCTTCAAATCACTCCCTATCGAGGAATGCGGGTTGCAACCCGTTTTTACGACCTAGGTCAGGTCCACCATCAAAATAACTTATTTTCAAATCTGGATGCCCAAGATGGAGTGACCCAAATTGAGAAAAGTGCCCTGCTGCTGAGAGTCTGAAGTCAACGAGTGTATTTAGTAACAGACTAATTAGTAGCCCTTCGTTTCACTGCATGGAAAGTTTCACTTGAGCGGCATGACTTGATCAAAACTCCTGGCTTTCTAAGTCCACCTTGGAGCTGCTGTGCCTAATTAGCTACAACGCAGAGGATTAGACAGAGATCAAAACCATCAGAACAATTCTTAAAATCCCCCATGTGACCTCGCCTTCACCCTTTGACTAACAGGGACAGCCCAAAAGGGAAAGGAAACTAGACCCGCTGTATTAACTACTAGAGGGTTTCATTTGCATAACATCAAAGAATCTTCATTTCGGAGCATGTGCTAACTGGAAATCCAAACTAATTGGCATATGTCAAAGAATTTATTCTCTCTTATGCTCCCAGCGTGTGTTTAGCACTGCTTGCTGACAAATATTCCATGTTTGCATTCAACCAAACGTTTTTTTCCCTACATTTGCACTGAATCGTAAAGAAGAGGGCTGATAGGGATTCTTAAATATGGAGGAAATGATGGATTAAACGCCTATCTGAAAACAAGATATCGTGTTCCTATGGCAGAGATTATGTATTCATATAGAGGCTTGCTAGGTGAAAGATAATCCCTTTGGCAAGATGGTGTGAAGAAAAAAGAAGTCCCAGGACAGAGAGAGGCAGACAGTTCAGCAGCTGGTTTGAGGATCAAACCAAAAATAACTCCAAGAGCTGTTCTGATGTGGTCAAAAACTTGCCTGGGCTAGTCTTCAGTTCTGCAATTAACCAGATCCCTGAAGATACGAATAGATTGATTTCCTTCCTTCCTTCCTTCCTTCCTTCCTTCCTTCCTTCCTTCCTTCCTTCCTTCCTTCCTCCCTCCCTCCCTCCCTCCCTCCCTTCCTCCCTTCCTCCCTCCCTCCCTCCCTCCCCCCCTCCTCCCCCCCTCCCTCCCTTCTTCATGGAAAATAGATACAGGAGAATTATGGCCAATATAACTAGTAGCCCTTAACTGCATGTTTCTCTATCCCATTTTCTTTTAAAGCCATCTAAACTGGCAACCATCATTATATCTAGCCTGAGCCCACTGTACAATTTAATTAAACGTGGCATAAAGAACTTTCTTTTTTAAAAAAACCAGACTCTCTCTCTTTTCCACTTCATTGTATGATCTTGAGTGTTAATATTTCAAGAAGGGAAAGGAGAAAAACAAATCTTCATACTCAAGTTTTGTGCCCCATGTATAATGCTATACATATAAGAGCCGTGGTGGCGCAGTGGTTAGAAGGCAGTATTGCAGGCTACTTCTGTTGGCTCCCAGCTGTTCAGCTGTGTGATTCTCACTGGCTCAAGGTTGACACAGTGTTCCATCTTCTCAAAGTTGGTAAACTGAGGACCCAGATTGTTGGGAGAAATATGCTGACTCTGTAAACTGCTTAGATGGGGCTGTAAAGCACCGTGAAGTGGTATATAAGTCTAAGTGCTATTGCTGTACACATTTTTTTCTTCTTAACTTAACTTATTTTACAAAATAGTGTCACAGAATCCTAGAAGGGGCCATTTAAATCACCAATCCCCTAACTAGACCAGGTATCCAAATCAAAGCAATTCACACAGAGATCTGTCTAGCCTTGGTTAATACATATTCACTATCTTACTATTCCTCTGTTGGCTCTACTGACAATTGCTCTTACTGTTAGAGGTTCTTTTCTAACAGTACAAAATTCATTCACATGCTACATTTTGATCAGAGGTGGGTCGCTCAGCCAAACCGGTAGAAGTGCCACTGGTGGGAAGTTCCGCCCACCCACCCGGACGCTTCTGCGCACGGGCAGAAGCATGAAGTGCGTGCAAAAGCACGAGCACAAGCAAACCAATAGCCCCGGGATTTGAAATCCATCTCTGGTTTTCGTGAAGGTAAAGTTAAAACATAATAATAATAAAGGACCATACTTAATGCCACTGTGAGCTTGAACTCTATGGAAGAAGTTGGGTAAATTGTGTAATAAAGAAGTAAGCCAGGGAAGGTGTAGGAAAACATTTTCCAGAAGCACCTGAGCATCCAGATTTTATAGGACTTGTTAACAAATGGAGCAGATTAAATCACATAAATTAAGAACTTGGGTAGCTGAATTCAGACCATAGGCTGCTTTATTGACTGTTTATTAAAAGTATGCAGACCACAAAATCCATAATGCAGGGACACTTAATGAAGTATGCTTGTGCAAAAGAAATTATCCTTCTTGCCTATTTGCCCATCTTTCTCCAGACTCTGTTGCTAAAGTTGACAAAAAAGAGAGGTTGATGAAAGGTGCTAAGAAAAAGAAAAACATGCTCACAAAATCTTGTAATCTTGGAATTTGTGCAACTTATAGAAGTGGGCAATCACTTAAATATGAGCCAGCAGAGTGCTGCAGCTGCCAAAAAAGCCAACACAGTCCTAGCTTGCATTAGCAGAGGAACAGAATCAAGATCATACGAAGTGTTAATACTACTTTATAATGCCTTGATAAGATCACACTTGGAATGTTGCATTCAGTTTTGGTCAACACAATATGAAAAAGATGTGGAGACTCTCGAAAGCGTGCATAGAAGAACAACAAAGATGATTATGGGACTGAAGGCTAAAACATATGAAGAACGGTTGCAGGAACGGTTCCACCACAAAACCGCATTCGACTAAACCGCGCTCGACTATACCGCGTAGCTGACGTCATCAACAGGACGACAACAGCGCAGAGACAGAAGCACGCTGTAAACGCTAAACCTAAAATTAACCCCTAAACCTAAATCTAACCCCCCTAAACCTAATCCTAAACCTAACCCTAAACCTAACCCTTAACCTAACCCTAAACCTAACCCTAAACCTAACCCTTAACCTAACCCTAAACCTAATCCTAACCCTTAACCTAACCCTAAACCTAACCCTAACCCTAACCCTAACTCTTAACCTAACCCTAACCCTAACCCTAACCCTTAACCTAACCCTAAACCTAACCCTAAACCTAACCCTAAACCTAAACCTAACCCTTACCTTAAGTTGAATCGGCTTGCTTTCAAAGCGCTATTTAAAGCGTCCTTCTTTCTCCGCGCTGGCTGTTGTCGCCCTGTTCATGACGTCAGTGACGCGGTTTAACCGGGCGCGGCTTAGTCAAGCGCGGTTTTGACGGGTCATGGCAGGAACTGGGTATGTCTAGTTTAATGAAAAGAAGGACTAGGGGAGACATGATAGCAGTGTTCCAATATCTAAGAGGGTGCACAAAGAAGAGCTGGTCAACCTATTCTCCAAAACACCTAAAGGAAGAACAAGAAGCAATGGATGGAAACTAACCAAAGAGAGAGCCAACCTAAAAATAAGAAGAAATTTAATGACAGTTAGAACAATTAATGGAATGGTTTGCCTTCAAAAGTTGTGAGTCCTGCATCACTGAAGGTTTTTAATAAGAGATTGGACAACCATTTCTCTGAAATGGAATAGGGTCTTTTATGTTGAATTAGAAGACCTCCAAGGCCCCTTCCAACTCTGTTATTCTGTTAGCAGTAATACATAACAAAGAAAACAAAACATCTTCTCAAATCTATTTTGGCCCAGTTTTCTCCAACAACAGAGTACATATTCCAACTGGTAACTTTGAACACTAAGGTGAAAGGGTAAGATTAAATCATGTGATTGACTTAAATACTGTCAGAAGATACATGTTTACATTCATCAAATGTAAATTTCTTGGGTAAAGTCCACATATTAATTATGTATTTTCTTTGAAAAATTTCGGATGGATCAGATGACTAGGGAAGGATAACATTATTCCTTATTCTTAAAAAGATGGGAATGAAGGATCAAAGGATCTATAGATCTAATCAAACTGACACTGGTAATTGGGACAATTCTAGAGCATAAAGTGATTGACCTGACAGCACTTTTAAAATAATGCAGTAATTTCTGGAAGTCAGCATGGATTTATGAAGAACAAGTCTTACTTGACCAGCCTTATCTAATTTTTAATCAGGTAATAAAATGTGGGAATGCTGTAAATATAATATATCTTGATTTTAACAAAGCATATGGCAGAGAACTCCATTAATTAACAAAATAGTTAGGCAGGGATGGATGGAATGACAATTAAATAAACACATCTCTGGCTTGAAAAGTGTACTTAAAGTGCTCATTAACAGTTTCTCATTAAAATAGAGGGAAGAATCAAATGGGTGCCGCAAAGAATAGCATTTGATAAGAAACTAAATATGAGTAAGCAATGAACATGAAAAAGGCCGCTGTGACTATAAACACTGTAGATGCAGTTTTAGGCTTAATCAACAGAAACATTATTTCTAAATCATGGGAAATAATCTGTTTTATGCTCTATGTTTCAGACTCCACCTCAGGTATGGAGTCTAGTTGTAGATAACACATTTTAAGTAATGAACAAACTCAGTGGTGTATTACACATTAAGCAGACTAAGAAAGTGCTTAGGGCACCTGGCCCAAAGGGGGCACTGCAAAGTTGAGAAAGGAAGAAAAACCAATGAAGATTTGTACAGTATGTACAAAAGAGGGGGGGCATCAAGATTTGTCAGTGCTTAGGACACCAGTGAGCCTTAATCCTCCACTGAACAAACTGAAGCAGGTTCACTGAAAAGCAAAAAAGGATGACCACGGGGCTAAAAATGATGACCAGAGTGAAAAAATGGGGAATATTTAACTTTAAGATGAGAAAAGTGAGAAAGGATATGGTACCACTTCTCATATGCATGACAAGAGATCACAAAAAAAGATGAAAATCCTTCTCATTCCAGAGGGCAGAACACAAAAGAATGAATTTAACTTTAAAAATGTAGATTCCAATTGAATATGACGAACAAAAATTCTTAAAAAAATAAGAGGAGTTTACCAATGGAACGAATTACCGGAAGACGTTATTGGCTCCTCTTCAACTGGATGTGTTCAGGGAAAGGATGGATAGCAATAGCAATAGCAGTTCGACTTATATACCGCTTCATAGGGCTTTCAGCCCTCTCTAAGCGGTTTACAGAGTCAGCATATCGCCCCCACAGTCTGGGTCCTCATTTTACCCACCTCGGAAGGATGGAAGGCTGAGTCAACCTTGAGCCGGTGAGATTTGAACAGCCGAACTGCAGAACTGCAGTCAGCTGAAGTAGCCTGCAGTGCTGCATTTAACCACTGCGCCACGTCGGATGGCTATTTGTTGGGGATAGTTTAAATTCCTGCAGGAAGCACGGAACAGGGAGTTGCACTCAAACAATAAATAGCCTCTTGAAATAGATCACTAGTTCATACGCATTTCAGGATCAAATTGTGTTTGACAAACTTGCTAACCAGGCCCATCAGGCCCTTTAGATGAAGACTGATGAGCTGTCCATGTTCCTTACTGTGACTTAGGCCACCATCAATTACATTAATATACATTATATTTATAATTTCAATTCTGAAATTGGGTCTCCTGAACCCAATCTGATTCTGTGTGGTGAGCAGTTACAAAGCAATATACTATTTTAAGAAAGGAGACAAAATGAACAGCAAAGAAATATTACTAAACTGGGGGAAAGACATATGACAACCAATATAAGCAATGCACACATAATGGGCCCACAAATGAACTATCCTGGAACTCTGGGGGAAAGCTGTAGGATACTTCTAAGGTCTGCAAGATGCTGCAAATGTCTGGGAGAAAGCTACTGTTTCAGAGGGCAGACCCTGCAACAGAAAAGGCACAGTTCCTGTTGTATAGTAAAAGGTAGTCCTCGCTGTTACGAATGACAGCTCGGCAGCAGCCAGGCGCGTCTTAGCCAATCAGACGTGCCTGTCAGTTGCCGAGCTGTCAAGCGCGAGTCTGCTGGAATATAAAAGGGCAGACTCTCTCCAACCGCCACCCCGATCTACCAGAGCAGCCGAACAACCCGGTTTACTCGGAACTGCTTCGCTGCCTCTTCTCCACAGACTACCCGGTCTACTTCTTGTTACATTCATTTAGCCGCGCACACAGCCCAGTCTACTAGAGTTACTTTGTTGCAAGTTACTGTTACTTTTACTCAAGTTACTGCCACATTAAAATTGGTTACAGTGTTACTGAATAAAGAGCCTCTGTTTTCATTCTCAAGATATAATAGTTCCTAGGTCAAATTTTACAGAACAGACAGGAATGATGAGAAGGAGGCACTTCCTCAAGCTCCATGCTACTAACAGCTCTATGGGTGATGACCAGACTTTCAGGACGGGTGACATTGAGCCAATCCTCTCTCTCATACCCTCCAGCCTTTATGTTGTAAGAGTAAAGGTTGAGTCTATTCTTCTCCATCCTCCTGACACTGATATGTGACCTCAACAGCACAACTTGGTCAAGCAGGGGTCAAGATATATGATGGGATATAATCAGCATGCTTATGATACCTTAGCCCATGTCAACAGGTGACCTCACTCAGCAGTTTCATATAGACATTAAGCAATCGAGGCTTCAGTCTGTATTTTTTTTTGTGTTGTTACCTCTAAATGTAACTAAATGAGAAGGAACAACCAGTAAAACTCCCTGCTCCTGTAGCCAGCCCAGAAGGATATTATGATCAATGGTATGAAGAGCCATTGAGAGATCAAGAAGAACCAGAATGGTTACACCCCTTTGTCCTGCCTCTATCAAAATGTAAATCTTTGTCATTTTTCATATCAAAGCAATTATTGATAACTAGTTCTGATATTATTGTATTGCAGCTAACACCTGTTGCTATTTATTTATTCTTGAGCACAGTGAGACATTGTACAGGACTCTCAACATATTTTGCTTTGAATGAGACCTGTTCTTAACACGGTATACCCTTTTTTATGCCTGGTCTACACTGGCTCTCCAGAAAGTAAGAGCAAAATGACTGAAGGCTATTTTTCATTCTCCTAGATTCTGTGGTTGTACACACAGTTGCAGATAGAAGATGCATAGACAATAGTAGCCGGGAAGAACACCATGCACTGAAGTTATTAAATCATTGCAGTAGGAGGCCAGGTTCAAGCCCATCTGGTCGGAAAAGAATCTGGGTCACTGTCCCTACCTCACAAACATACACACAGGATTACAGTAACAGTAACAGGGTTGGAAGGTATCCTTAGAGGTCCTCTAGTCCAACTCCCTGCTCAAGCAGGAGACCTATATTAGGGATTTGAACAGCTGAGAGGCCGACCTTTCTGATCAACAAGCTCAGTGTCTTAGCCACTGAGGATTGATTCTGTGATGATTAAAAAATAATAAAGAGAAGTCTCCAACTTTCCTTTCCTACTTGAAAAAAAGTCCTGTCAGGGCAAAAACAGTGCTGCCTCAGTTGAGGCATACAACTAATTGAGTTCCCCCAAATGCTGACCTTTAGCTATGATTCTGGTAGAGAGAAATAGGTAAAAATTAGCAAGCAATCATGGCCAGCACTACTGATTTTAATAGGAACAAAATTATCAGTTTTTACTGCACACAATCTGCCATATGCAGCTGAGACAAGAAAGGAGGCGATGAGAAAATGAAAGCAATTATGGGAACCTCCATGGGAAAGAAAGGTTAAAACATCATTTTATTTCTTGGCATTCGGCTACCAAAAAACAAAGGTGGCATGTGATGGAAAAAAGAAAACCACTGCCTGTCAGTTTGGAAAACCTTTAGTATTGACCTATTCTTGCTCGATTAAAAACTCTGACCTCATTCTGAGACGTAGGCATGGTGGGCTTTTGGGCTCAGAATGTCACTTGAAAGAGCCAATGTTTTTTTATAACAAGATTAGCAAGTTTAGTGACTCACACCCTGGGGAAAGTGATTGAGTTATCCTTAAATTTGTGAAATCCAAAGGAGGAGGAACTGAGAAGAGTCAGACCTGCATACTGGACTTTTCAAATAGCAGATTTGAAAGAACTCTGAGGGAAAGTAGGTCAGATCCAAAGGTTTGAAATCCTAAAAGAAGAAAGTGCCTGAGACGGATAGGAAGCTCTCTGAAATGAGAAATTGAAATCAGAAAGAATCCACCCATGAAAGAAAGATTGGAGAAATCTAAAGAGACCAACATGGATATAAGCAAAGCTTTCTAAAATAGAAAAGACAAAAAGAGATATATGGAGGAAATGGAAAGATGGTAGTCGAATGCCAAGCAAAACGTAGCCAAAAAACATTATAAAATAGCATCCAGAAAGTGTCAGAAAAGCTAAAACTTTAAATTAGTTGAGGTTTATAGGAAATATCAATAATAAAATGGTAAACTATGGGCTACAGGGGTGAGTTCTGGCAGTTCGTTCATGGACATGCTGCATGCACATGTGCTTGATGCGTGTTGTGCACGCATGCACAGTGTAATAAAAATTGTTCTGCACATTTGTAGAAACAAAGAACAAGATGGCGGTGCTTATGGCACTGCCCGGAGAACTGGTTCGGGGGCGTGGCAGGCCTGGGTCACTGCGGGTTCCAGCGACCCAGTCTGCCAAACCACTACCAGTTCGGATGAACCAGTCTGAACTGGTAGGAACCCACCACTGGGCTAGATGCTTTGTGCTAGATGACCCTATTCCAAGTGTGCCACAAAAGGGCTACACTTCAGCTTGTGAAGTATTGAAAGGAGTGCCACAGGATTTTCTCCTGACCTTGAACTATTCTACATTGTCATCAATATTTACAATAAGGAAATCAAGGGGCACTTTATAAAGTTTGCAGAGGACAGAAACCTAATAGGCATTGCTACCACTTTAAAAGTAGGAGTGAAGATTCAAAGAAATCCAGAAAGGCCTGAGCATTGGACTATGAATAAAATGAAACTTAACAGAGATAAATATTTTTTCTCCATATCGGGGAAAATAGAAGACCTGAGTGTAAGATGGAAAGGAACAGGCTCGGCAAAAGTTCATATGAACAAAAACTAGGTGGCCTTGATGATCTCAAGTTAAATAAAAATCAGCTCTGTAATGCAGCTTCTAAAAAAGCAAATATTATCTTGCATTGCATTTATGGAAGCAGAGAATCTAGATCCCTGAGATATGATTTCTCCACTTTCCTCTGTCTGAGTCAAACCTTACTTGAAATACTGTGTCCAGGATTTCTGGCCATCACAGACCTGCAAGTTGAGAACTACCAAGATGAATGATCTGAAAACAAGATTTACGAAATATTATTGAAGGATTTGGGTATAATTTAGTCTACAGAAAAGATGATTAAAGGCAGATAAGACAGTAGTCTTCGAATATCTGAAAGTTATCACAAAGAAAAGGGAGTGGACTTATTTTATGTAGTCCCAGAGGACAGGACTAGAGCCAGTGGGTTAAAACCATATTAAAACTGTAGGAGAGGTGTATCAAGCTAAACCTCAGCCAGACCTTCCTGATAATATGAGCTGTCAACCGCAAGGTTGCCACATGACATGATGAGTTCTCCTTTGGTAGATGTCTTCAAACGGGCTGGTTGGTCATCTTTCAGGGTTGTTCTAGTGCAGTGTTTCTCAACCTTGGCAACTTGAAGATGTCACGACTTCAACTCCCAGAATTCCCCAGCCAGCATTTGCTGGGAGTTGAAGTCCAGACATCTTCAAGTTGCCAAGGCTGAGAAACACTGTTCTAGTGAATCCTACACCGAGAGGCGGTGCCTTTCAACTCTTACCATTTTAATTGTTTCCCAATATCATCTTACTGACAAACTTTCACTTTTTTAAAAAAACAGAACTCTCCTTTTGTGGCAAAAAGGGTTTAACTATACAAATGTTTTAGAAGTCTAGAATGAATCAAAATTATCAGTATTTATACAGACAAATGGTTCAAATACATTTGAAACTAAAATTGTTAGTATCTTCTTTAAGTAATAAGAAAACCCAGGGAAATAGTTCCAAATGGGATTTTCTTTTAAAGGAAGTAAAATGTAAGCTAATTGGTATATTGGAGAGTCATTGTGCTGATGGCTACTCCATAGCTTGTGCCAGTGACTCCTAGAGTTTATATTTATACCATGTAAAGAACTGCATGTTTTGTTTGCCTAATTTTTTTAAAAATAGTTTCCATGAAAGATTCCAGGCTTTCACATCATGAGAGAGGGAGAAATTTTACACTCAATTTACCCTTACAGTATTATCTTTGGGGGGATTCAGTAATAACTTCTTATAGTTGTTTTTGTTTTCTAAGTTGAAACATTGAAATGTACTTAAAAGACTTGCTAAAAAGGTAAAGGTAATGGTTCCCCTCGCACATATGTGCTAGTCATTCTTGACTCTAGGGGGTGGTGCTCATCTCCATTTCAAAGCTAAAGAGCCAGCACTGTCTAAAGACGTTTCCATGGTCATATGGCTGGCATGACTAAATGCTGAAGGCACACCGAACACTGTTACCTTCCCCCCAACGGTGGTTCCTATTTTTCTACTTGCATTTTTACATGCTTTCGAACTGCTAGGTTGGCAGAAGTTGGGACAAGTAAGGGAGCTCACTCCATGACAGGGTGCTAGGAATTCAAACCCCCAAACTGCTAACCTTTCTGATCGACAAGCTCAACATCTTAGCCACTGAGCCACCGTGTCCCTTTTTAAAAGGCTTGCTACAACCTGCTGAAAAAAAATCTGTAATCCTATCATTACTTTTTTTTTTTTAAGTTTGAGAAATTGGAAGGATCATATTATTTCAAATGTATGTTTGTATGATGGCATTATCGTGCTGGTTAATTATTTTTAACCAACAATATTACTACATTTAAAAATGACCCCATTAGCCATCCGTGCCTCAGTTTTGTTCACACTAAACCACGATCCCAAGATCTCTTTCTGAATTAGCCACCACAGCCTGCAATTTAAGCTTTGCGCTCAGAACTTTCCCCATTAGAACAAGCAGTGGTGGTGCTATTCCTGGCCCTTGCCCTATCAGATAACGCAGGGATTCCGCAAACAAGAGGACTTAACTCCTGTGTCATCTCATCTTTCAAGTATTTTGCTAAGAGTCAACCCTGTGAAATGTGAACAGGCACTCCCAATCTTCTCTCTGTACAGAAAAGCAGAAGCCACTGTCTTCAACCTGTAACTATGTATTTTTTTCCAGATAAGAGGTGGGCAGGGAAATCAGAGAGACAGAGAAGAAGAGCAGAAATTTACTCAATAAGAGTAATAATTGTACAGAGGGATCCTTGGTGCTTTCTGAGCTTCGTTGCTTTCTTGCAGATGTTTTATTACCCAAACTAGGTAACCTCATCAGTTGCTGGGTAATGAAAAATCTACAAGAAAGCAACCAAGTTCAGAAAGCACCAAGGATCCTTTCATTTTAACCCTGAGCTGCAATATTAAATAATAGTACAGTAGGAATATCTTTTCATTAAAACTTAAGAAAAGGCCTGCTAAACCAGGCCAAAGATTCTTGAGTCCAGCATTTGACTGTCTTGCATTGGCCAAAAAGGGGCATTGAGGCAAATTATAAGCATGGATAGGAGGGAGATAGCCTTCCACCACTGTTGCTTCATGGCAATGGATTTTTTTAATAAAGCCACCTAGAGTCACTCTGGAAAAGCAGATGGGCCAGAAGTGGGTTTCTACCAGTTCGCACTGGTTCAGGTGAACTGGTAGTGGTAATTTTACCTGGGTTGCAGAACCGGCAGCGACCCAGGCCGGCCATGTCCCTGAACCAGTTCCCCAGTCTCTGCTGCCATTGCCGGCATGTTTTTTATTAGTTTTTAATAGTCTTCGCGCATGTGCAGAAAAATTTACAATGAACTGTGCATGCACGCACAGCAAACCGGTACTAACACCGGTAAGAACCCACCCCTGAGATAGGCAGCATATAAATGTAATAAACAAATAAAATAAAAATAAACATGGTAGCAAACATCCTTTGAGATTAGTTGTCATTGAATACTGACTCTTACAATTTTGTCCAGCTCCCTTTTAAAATTATTTCAACTGAAGGCCCTCACCACATATGATAGTAGGGAAAGTATAATGACAGCACTCAAACAAAATTTTGACTACTCCTCCGTGTATTTTTGCTGGATGCTGAAAACATTGTTTCTCCATCTCCACAGTGTGGTGATCGCTGCCGGGAGAGTAAGCACAGACGTTGCCTGCAGGCATTGTGTAGTGATAACGTGAAGGAGTAGAAGCAAGACTGTATCTATGGCTATCATATTCTACTTCTACGTCACTTGAAAAATAGCTAATGGTAAATAAGAGGTGCTGCTTGTTCAATTAGGAGCATTCTGGAGTCGCCTTGTGGGTGAGATGGGCAGCAAATGAGTTTAATAAAGAATTTGATCATTAAAAATAGCTACATTAACATGATGCTGAGGAAAGATGATTATCTGAAGCTTTTTCTGCAATAAAATGATCCAAGGGTAGAACCCCAAAGTACAACTCAAAGGTCACAGTTCACTAGGGACTTTCTGAGCAATACAGGACAGGCAACCTTTGACTGAGAATGGATTAGTGAAACAAATGTTCTCTGTGTATTATCTCTGTTAAGCAAGGAGATGAGATGAACTGGAAGGGGACTGCAGTCAGAGACCATGTCAAACCAATGCCCTAAATTCAGTTTTAGCTCTTTCCTTGATATTTTACCAAGAACACCTTCCCTTGACTGTAAATCTTTTCTCACACATTGGGTGTAACTGCCAAACATTCTGAAACCTCACCCTCGCTGTGATTTGAATAACCATTTCAGCATGTCCCTGTGGGTATGTGTGCACTAGGAGTGGTTTCCAAGAACTCTGCTCACCCGTCTGTTATCCACACTGGGGTTTTCTTTTGGTGAGCTGCACCCAGTCCAAATCTCTGGCATGCAGAAATCAATGCAAAGGAGAGGCTTGTGGGCCTTTGACATCCTTCGTAAAGCATGTCTGGACGAGGGAGTGGAGACTGAATCAGGAAAGCACAGTTAAAGAAAGTGAAATGGACCCACCCTTGGTGTAAGATAGGATCAGGGCACGATTAGTTGCCTAGAAGCTCATGCAAGGGTCATTGTGAGTGTTTAACATCCTCCTCCCCCAAAGTTTCAATCATTTCCACTCATTTCTTCCAGCTCCCCCATCTCTGGTCACATGCAAGCACAAAGGCACTCACTCATATAAATGACTAAACAGTTCTGCCTGAAGAAGCAAACAGACTCTTCAGAAACTCCCTGCTGCTTAGCTGTTTGCAAAACACCACACAACGTAAGAGTTGTTCTGTCTGTGAACTGCTCTTCTGTTGCTAAGAGCAGTTGCAAGTCCTTTCTGCAGGTTCATTTCCCGCTTTACAAATTTCACGTTGGAAAGCATTAGACCCCCCCCCCCCTATTATAAGGGAGAGAAATATGTACCTGCCAGCTGTTATGGAGCATAGCTTCCCGCAACCCCAGTTATTATGGCCATGAATTTTTCACTTCTGCTCTATGGTTTGTTGGTTTGTTTATTAAATTTAAATGCCACCCATTTTGCTTTCAAGCAACACTGTGTGGCTTACAAGAAGAGAAAAATGATGATATAAAACGTTTGAATATTAAAACAATAAATTAACCTCTATCTGTTATCTCTGCATTCTACTGAAACATAGCATGCTAAGATTTTCAAATTGTATTTAACCATGTTATAAGAACTGTTTTCATAATTGGTTTCAACTTTTGCATCAATAATGAAATAGATAACCTACATTTAATATGTAAATGGAGAACCCTTATTTCAGAATCCCCCCAAAACTGCTTGGTTGTCTATCTCTGGATATAGTCTGCATGTCTACTCCTATGGAATTCCATCCCCTTGCTTTGCCCCTTTCAGCTAAACTTACCTATAATTTGGCAGTGAAGAAAATGATTGTAATCCAAGTAAAAGGTTAGTTGGAAAGTCAAGAAGTTCAATAAGGTGTGAGAAAATCATAGGAAGTGGGATAATCAGCAGACTCCTGGAATAGATCAAATATAAAACTGAGAAACCCTGACCTACTTTTGATTTCACTGTCCTGAGCCTGGATGTAATTTAGCAGTAAATAATTGTAATAAGAGGAAGAAGGAAGGAAGGAAGGAAGGAAGGAAGGAAGGAAGGAAGGAAGGAAGGAAGGAAGGAAGGAAGATAGGTCATGCCTAGGTGTTAGTCTTCTACTAAAGAACTGAAAACAGCATTGGAACTTCTGTCTTGATCCTGAACTGGTTCCTAAGTAGACTTTTCTAAGCTGGTTTCTTCAGATATTACCTTAGCAACGACACTGAGCAGAGGACAATGCGAACTGCAATCCCTTTATTGTCCAGGCAGAATCTTTCTCATCCAAATTATTAGTGTTCATTCTAACTGGCTGCTACTGTCTAAGATCATTACTAGAGATTATTTGGAATGGGACAACTTGCCACAGCCAACTCACTGCAGTCAACTAGCCATGCTCAACTCACCATGGCCAACTCATCAAGACCGACTCACCATGGCCAACCTGCTGCAAGACAACTAACCATGACCATCTCACTGTTGGAAACTCATTGCAGGGCAATTTAATAGTTCTATTTAATGATTTCAAATAAATAAAAGCATGTGTTAATTTTTGCCATTCAGATTTCATTCTGTCCCTCCTTTTACATCCTTTCTTTAATGTTCCTATTCCACTATTTCTTTAATATTAGTGTAACTTTTGTCCTGCAGTGAGTTGGCTGTGGCAAGTTGACTGCGGCGAGTTAGCCATGGCAAGTTGGCCATGCAAAATTGTCAGGGACCCGAGATTATTAGCATACCCATACTACAGATAGACATCAACTGATAAACAAAGCTGGTCATGTCATTATGGTCGTAAGCCAAGGCATCCTTGGGACCAGAAGTAATTTTCCAGCCCTTTTCCATGTGGCCATTAAGTGAACTCATTCATTTGAATGCCCATTTTTGCCAGAAGCTGGCAAAACATACCACAAACTGGCAAAAAGCAGCATGAATCATGGTCATGTCACTACAGAATGCCACAATGGCTCATAAATCTGACCCACCCAAAATGTGGCCATGCGATCACAGGAAGTAGGCATGACCATTTACAATAGCTGGGGATGTTTTACTGGCTGTAAAGGACATTTTGTGGCTATTATAACTTTGAACAGTCATAAAATGATTGATTGTTCAGTGAGGATTACCTGTACTGCTGATTTTCTAAACTGGTGATGGCAAGAGTAGTTTAGATGCATAGCATGTGCTGCAAGTTAGCTATTTTACACTTCCAGCAGAAACTTTTAAAAAAAGTTTTAACTTTAAAAAAAAGTTTCTTCTCACAGTCGGAGAAAAGAAACGATGATAAATGCTTCTTTCTCAATCAGCACAAGAGATCCCTAGGTGCTACATGAACACTGTTGACTGAAGTGCCTAGTTTAGGAAAAAAATTAATTGAAATACATTGATGCAAAACCCCTAATGACATCCAGAGTTGCCTTGCAGGGGAGATGGGTGTCATAGAAAATAAGTAAGTAAGTAAATAAATAAATAAATAAAAATAAGTAAGTAAGTAAGTAAGCAAGCAAGCAAGCAAGCAAGCAAGCAAGTAAATATGAAAAAAAAACCATAAGATTCCTGAGGCAAAAGCAGTTGGAACTGATGAGTTTGATTATCATTGGCTGGTTCCTATATGATATGACATGATATTAAACAGGGGTCCTTAAACTTTTTAATGGGGCCAATTCATGATCCTTCGGGCTGTTGGGGGAACTGGACCAGCTGCGTGGGGGTGGCTAGGTGGTCATGTGACTGGGTGGGTATGGCCAATTTAACAGTCCAAATTAACTTTAATTTGTTTTCCTCCTGGGGGTGGTTTGTTTGCTTTTGTTTGCACGTTGCTCTTTTGGTTGCCTTTTCTGTTTACTAGATTATTTGTTTAGTTGTTTAGGAGTCTATTGGTCCACCTCAGGAAACTCAGTTTTGCAGCAATTCTTCTCAGCTGCAAGGAGCTTGAGAAATCTCTATCTCTTTGTCTCTGTCTCTCTGTCTCTGTCTCTCTCTTTGTATGTGTGTGTCTATCTATCTCCTTTATTTTCTGGAGGTGGGGAAGGTGAAAAACAGGCCATTTTTGCCAGTTTTGTGGCCTCCTAGGGTGTCTGTGTACACTGTTTTTCATCCCCCCCCCCTACCTCCAGAAGTATTCTAAAAGTCAAAAACAGGCAAAAGCAGCTCATTTTTTGGCCTTCTGGGTGCCGTTTTTCACTTCCGCCGCCTCTGGAACATCTCTACAAGCCAAAATTGTTGGCCTTACCTTTCAATTCCAGCCCAACGGGCTCGCAAAGAAGTCCTGCACTCAGCTGAAGGGTGGGCAGGGCAGCCTCATGGTCCTGTGCAGGCTAGATTTCTGGCCTTGGCAGCCCACATGTGGCCCGTGGGCTGTAGTTTGAGGACTCTTGTATTAAACCATAAATTATATTGTATATGGTACTATGAAAATACAGCTCTATGAATGCCTTAATGCAATGGTTCTCAACCTTTTTTTCACTATGAGCCTCCTTTAAATACATTTTGTGGCCACGAACCATGGCCATAGACCCTCAAGATTTAACTTAAGGTTTAAATCATAACATTTCTTCAAGGTTTTGCAGACTCCTGCGATTACATCTCAGCCCCCCAGGAATCCATGAACCACAGGCTGAGAACCACTGCCTTAATGTATTGTTTGAACTCAGAAAACCGTGGCTTACGTTTTTGTTTACTCTCTCACTTGCATCTTGCCTAGCTTCAAGAACTCCAAAAGGCCAATTTCCAGCTCCTAGGAATGAAATCAACGTACCTTAGTACAATATGTGAACTCTGTCACAGGCTCGAAGGTAGACAGATTCTTTCTGCGTGTCGGTACAATTCGTATGTATCTTGCATCACCATTTCATGGCTATTAATCTCTGACTCAGAGCCTCGTCTCCATGTGGGGGAAAAATGTGTTCTGGTAATGTGTGCATTGTGATGAAACACTTGTTGGCCTTGGAAAACCTTAGGGTTGTTTTTCTGGGAGAAAACGAAGGAGAGAAATGAAAGCTCTTGAAAAGGAACCTCTTATCTCTTTCCAAAGGAGGAATGTTTAGGCCACCATTTTGTGGTGTGGTCAAGCTGATTTTCTTCAGTGAAAATCACAATGGCGGTGGCCATGCACCTACTTTTAAAATGCATTGTAAAAAAAAGCCTGGCAGCCACCTCCCTCCAAAGATAGGAAATGCAAATGGCCCACATTTTCCTTTTGAAGGTATTGTCTACCTTTTGGCAGGTCATCTGAGACATCTCCCCCCTTTCAGAAAAGAAAGGTATTTCCAGGCCTTCTCACAGGCTCTTGATTCAGAAAGCCCATCGTTTAATTAACAAAGCATCACTCCAACTGCGGACGTTCCCTCGGGTATCCCCCTCAGCAGGAAGCACTTCAATATTCTCCTTGTGCGGCTGTCACATGCAAAGCAGTTGCTGGCATTCCTTCCCTGCTCACAGGCTCACTCTTGGGCAGCGACAGATCTTTGCAATGTGTTGCCAAACGTTTTTCACCCCAAGGCAACCCAGCTTTTCACCTCCCTGTGATTAATTCTCCCCACTCTTAGCAAACATTCTCCTCCCAGCCAAGGAAGAAGAGCTTAGTTCCTCCTCCAAGCCTCCTTATTGCGCAAGGTCATAGTCATGGGGTCAAGGGATGAGAGGGACTACATAGGGGACAAGAGTCATAGGCCAATACTCAGAGGGCACCATGTTGCTAAGGCCTGTTTGTTTACTCAGAGTGAAAGAGTTATCATCTGCAATGGAATAGTTTGGTGACGCTTGCCTTTTGCTGATTTGAAAAAGGAGATATTATCAATGCACCATTTGCACACACAAAAAAGGGTGGAAAGGGAGGAGAAAGAAAGACCACCACCTGGTAAAATAGCCCACAATGTACATGAAAATTATCCTAGTTTCAGTCTCCTACCCTCACTCTGATGTCAAACCCTGGAGAGCAGCTACAGTCACAGGACTGTATAAGGCAGCTTCAGGTGAGCTCATTCAGGTGGGCAAAAGTTCTCCAAGGATTGAGAAAATAGCATCAAAAAATCAAGAACGGTGTTTGTAACCCATTGAAGCCACAGACCTATATACAATGACCCAGCATAGGCAGTCATACTTAGGTTTAGCGCGAGTGACTTCTGTGTCCAACTGCACAGAAAGGGGAGACGTTGCTAAACTCTTTGTGGAACTTTGAAATACTAATGTGGAAAATATTTTAGAAATGCCATAGCTTTTATGAGTGTATGGCATCTTATACTGAAATAAAGAACTGTTTTTTTAAATAATAATATTATGAAAGGTTTTGATGGCAAAGTTACTGGAGGGGGTTGCCATTTCCTTCTCTGGTAGATCATGATCAGAAAGGCCTGGAGGTTCATTGTCCATGGGGTCACGATGGGTCAGACATGACTTCACAACCAATAATAACAAATTAAATATGAAAAAAAAACAGTTGTGATTTGATGTTAATGCCTTAACATAGAGAGAGTCAGAAGTCAACATTTCATTCTCGTTTTCTTATCCTTCCTCACTTCTCCCTCTTCCTCTCAATCATTTTCCTATTTACTTTTGTATTTTATGTCTTATTTCATTTTAGCAATAGCAGTTAGACTTATATACTGCTTCATAGGGCTTTCAGCCCTCTCTAAGCGGTTTACAGAGTCAGCATATTGCCCCCAACCATCTGAGTCCTCATTTTACCCACCTCGGAAGGATGGAAGGCTGAGTCAACCTTGAGCCGGTGAGATTTGAACTGCTGAACCACAGCTAGCAGTCAGCTGAAGTAGCCTGCAGTGCTGCACTCTAACCACTGCGCCACCTCGGCTCCTCATTTTATAACTCAACAAAAATGTTATTAATGAAATAAAGAACCATGGAAGCACAGTCTACATACTTACTGGAGGAAAAATGAAGCTTTTAAAAAGAGTGATACTGAGCAAATGTATCTAGGAGTGGGATGGAGGAATACAACCTTGTGTCAATTAAGTTCCATTGATGCACTAAGAATTCAACATACATGGAATGGGGCTGGAGGGATCCTCCCCCCCCCAAAAAAATTATGCAACAGGTTGCTGTTAACATTTATAAGATGTTGCTACCCTGTTTCCCTGAACATAAGGCCAAGTGCTTATTTTCAGTGGTCCAAAGAAAATAAGTCCCTGTCTTATTTTTGGGAAAACATGGTAGATTTGAGTAGCAGGAAAACAATATTTCAGATATCTAATCCTTCAAAGCTATTCCCTAGGTTACATCATCTGACCGGAAGTGTCTTGTAGGGTTAGCTTGGTCTATTCCCTAGTTTGTTTTCCCTAGTTTCCCTAGTTTCTTTTATGGAAACTTTTTCCCTGTGCCAAAGGCAGAGAACAGTCACTCACCACCAGTCTCCATCCCCAACCTTCTGGGGAGCCACCCACTCAATCCAGGCCACAGGTGGCACATGAAGGGATCCCTGCTAAGAATTGCGCCACAATATCATTTTCTTTTCCTCCTTGTCATCATGGGAGACCAGTCTCATTACCTGCTGTAAAACCTGTCAGGCTTCTTGCCTGCTTTGAACCTCTTACATCAGATCAGCACTAGGACTGTGTTTTTAAGATCCTGTCTCAGGTCTTATAAATGGCAGGAACAAGGCCTGAGACTAGCCTTTCATGCCACACAGGTGCCATCCGTCTCAGCAACACCCATAGTAAAACAATTGCCTGTGTGAACAAGGAGAACCAACTGCAAGGGAGAGGCCAGCCTAGGCATCATAACCCCCAGGCCATTTTCTGCTTAAATGAACTTGGCTCAATCCTCCCTTGTGCTAAAGGAAGCCTGGGGAAAATGCTGAAATGAATTCATCTACTATGTAGAAGTATCTCACCCCTTCCCTGTTCTGAAACCACAGTCCCTTCCTTTTTGCATTTTTGTTTCCTAAGCTTTTGTTGCGCAGTTCTTCACTGGTAAATTTAGCCGTACAAAAACAGTAGTGGGGGTAAAGAGGAGGAGGAGGTAGTGAAGTCAGCTGAGTATCCCCTGGCCAGCTCCAGAAGATTATGCTTCATCTGCCAAGCCTTATTGAAAGAGCACAGTCTTCTCACGGGGCCCTGGAGGAGAAAAAAATAATAAGATCGCCTCTTATTCTCTCATGCGCACACACAGAATTTGGCTGTCAAGGCCAGGTCTCAGAAGCTAAGCAGGGATGGGCCTAATTAGCACACATACAGTATAGGGGACTCCCAAGGCTGGACTGGGAAGTCCAAGCAATAATTCCAGAAAACAGCTCTGGCAAACTATGTAGTGCTAATGTCAAATCTCTCCCCTTCCCACATGCCATGAAGAGTTGTTCGAGTCAGACTCCTGGCAAGCAGCTAATAGGGATCCCAAAGGTGATTTTTTTTTCAGAAGGCAACTGGACTTTCTTGCTTTTTCTTTGAGGACGTTTCTCTTCTCATCCAAGAAGCCTCTTCAGATCTGACAGGACAGTAGGGAATGGAAGGATTTATATTCCTTGCAGACAGCTGGTCATTTGCATCCTTTTAGAGCAGGGGTGTCAAACTCATGGCCCATGGCCGGATACGTCATGTGCTGGCCACGCCCCCATCCCCCGTTTAGCAAAGAAAAAGTCACATGATGACGATGTGACAACATGAGTTTGACACCCCTGTTTTAGAGGGTTGTTGAAACACTTGGAGGTTTATCTGTGTCCTCAGGATCACCTGAGTGGTGCTTCTGGTTCCAGAAGTCTGCAATTTTTTCGATGGAAATCCATTCCTACTCCCACACCATTCCAAGGGTGTTCATCCCAAATTGTATAGTTAAAAGTCTATAGAGATTCTCAGTCATCCAGGTCATGCACCTTTGGGGCAACCATGACCTGGATGATTGAGAATCTCTGCAGAGTTTCAGATAATAGGGATTGCGGTGGGAAGAAAGGCAGCAAATTCTTGGCTAAGAGAATAACAGAGTTGGAAGGGACCTTGTCTAATCCCTTCTTAAAACCTCCAATGTCGGAGCACCCATAATTTCTGGAAGCAGGTAATTTCACTGACACACGGTAGTTGCATTTTGATTGGGTAAGGTGGTTGGAACTTGGAGGCATTCAAATAATTTGGCCAGTCTCAAGGAGTTGTACCACACTTCTTGTGCCTTAGAAATAAGAAGGTCTTAAGCTGGCTCTGGAAAGGACTCATAAATCCTGAAGGCCAGAATCCAGATTTTGAAGCAGCTTTTCAGTAACCAAACTTGACTGTTTTTTGGACTGCAAGAGGTTTGTAATCCTGTTGTTGCTGACCTGAACTGCAATTTCTAATATCTTTCATCACTTTTATTCACAGGTTCTCCCTCTACCTCTTTCAGACCACCCCAAAACCTTTTCTTATAGAGAAGGGATATGATGCATTTTCATGTCAAATCAACTCTAACATAACAATTTTTAAACAACACTCACATCCTCTCTTTCCACCTCTCGACATGCTGTGAATTTTTTTTTCTCTTCAGAAGGTAACCCAGTTTTTTTTTCCCCTTATATAATATGCTGAGAAAATTAACAAACTTCTGTTAAGGCATAATTACTGCTAGGTGTGCCTTTCAACAACAGCAGGAACTTTTAAAGTGGGCCTGAATGAACTCCTTCAGGTATAGAGAGAGCTTGAATTAGCTCTTACATCATTGGGAGGGATAATCTGGGATTACATAATGGGGGTGCGGTTTTTTTCCCCGGCTTCATGCAGGTGGTGTGACCTTATCCTGACTGAAATGGATGGAAAGGGACATGAAGTACTATATGATGAGTTTTCTTTGACTTATCTGTGTTACATAGCAGCTGGATGATGCACAAGGTGCTTAGAGTGGGAGGTCCGGCTTTAGCACATGTTGCAGAGCCTGGTGTTGCCATGGATAGGCTGGTCCTCGGCATTTTTCCCTTTATTGGCATTAACAGTTATTCAATAAAAAGAAAGGCAACAGACATCATGACATCACCATCTGAAATGAGAAGGGCTACAGTATAGGCACAGAGCAGAGTCTTTTAGACTTTGAGTGCAATGGTTTTCTTTCTTTCTTTCTTTCTTTCTTTCTTTCTTTCTTTCTTTCTTTCTTTCTTTCTTCCTTCCTTCCTTCCTTCCTTCGTTCCTTTCTCTCCCTCCCTCCCTCTTTATAATATTCATAATAGATGAGACTAATAAGACATCAGCTACAGCCTCAGACCTGTACAGTATCTTTCAAAAGTATAGCAGATAGTTGATCTATATAAACATACTGTATAAACTTTACATCTGAATATATATTTTCAAAACCTATGTTTCTTTAGAAAGCAAGGTTTGCCTTGTTCTAGGGCTGCTAATTGTTTGATATGCTAATCTGCCTGGAATCACAATACAGAAAGCCAATTTAAACGTCATAGAACACAGCAGCTCTGAAAATCAATTTATAGAAAACTGTAGTCTATTAAAAAAAACCTGTCTATGGAAATCTATACAGGTAATCCCTGACTTACAATCATTTGCTTAGTGACTATTCAAAGATACAACAATACTGAAAATAGTGACTTATGACTAGTTTTCATACTTACAGTTGTTGCAGTATCCCCATGGTCATTTAATCAAAATGTGTGTGCTTGGCAACTGGCATGTATTTATGATAGTTGCACTGTCCCACAATCACCATTGGTAATCTTTCCAGTCAGATTCTGACAAGCAAAGTCAATGTGGAAAGACAGATTCAATTAACAACCACATGATTCACTTAACAACTGCGACACACAAGGCCAAAAAATGGAGCAAAACTCACTTAGCAATTGCCTTGCTTAACAGTGGAAACGTTGGTCTCAATTATGGTCATAAGTCAAGGACTAGGTGGGATCAGTGATATCTATTAAAAGAATAAAGCTGTTCTCTCTTAGTATTTTGTAATGTGCTGGGATTTCCATTTTTGGTATTCCCAACCATCATGGTAGACCTTCTGGGAATTGAGGTTGCATCATATCTAGAGGATAGCATGTTGAGGAAGACTGAGATAGTTTGATTGCTTCCTTGCTTATAGGACACAGCCACCAGACTGGCTGAAAAAATCCATATCACTGTAAGTGAGCAGAAAAGAGATACCGAAATATCAGGTAGCCTTACTGTGTAATTAAAGTAATCTGTATTTTGTAATCTGAATAGTTCTATCTACCATTGTTTTATATCCATGGTGGAAAATCTTTGTCCCTCAAATAATGCTAAGCCATAACTCCTAGTTACCCAACAAAGTTGCTCAGACGTCTCTTATCAGAAACCTTATCCAGTACTATGAAAGTACTCCCACTTAAACATTCATAGGAATACACTCTAAGTGAAACCTATCAAGATAGCCATAGCTTGTTTGTGCTATGATTCACCAAATGTAATTCAAATAAAGTAACAAATCAAAACATTCGACTTAAACAAAAGTCCTGTGTGATCAATTTCTACATCCACACATTTTATTCTTGACTTTCTTATCCCTTCCTCTTTTGGAGAATAGTAATAACTTATATCATTGTAACATAATACTATTCAAAAGCTTTCAGCATTCTTTCTTACCTTCATTAATCCGATTTTGCTTTCTTCCTAAATCGGTTTACGTCTTTTATGTAAACATTGTCTAGAAGTTCACAGAAAGAATCATAGGTATTATGAGTAATTGTTACCAAGAAATTCTCTCTTGGCCTCTCAGGAGGTGGAGGAAATTAGGGACAGGTACTGAATCACAGGAATATATTTCAAGAACATGGTCAGCTTCCAGAAAATAAAAGATCATGAGAATGTTACATTTTACTAAACCTTTGGGGAGATCTTTTTAATTCTGACACTCCAAATCTAATCACTAGCTAAAATAACATGGTATGTAGCTAATCCTGGTTATTATTGTTTTGTTGATTGAACAGTCAGCCAGATGTTTAGGCTAAATTTTGCATTTTTATTGACCAGTCGAGTCCAAGGACCTGGAAGATGTTACTTGAAAACATTAAGGTTTTGTAAGCCTGTTGCAACTGACTGATGGTGATTTAGTTCAGTGCCTATGGTGTTCAGGTGATGCTGCAAATGTTATGGAATTGCACCCCAAATTCCTATTACTACTGGTGCTATCTTTGCTTTCTTTTTGTCACAGTTGCACACCATTCTAAATCCTTATAATGTTAACCAAGCACATCACATTTATGCCCAAAAAAACAACACTATTGCTTTATATGTGACATGTTCATGCAATATTCACTTGGGGACCTGATGCAACATCAGATTCAGAGGAGCCCTATATAAACATTGCATATGAAGTCCTACAAAATGAGATGATGGAAGAAGTGGGAAAGATCCAGTGGTGGGATTCAAATAATTTAATAACTGGTTCTCTGCCCTAATGATTTCTTCCAACAACCATTTTACAAAAATGCATAGAAAGTTAACAACCGGTTCTCCTGAAGTGGTGTGAACTGGCTGAATCCCACCACTGGAAAGCTCCTGTACTGTACTTTAATGGAAATAGCCCTTGTGCATTGGCATTATGGAAACAGAGCAGCAACATTTACTGCACAATGAATACTTATCTATATATGGACCAGTGTTAGGCTCTTGGTAGACCTGTCTACCCAAGACATGCAATGACCTGAGGCTCACAGGACTTGTTTTCGTTGTGTGGAGGCACTAAAGGAGGCATAGCTAATTTGCTTTCATACAGTGAAAACCACTTGCCCAAAGCCCCCCTCTACCTACTGTTCTGCTTAGATGCCCCCTACATTTGGGGGACCCAAAACAGCTGCAAATATTGTAACACCTTTAAGTCATTCATAACAACACAGTAAGGACAACTGTAAGTTTGTGCAGCACAGTGTAATACAACACAACATCCAATCCCATTTTAGTCTTGCCTGGCATCTTGCCCAAACCCAACCAGAGTATTTTATGTCTTCTCTTTCTGCATTGTGCTTGCCCATCAATTAGGAAAAACATATCCTTTGCTCTCTGCCTGTAAGAATAGCTTCATTTATAGCCATTAATAGCTGTGGTCTTTCGTAGAAGAATAATTTATCATCTGCTACCTGCACCTTAGACAGTTATCAACAACTGTGTTTTCTATCTGTACCTGAAGGGCTGCTCTAAAAATTAAACCTTATACTTGAGCCATTTCCATTTACACCAGTGAGAAACCATGCGTGCAAAGTGGTTGTGTAATGATTTACGTAAGTGCAGAATGGATAAGCCACAGCTGGCACGATTATCAGCAGTAACTTCCATCATGAAAAGCTGCAATTACTGTGACATTTAACATACGCAGAAGCTGCATATGCAGAGCTAGACATGCTGTGCCGGAGAGATATTCACGTTTCTTCCCCTTGCAAAACTCCTGTGCCTTTTAATAGCTTCATGAACAATGTAAATGCACTAGCCAAAACTCTTCCCCCAGGAGACCAGAGAGGGTTCACTTATTGAATTTCAGCCCATCTCATATCTATTAAAGCCCAGGAGGGGGGAAAGCACTGCAGTGTGAGCTATAGGATGGAGAAGACAGTTCTTTTCCCTAGCCAGTGTCAACATAGTGCAGCTGCACTGTAGGCTATCGGATAGCAGAAAGAAAAAGTGCTAACTAGGAACTTAGCCAGAATCTGTGACATTTCCTGCAAGCTGCAGCCAAAGGATTGGCTGGATAATTCTAATAAAACTGTTATATTGTCCTTTCCTATTGATCTTTGGCCCACCTAGCTCTTCCTGCCAGCAGCACTCAGCATTTCTAATACCTCATCCATGTATGGGGTTAATCCAGGGCAGTTTTAGTACTGGTCTCCTCATACATCCCAGAATGTCTTTGAACTTTGCTTTCTCTTCTCTTTGACTCATATTTCCTATATCTCTACTATTTCCTCCCTTATGCTCAAATCTTCTGTTTACAAAGTAACCTATACCTCACCATCTGTCATTTCATCCATTTTTGGGATTTATCTCAATCAGCTTTCCAAACACTGATCTTTCTATCTCCTTAGTGCTGGTTTTCTAGACTCACTTCCCCCATCATGTATATCTATAATTCCTTCCTCCCCGATCTTTACTCTTGCATCACTCTTTCTCCAATCCTTTCTGCCATCATTCTTCAAATCCTTCCCCATTCCCAGACAGGATGTACACATCACATGGAAATGTATAATGTGTGGACTCGATCACTACCTAATCCATGGTAGTGGAGCCACCACCTTTGTTTGTAAAATAGTTAATCTTTAATAGTAGAAACCTCCCAAAGCAGTTATATGAATCAAACTATTGAATAATGTAAGAGCAAGCATTTGTAATAGGATAAGGTAAAGGTAAAGGTTCCCCTTGCACATATGTGCTAGTTGTTCCTGACCCTAGAGGGCAGTGCTCGTCTCCGTTTCAAAGCCGAAGAGCTAGTGTTGTCCGAAGACATCTCCGTGGTCATGTGGCCGGCATGACTAAACACCGAAGGGGCATGGAACACCTTCCCATCAATAGCAATAGCAATAGCAGTTAGACTTATATACCGCTTCATAGGGCTGAAATCCCTCTCTAAGTGGTTTACAGAGTCAGCATATCGCCCCCACAGTCTGGGTCCTCATTTCACCCACCTCGGAAGGATGGAAGGCTGAGTCAACCTTGAGCCGGTGAGATTAGAACCGCTGAACTGCAGATAACAGTCAGCTGAAGTGGTCTGCAGTACTGCACCCTAACCACTGTGCCACCTCGGCTCTCATCAAAGGTGGTTCCTATTTTTCTACTTGCATTTTACATGCTTTTGAACTGCTAGGTTGGCAGCAGCTGGGACAAGTAACGGGTGCTCACTCTGTTATGCGGCAGTAGAGATTCGAACCACCGAACTGGCGACCTTTCTGATCCACAAACAGCATCTTAGCCACTGAGCCACCACGTCTCTTTTGTAATAGGATATGGTGGTCTTATTGGTTGTTGCTTTTTAATTTTATTCAGCTTGCACTGAATCTGACTCTAAACAACTCTAGATAGTTCACAAGAAAACTTAAGACTAGTAAAAACAATTTCTTTTGTTCAGCCAGACAGTTGTTAAGTGAGTTTTGCCCCATCTTACGACCTTTCTTGCCACAGTTGTTAAATGAATCACTGCAGTTCTAATATTAATAACATCGTTGTTAAGTGAATCCACCTTCCCCTGGATTTGCTTGTCAGAAGGTCGCAAACATTGATCACATGACCAGAGGTCATTGCAACTGTTTTAAATAAGTCAGTTGCCAATCATCTGAATTTTGATCATGTGACCATGAGGATGTTGCAACCACAAGTGTGAAAAATGATCATTAAGTCACTTTTTCAGTGCCGTTGTAAATTTGGATGGTCATTAAACAAAGAGTTGTAAGTCAAGGACTACCTGTATTCATGAATGTTTATTATTATAATTAAAATTATAAATGCCCCAAATTAAAATTGTTATCATTTATGGGAAATCAAAGGATTAAAGCAAAAGAGAATACATCTGTTTAAAAGCTTGTAATGATAGGCCAAGTAGCAACCCATTCTAGAGACAGGTCATATCACAAAAAGCCCCTCCCTTGTATTTTATATAACAGTCCTCAAAAATAGGCAAAAGAGAAGGCCCTCCATTATTGATCTGAAAGTACAATCAGATATAAGTGAAGATGTTCCTTCAAGTAATGTGGACTCAACCAGTTAAAGCTATCAGCAATACCAACAATAGAACCCCTGGATCTGCCTAGCTTGCAAAGCTGTAAGTAAAGCTTTATTTCTTTGTTTGTAAAATTTATTGGCCTCCCTTCTTACCTCAAGGTAAATCTGGGCGGCTTACAATCATAAAACTATATAAACTAAAAACATAAATGAATTAGTACAAAAAAATTAAACACTGCAGCACAATTAAAAGACCTGGAAGGCAGAAGCAGGACAGGGTGGGGGGAGGTGGGATCTGATGCTAATCGATCAACCACCTCCACTGTGATATCCCCCTATTGAAACCCAAAGCAGAGCCACATCTTGAAGCTCTTACAGAAGACCTAAAGGTTTGGAGCCAACCTCACTCCATGATGTTCCAGAGGGCAGATCCAACAGCAGAGAAGGTCATCTCCTTGTCCCTGCTGTGCTAGCTGGAATAATCAGGCCATCATGGACCGCAGCATGCCTCCTCTGCCAGCAAGGGTGGGGCAGGCCAATTCCAGTGGGATGAGACAGTCTCTCAAGTAGCCTGGACCCATGGCACGAAGGGCTTCAAACACCTTGAATTGTACCTGGAAGCAGACCAGCAGCCAATGCAGCTCGCAGAGCAGTGGCATTACCTGGGCCATTCTTCCTTCAGAGTCTCTCTGCCCACTAATGCTATATATACCGTACCTCTCCCTCCCCCTCGTTTCCCTCTATTGGAAAAGGAAAGTAATGGTTAAAGCAACACACTCAAGACAATTGAAGCAAGTGGTTGAGAGAACGATCAGCCTGAAAGATCTCTAGTCAGTATAAGGGCAGGCAGCCTATCTCCATGCTTCCGTATGATGCATTTAGAAGAAGCATTTTGCAAAGGTAGCTTTGGCCATATGTTTTCCTGATTGGGTGTGATATATTCGAAGGTGGAAATCACAGGTTTACCCTAGTCTCACCCAAAATGGGACACGGGGAAGCAAAGAAAAGAAGAATGATGGCTCCCTCTCTCTCTATCACAGGGGTGACAAACTCGAGGCCCACAGGCCAGATGCGTCATGCGCTGGCCATGCCCACTCCACATGTTAGTGAAGGGTCATCGCTCTATCAGATTCCAGAGAAAAATGCTCTAAGCATGGCACAACAGCAAGTCATCATTTTTCCACTTCCTCTTGCATGAATAAACTGACGATGCAAGAAGCTTTCCCCCTCCCTGACATCTCATCCTTTTGTTTTTTTCTGACCAGCTGGGATTTCGGTGAGGCAATCTGCTCCTTAGGCTGGATTGTCTTCCCTATTAATGCTATAAAGATTAACACCCATGGTGTTAATTGGGCTTGGGAAAGCACCAAGAACCAACGTAATAGAATTCTCACGTGATCCAGTGGCTTCACCAACAGTAGGATAACCACAGCTTGCAGCTAAAGCTGCCAGACTGTTTCAATAGGCAGCAGCATGTAGATTGCATATTACAGACATCCAATCTCTACCAGACAGGGATATAGCTGTAAAACCAGGATAAGCTATTATACAACCGTTCTGGCTATTGCAGCTGCTGTATTGACTTCATTTGTCAGTGCAGAGTCTACAAGGCATCCATGCAGCTTCATCTTTTGAGAAATACAACTTGGCCTAAAATAGAAATCTCCTTCAAGAGCATTCTTGCTTCCCCCGAGCTCTTCAGCTTTCCTGAAATAAGCGCATGAAAGCAAGGATACTTTCCTTCCCTAAAATCCAGAGGTGCTATAGCCAAAAGGGGAGAGAGCAAAATTGAAAATAGTTCTGGAGCAAAACTAGTTACCAACTGAAGGGTCCTTGATGCTCTCTGAGTTCAGTTGTTTTCTTGCAGACAATTCATTACTTCTGACCAGCTGGGATTTCGGTGAGGCAATCTGCTCCTTAGGCTGGATTGTCTTCCCTATTAATGCTATAAAGATTAACACCCATGGTGTTAATTGGGCTTGGGAAAGCACCAAGAACCAACGTAATAGAATTCTCACGTGATCCAGTGGCTTCACCAACAGTAGGATAACCACAGCTTGCAGCTAAAGCTGCCAGACTGTTTCAATA
This sequence comes from Thamnophis sirtalis, assembly GCF_051295495.1. Classification (NCBI taxonomy): domain Eukaryota; kingdom Metazoa; phylum Chordata; class Lepidosauria; order Squamata; family Natricidae; genus Thamnophis; species Thamnophis sirtalis. The sequence continues at coordinate 54,830,404 of NW_028261383.1, read as the reverse complement.
GGCAGCAGCATGTAGATTGCATATTACAGACATCCAATCTCTACCAGACAGGGATATAGCTGTAAAACCAGGATAAGCTATTATACAACCGTTCTGGCTATTGCAGCTGCTGTATTGACTTCATTTGTCAGTGCAGAGTCTACAAGGCATCCATGCAGCTTCATCTTTTGAGAAATACAACTTGGCCTAAAATAGAAATCTCCTTCAAGAGCATTCTTGCTTCCCCCGAGCTCTTCAGCTTTCCTGAAATAAGCGCATGAAAGCAAGGATACTTTCCTTCCCTAAAATCCAGAGGTGCTATAGCCAAAAGGGGAGAGAGCAAAATTGAAAATAGTTCTGGAGCAAAACTAGTTACCAACTGAAGGGTCCTTGATGCTCTCTGAGTTCAGTTGTTTTCTTGCAGACAATTCATTACCAAATTAAGTAACATCATCAGTGCTAGTCACTCATCACTCTAGCACTGATGATGTTACCTAGTTTGAGTAATGAAATGCCTGCAAGAAAACAACTGAGCTCAGAAAGCACCAAGGACCCCCTCACGTCAACCCTGAGCTACAAGTATTTTCTTTTATTGGTAGATAACAGCTCCACAGACTCTTGTTGCCCTTCCTGATACAATACCATACACACACATACACAATATGTACTGGTAGTGTATGAAATATTAAGCTCCTTCCTGCATAGTTTGATTTATTTTAAAAAAATGTTACTACCCAGTATGCAAATTAAAAACAGTCAATGTCAACAGGCCATGCATATTAACGAGAAAAAAAGAAAATCAACATTCAGTTAGAATAAAACCCTGCTATTCTTGGTCAAGTGCTTTAAAAAAATGAATGGAAGCTACATGATACATATATTATTTTGCCACCTTTCATCCTTTTTTATTGCGATTTCCTTGTTTTGATTGTTGTGAGCTGCCAAGAGTCATTTGGAGTCAGGTGGCACACCATTCTGAGTTGATAAATATTTAACATGTCCTGTAGTTTGCCCCCGGATACTATAAACGAAGAACGTAATATAAAGTTCTAAAATTCATTTCTGTAACTGAACCAAGATCTCAGGAAAAAAGAAACAATCGAAGTGTTACAGACAATATTGATTAAATGAGTAAAACCTTTTAGTTATGATTTGATCTATAAAGGAACTTAAACCACATTTACAATTAGAACTATTGCAAGATTATAAAACAGTATCTACTGAATAAACAATAGGATTAAACAAATTAAAGCTATTTTAATATTTTTTTAAAAGTCAGGAAACTATAGATTAAATAAGATTAGAACACAATATAAATTTACATTGTTAATAAACTAAAATATTTCAGTCTTTAGCATTCATGCTTGCAACATAAAACCTTGTAAAACATGTATATTTTTGGAATGTGGGTTTGTTATCATATGTACGGTACTTCTATTGGGCATCTATGATACATTCTGTTATTTCTTAGATGAATTGAAATTTGGTTGTTAATCCCTTTCCTTTTTCTCTTTTAATTCAAAGATGATCTTAACATAAGATTTGATGGAGATAATAACTTATAAAAAAGAATTGTTCTATTTTTTGAAGTATCATATTTGGAGCACCAAGATAAGAGGACTCTGGAATGCAAGGCAGATTAAATAATTAACTCTATTTGGGATGAAAAGAGTAATCGCAGACAGCAAAAGGGTTAAAAAAAAGTCTCTTGAACTCAGTAACTTAAAAGTGACTTTTCAAAACTGTAAGAATTCCAGGGAAATCTCTGAATTGGTCATTCCAGTAAGTTTCCGTTTGAACAGCCACACACAAACAATTTTCCATGACCAAATCAGCGACTGCTTCAGTTTCCAGGTCATATCTCTCTCTCTCTCTCTCCCTCTCTCTCTCTCTCCCTCCCTCTCTCTCTCTCTCCCTCTCTCTCTCTCTCTCTCTCTCTCTCAATCTCTCTCTCTCTTTCCCTCCCTCCCTCTCTACCCACTTGTTTCAAGAAGTTTCTGAGTCATCCTGGTCCCAGCCAGATACTGCATTAAAGAGGCCCTACAGGCAAACTGAGTGAGTGGGCATGTTGATACATACAATACCATTGCATGTGGATCCTGCTCCAGCAAGCAGTTTTCTTAAGGGAAGGAATAATCTCATCAGTTCAAGCAAAGGGTTGGCTTTTCCTGAAAACTCTTATGCAATAAAAACTCCTTACGCTGAGCTGCAGCCAGGAAGTAAGAACTACAAGGATATCCTCTAAACTACACATCATCTCTGAGTTTTTTTCTTTGTTTGTCTAGGATTTCCTTCATTCCCTTCTCTCTTTTTTCAAGTAACCAATGCTGTCACAAAATCACATTGCTTCCTCCTTAAACCATACTTTCTACTTTCCAATTTTTTCCATCCATCAAGAGGACTAGAGTGCTTATCTGAGTGAAAATGTAGGGTTCATATATTTTTATTATTGATTTCTGTACTTCTTGCTATATAAAAAAGGTACTTTAGGATATTCTTATATATCTGTACAGAATTATATAGTAATGTCTGTGGACTTCTGGTGAGATTTTTTATGGCAAACTAAATATTCTTGAAGGACGGGGCATTATATTGCTTGATATTGCAATGGAGATCATCAGCCATTCAATGGATTCTGACTGGCAAAGTCTCTCTGGAAAAAGAAGAGATCATGAAATTGTCCACATGTACTCCAGACAGATGCTTCTTATGAGCAGACTGTAGGAATTAAAGTTTTTGCAGTCAACTCATAAGTTTGTTTGTTTTTCTGTATTTTTTTATTCTTCAATACAGTAATTCCATCTTCAATTAAACAGTGTGTTGTCCGAGTACAAATATCTTTGTAAAATAATAATCAAGATTTACAACAATATTCATTACTTTAATATTAACTCTATAATATTAAAACAATAATATTAAACATAATAATCATAATATTTGCTTCTCTCTGTTAACGTATCTGTTTCTACCTTCCGTTTTTATTACCTAACCATTGATAAATTAAGTCCCATGTCATGTAATATTCAATTTGTTCTTTTACCTTAATAGCTAGTGTTAGTCTGTTCATTTCTGCACATTCTAATATTTTCCTGATCACATTCTCATCTGTGGGGATAGCAAAATAAGTTTAATAATGATTTAATTGTTTAAACTTATTTAATAAATTTAAATAAGTTTAAATATAGCTCTAAGGATTTTTTAAAGCTCTTTTGGAATAAATAGCAAAAAGATAATTAAAATATTGATTTGGGAAATTTACAAATGGATTAAGGGTCCAAATGAATTTGAAATAAGATTTTGAGATTAAATGTATTAATCCTTCCTGTGGTAAAATATTGTGGTTTTGAATTATCATTATTTTTAAATGATATGATGAGACTTTGAAGATTGGAGACAAAAGGGAACCAGAAGGAACTAAAATTACAATTAAAAGAGAAGAACACTTAATTTTTACTTACTAATATAGAATGGAGCAAAATACATTCAATCAGATGTATTGAAGATTTGTGAACAATGGACTCTGAAATTAATTTTATAAATCTCTTACACCATGGTTTCCTGCTTAAAGAGGAGGTTGGACTAGAAGACCTCCAAGGTCCCTTCCAACTCTTTTATTCTGTGAAGAAAAAAAACCCATGGAGATGTTCGTGTATCACCAATAATTAACTCATATGAAACTTTACTTTCAGAAATAAGATTAAATTTTCAAAAGCTTCTCAAAAACACATGACCATTACAGCTTTCTAGTCAAAGTAAGTACATATAGTAACTACCATAACCAACATGAACTCATCTGCAATTTAAATGATAACACAAGTAACAGTCTTATGTTAACAGCAACAGTTTTCATCATGTGCTGATTAAGCAGGGTTTTCAATCCAATACACCCTTTCCCCCCTCCATGGTGATGAAAGAAATGTCCTTCTGGGTTCGGCTCCAAGTGGGGAAAAAGACACTGGAGACATGGAGGATGCTTGGAAAGATGGTTTATTGGTGGACAGACCCACATGGCTTGAGTCCTGAACAGAAAAGGTGATCACATGCTTCAATGTTGGTGGAGAAGAAGAGAAGGGCTGAGGGAGGGGCTTGCTAGGCTTTTTATAACCTGTTCAGTCCCACCTCTCTGTTTCCTGTTTCTGTGTAAGAAATGTATTCTGATTGGTTGTCAGACTCCCATGGGGCCATGCAGGGGCAACTCTCTAGGCTGTGTTTTGAATCCAGGTTTGGTTGAGTTCTCAGATGCCATGTGGTCAGTTGGGGCCAATATTATCATGCTTTAATCCCATCCCCCTGCAGCTAAAGTGGAGAAGCCTTTATTATGTAAAGTGGACTAGCTTGTCCTTCTTAATGGCCCATTGACAAAGTGGGGATGGGCAGGAAGCTACAGGCAGCTATTCTGTCTTTTAAAATGTTTCTTTCTTTTCACATCCAGAAAAGTATTCTGCCTTTTCAATATTTCCTAGGATATTTCATTTTTCTGAATGGTTAGTGGTGAAGGAAAAAACTGTATAGTTAAATATCAAGGAAATTCTGTTTTAAAACTACGTTCATAAAAAGGACAGGTAAGATTGTAGGGAGCGTTCTTAGTTGACCATGTAAGACGTATCATATTTTAAACAACAGACACTTGATTTGTCACATGAAGTTGTAAGCTGGCAAAAAAAAAAAACACCTCAAAGCATTGTTTACGAAGTAATAAAATGGAATATAAATGTTAGCCATGGGAAATAAATCTATCTTTGTTTTAAAAGTTTCTCAGAGAACTATGTCTGGATTTTCTGCCATTTTTCACCTTTAATACAATCATAGTTACTTTTTAAAAGATTATGTAAAGCAGCAAATACCATAGCACTTCTATGTTAGCTTACTGAGTTAAGGGTCTCTGTGAACTGTGCTAACAATAAGAGAGATGGCTCTGTTTGCCTTTTTCACTTCTTCAGACTTATAAGAATTCCTAGCCGAAGCTTCCCTAATGGAATGTTTGGGGTGATTCTGCTGGGTCTGGAATCACCCACTGGTTCTTTGCTCACCTCCTTCAAGTTACATGTTAGCTACCATCGTTGAAAGGCAGCTAAATAATGGGATGATTCAGCCATGACTCATTTTAACTAGAAGAAGAAGAAAAAAAACCTAAAAAAACCTTTCCTGTCCAGGTTAAGGATTTCCAATTATTTGCTGGGATCAGCCTGTAAGTTTCAAGATGTAGCTGAAATAAGAGGCGGCCAGCTAGGTTTTAACTGGAGCTCTTGATTAAGTCTTTGGGGAATATAGTAGCAGTTACATTTTAAGATAGGTTAATTGTCACCGTAGCAGAAAGCGTTCCAACTGCCAATAGAGAGATAATAAATTTGAAATGGTGGAGCAATTAGGCCATAAACAAATTGGCTACATTCCATACTCTTTTGAAAGCACACTGGAGGAAAGCAAAGAAGGAGCAGTGTATTATATGCATTAGCTGAATTCTGATCATTTAGTTATCTGACTGGAAAAGGCATTACTTCCAAAAAGTTCATGTATTTCTATCCGTATTAAAGGGGGAAAAGTTGAAATGATCGACAAGAACTTGATGTGGTTCTCTTGTCAGAGTGGTGGCAATGTGATCTAGAACATGGTCATATTATGCCCCAAATAGCCATAGCATTGTCTGGTGCCACTATCCACTTGCAGGAAGACAGGACCTATTAGAGCTCTATAAATTGAATAAATGCATGCATGCATGCAAGCTATATTTTGTCTGATCAATTCTGAGAAAGATAATTCTAAACAAGTTAGTTAAACTCTACTTTTGTAGTCATGCTGTCTTTTTTTTAAAAAAATAGAAAGAATGCAGAATAGCAACATAACAGTTTTGTTTTCAGTCTGTTATGGATTCTCATAATCATATGAGAGAATTATTCTCAGACGAATTTTGGTTTACCTGCTTTTGAGGAAAAAGGCTTCTCTTACAATAAAATGGATACAAGGATGTGTCAACTATTTGTTCTTCTTCATAGTGTTCTGATATCTCAGAGGTTGCCACAAAGAAGAGGGAGTCAAGCTATTTTCCAAAGCATCTGAGTGTAGAACAAGAAGCAATGGGTGGAAACTAATCGAGGAGAGAAGCAACCTAGAACTAAGGAGAAATTTCCTGACAGTTAGAACAATTAATCAGTGGAACAACTTGCCTCCAGAAGTTGTGAATGCTCCAACACTGGAAGTTTTTAAGAAGAGATTAGATAATCATTTGACTAAAGTGGTGTAGGATTTCCTGCCTAATCAAGGGGTTGGACTAGAAGACCTCCATGGTCCCATCTAACTCTGTTATTCTATTTTCCACTTCCTCTAAATAAAGGAATTTTTATTATTCTTGAATCCATGACTGAAAAGGCCTTGATTGAATGACATTCTTTGCATTCACTATTGTTCAACTGGTGAGAGCCTTTACTGGATCATGGTAATCTCTATTTATTCTAAGTGGTTAGTAAATGTGAAGATTATCTATCTTGGCTGGATTAGGAAGCAGAAATGATAGCAGTGAGAAAAGACCCTAAATTATATGACATTGTGCTTTGAACTGATGTGGTGCCTCAGCTCAAATGCAATATAAATTACAGTAAACTCTAATTGTACTGTACATATTAAAGAATGCTCTGTGGTTAACAAGGCTACAGCGCCAAATATAAATTCTAAAATTACATTCTTGGAAATTTATAGAGCTTATAAGAAGTAGATAAAACAGCCTTGTTTGCAAAGTCATTGAACTATTAAGGCCCTTTTAGGAAACCTTGAGGAATACTTCAGATGAAGGTTGGGTATACAAATTGTAGTGAATCATGATTTATTCAGCCAAGAATTGTTCTACATACTACAGGAAATTCACATAACATGCTAAGAAATAATGGTCCACAAATCACCACAGCAGAACTGATACAACATGGTAATACCCTTTTTCCCTCAAAATAAGACCTCCCCTGATAATAAGGCCAATTGGGCTTTTGAGCGCATGTGCTAAAATAAGCCCTTCCTCAAAAATATTGCAACACAGCAACATCCATGAGGTAACCATGCTCGGCGCTTCCTGCACCTCAAAAATAATAAGATCTCCCTGAAAATAAGGCCAAGTGCTTATTTCAGGGGTCAAAATAAAATAAAACCAGGTCTTATGTTTGGGGAAACACAGTAGATTTTATGTCCCAGTGTGAGGGGACTTGCATGCTGAGGCAAGACAATTGGTAAAAGTTAATGTTTATTGCTAACATTGGAGGCTAACCATAAGCACTAATTTGACAGCTAGTGCGGCTGCGCTTCTAACAGGAGCAGCAGCTGCCAGCCTTTTGACAGTTCCTTATATAGTGGCACCAGTTTCTCCTCAGCCAATCAGAATCTTCTGTGTCAGGCATGGACCAGAGGGAAGACTGGACACAGCAGTAGAAAACTAGACATAGAATTATCCTTCAAATATAATTAGGGCAATAGAAAAAAAACAGGAATAAAAATGCAATAAAACTGTGGGGTTTTCCGCAGGAAGACTCTTTAGTATTTATATTGGGCCTAGTTTCTACACTATCTGCCTTCAGAGAAATGCAATGACAGCTAGTGACATCCTGTCTGAAGCATTTCATGACCTAAGGAAGAAAGATCAGACTGTCTTCACCACCCACCCCAATTATCTGATCAATATCAAAGTAACAAGAAGAAGACTTATTCAGGTTTCATTTCCTTTGGAGAAAGTGATCATGGCTTCACATACGACACTAAGCTATAGTTTGTTTAATAATGTTTGTTTAGTAAAGCATCTAAAATATTTGACTAAAGATCTTCTAAAATACAGATCTCATCTAACCAAGACCAAATTGTATTGCCTCTCATCAGATCTCCCTAGTACTTTCCAGAACTCAAAGGTAAACCTCTTCTTCTCCCAAGACCATTCCAGCTTCCTCTTGCACTTTTTGAAAATCTTACTGATTTGAATACAATCCTAATCTGAGATAGAAAAAGGGGTATATCTACTAGACCTTGCAGCAATTTCTTATATGTCTTGATAATTGAGAAATTACTTATTAGTTGCTTACTAACCAAAAAGTTATGCCTGGAGGCTACTGAGAAATATGCAGTCATTCAATTCTCATTTCTCCCTTTTTTGTTATATGGATGCCTGAGTAAGAATGTGGTACATTCAAAAACTTGTCACTTAAGGATTATTATTGTTGTTGTTAGTTGCAAAGTCATGTCCGACCCATCGTGCCCCCATGAACTTCCTCCAGGCCTTCCTGTCCTCTACCATCCCCTGGAGTCCATTTAAGCTCACGCCTACTGCTTTGGTGACTCCATCCAGCCACCTCATTCTCTGCCATCCCCTTCTTTTGCCTTCAATCTTTCCCAGCATCAGGCTCTTCTCCAGTTACTCCTTCCTTCTCATTAAGTGGCCAAAGTTTTGAGTTTCATCTTCAGGCTCTGGCCTTCTAAAGAGCAGTCAGGATTGATCTCCTCTAGGGCTGACCAGTTTGATCACCATGCAGTCCACGGGATTCGCAGGAGTCTTCTCCAGCACCATAGTTCAAAGGCTCAATTCTTTGGCGCTCAGCCTTTCTTATGGTCCAACCTTCACAGGCATACATTGCAACTGGGAAAACCATAGCCTTGACTATAAGCACTTTTGTTGGCAGGGTGATGTCTCTGCTTTTTAGTATGCTGCCTAGATATGTCTCCCCAGTAGCAAGGGTCCTCATCTGTGGTGATCTTGGAGCCCAGGAAAATAAAATCCTTAAGGATACTCTACTTTAATTTTTAGCTTGCACTTAAAATCCACTAATCTCCATTCTGCATACTAATGCTTGTCCCATGTGACTGTTCTGTTTGAGGCACCTTCAGAAACACCAGTCTGCATTGCAGGAGCTTAAGAATGGGGCCAGGGTCAGTCAAAAGCATAACCATTTCAAGATCTGATTTGTAATTTCCTTGTTACTAGCCCTTCCAATCCTGTATGGGCCAACCTAGCCAGTCCTGGCAGGGATGCTGGTACAGCTGGAACTCTGAGAACCAGTCATAAGTACCATTTGTCTAGTGCCATTATAGCTTCGAAGAGTTGTTGAACAATCTGTACTTTTACTTGGTCTGCCTGTATTGGCACTAAGGGACACCCTTTGAGTTTGTTTTTCCCCTTGTTGCTCTGATGCTTCAATAATCAAAGCAACAGTGGAACAGATTGTCCTTTCTCCCCATTTTCCTCTTGTAAGCCCATGGTAGAAAAAGAAAAAAAATGATAATTCCATTCATAGAAGCATAGCAGTGATGTGCTTATATCACACCTTTTTTTAAGAAGAAAGGTGTCTTTGAGGTGCTGAAGGCATGATATGGAAAAGTAAAGGGTACAGCCTTGGCAGAAACCCCCAGATGGGAGATAAATATGTCAAATGGAAAACATAGATGAAGAAAGCCATTATTGAATTAATTCAAAGTTTTTTAAAATGATATCTGCTTACCAGTGGAGAAGTAGTAGCTTGGCCACACCCATTGGTGGGGTATGTGGCATACCTGGTACTTCAGCCAATCAGAACAAGGGCTGCTGTTAGAATAGTACAAAGTACTGGAGACCATCTATTCTGTAGGGCTCTGGTTGGAAAATAATAGTTTTGAATGAAACTTGTTGAGAGTCAGGCAGCATAAAATGTAATAAATAATGAATTCAGTTCATTCAGAACTGAAGAAGATGAGAAGCAAAATGTCTTCATAGAAAAATCAAGAAAATCCAGTTGTCTTTTGAAAAAAACACCTTTGGGACAACCATGACCTGGATGACTGAGAATATCCATAGACAATCAATGTTGTTGTTAGTTGCAAAGTTGTGTCCAACCCATTGTGACCCCATGGACAACGTTTCTCCAGGCCTTCCCATCCTTTTGGTACTGTCCATGAGGTTTTCATGGCAAAGATACTGGAGTGTGTTGCCATTTCCTTCTCCAGTTGATCAGAACGCAGCCGCGCAAGTGATTGTGGGTGCACCCAGGTACACCCACATCACACCTATCCTCCGCGAGCTGCACTGACTACCCATTAGTCTCCGGACCCGCTTCAAGGTGCTGGTCGTCACCTATAAAGCCCTACATGGCATCGGACCTGGGTACCTGAGAGACCGCCTCCTGCCGATTACCTCCCATAGACCGATTAGATCTCACAGGTTAGGTCTCCTCCGGATTCCATCTGCCAGCCAATGTCGGCTGGCGACTCCCCAGGGGAGAGTCTTCTCTGTTGCAGCTCCGGCCCTTTGGAATGACCTCCCCGTGGAGATCCGGACCCTTACTACCCTCCCAGCCTTCCGCAAAGCCACCAAGTCCTGGCTGCTCCAGCAGGCCGGGGGGCTTGTGAAATATCCAGCCCCACGGTAACTGTGAATGTTGTGTATTTTAAAGTGTTGTTTTGTTTATTTATCCCCTTCCCTTGTTTATTGTAAGCCGCCCGGAGTCCTTCGGGAGTGGGCGGCATACAAGACCAATAAACTCAAACTCAAACTCATATTTTGTCTCTCTGCTATGACCTGTCCATCTTGGGTGACTCTGCATGGCACAGCTCATAGCTTCATTGAGCTACGCAAGCCCCTTCACCATGACAAGGCAATAATCCATAAAGGGGCGACAATAAATATTGACCATCAAACATGGATTGCATTGGCAATCAACTGCATTTGCAATTGGGAGGAATATCATGTCACCTGCTCTTGCACTTGGGAAGCAGTGGGCCAGACAAAAGTGCAGATCTGTGTTATCATAAATATCCTAAGGGAGATGCAGAGATGGACAGCTGATGGCCCCCAAACTTCCATTTTATAGTTCCCAGAATTCTTTCTGACTGTATTGCTTTGTAACTGTTTGTGGGTGGGGGTAGGGGTGGATGGAAAGTGTTAGTGTAAACCTAAAATAGACTTAACAGCAAATTTGGGGAGAAAACCAAAAACAAAGGGAAATCCCAGCCCCACCCATGTGATTACATATTTGCATCATCATCACTGATTCCACTGCAATTCTCAGCCTTCCTAAGAAAGAAAAGAAATTAAGTGAGTGTTGTAATATAGCCCCTGCCCTCTGCAGCAATCCCTGTAACTGTGTAATGCAAAGTTCCCGGAGGAAATTCCAGGTTCTCCTGACTTTTATGAGGAATGTGATTGTTTAGTAAGTCCCCACTCTGCTCTTACATCCTGATCTTAAAGGGAAAAGGCATTTAATCAAGTTACTATGCAGATGCCCCAAGGATTTATTCTGAGCTTAGTTGCAAAGGGCGTCTCCTGCCTAGCTTCTAATTCCTGCAATGAAATGACTCATTCACCCCAATTTGCTTTAATTACTTGGAAATCTTCTGACTTGAATGTGACCCTTCCCGGGAATCGACTGTTTCACCTTCTGAGGCTAAATCAAGCACATGCCTCTACTTCCTCATGCAACTTTTAGATATTTGAGGCTTGATCTGGAGTTTCTCTTATGCCATTAAGACATTGTTACCAAGATTCTTCTCATAAAACACTGAGATGGCTCCTTTCTACATCACAAGATCCAACCTTTCTACTATTCTCCAGGCTCCAACACGGTTCCTAGTTCTTAGATCAGATCATCATATTTTATACTGAAATCATGGAAGGATTTCCTGTCTTATTACACAGTATAGATTGCCAATCTCTATTTTTGATTCCTGCAGGACATTGACTGGTATCAAACCCATGGTCGCCTCTGTGAAGCCACCATAAAAATAACAATCCTTCCCATATGGAGTTATCCAGGCCTCAGAATCATATCATGGAGCAGCCGTGTGGCTCATCTGAATCATGGAGAAAATCCACACATCCGTGCCAGTTGCTCAGCAGGTGATACAGAGCTTTTCACATAAAATAGCAACAACAACAACAACAACAACAGTGAACCTGCATTGATCTGGTAAATACGTTCAGAATCTCCCCATTTCACATCTGTGTTTGCTTTATTGAGTGATCAGTGATTGTTGTTGTTAGTTGCGAAGCTGTGTCTGACCCATCACGACCCCATGGATAATGTTCCTCCAGGCCCTCCTGTCCTCTACCATCCTCTGGATCCATTTAAGCTTACGCCTACTGCTTCAGTGACTCCATCCAGCGACCTCATTCTCTGTCGTCCCCTTCTTCTTTTGCCCTCAATCTTTCCCAGCATTAGGCTCTTCTCCAGTGAGTCCTTCCTTCTCATTAGGTGGCCAAAGTATTTGAGTTTCATCTTCAGGATCTGGCCTTCTCAAGAGTAGTCAGGGTTGATTTCCTCTAGGACTGACCAGTTGATCGCCTTGCAGTCCAAAGGACTCTCAGTAGTCTTCTCCAGCACCATAGTTCAAAGGCCTAAATTCTTTGGTCCTCAGCCTTTCTTAGTGATATTCAGATCAGTGATATTCCTTGACATATGTGTGATGAAGATTTCTACCCGACAAGAAAATAAGCTCCTGACTGAAGCCATTTTCATTAGGAACATGCAGAAATGTTTCAGGACTGTTGCTCTTCTTTCTGTGCCTCGCACACAGGTGTGTATTATTCTTGGTCTGTTGGTGAACTTGGCACGAACCTTTCGTCATATAGCTAAAGGTTAAAGCCAAAGCCAATATCTTACTTCACAGGGTCACCCTTTCTTGATACTGATGATGTCAGTTACGTAGCCTGAAAGGTAGAAATTCATTTAACTGGCAGAACAGCCTTTGCTGGGAATAACCTAGTGGTGGGATTCACCTACCTTCCCAGCTGGTTTGCAAATGTGAGCACGGGCGCATGCATAGAAAGTCACACATTTCATTGGGGTGGTGGGCGGAGCCTCCCACAGCCGCCGCTACTGGTTCACCCGAACCGGAGAGAACTGACTGAATACCACCACTGAAACAACCTTCTGCGTGTAGTAGGCAGAGCCAGATAGAAGACATTGGTCTCATTTAAAGAAATAGTGTTGGTGCAGCCTTCATTTTCCATCTCCTCAAGTGCACTTCTCCCGAGAATACATAAAGGCCTCTCATGCCACTTCAGTTGTCTGTAAGAGGAGAAGCTGACCTGCCATGAGATTTCTATTCTTTCTTTTCTTTTTTCCCCAATACAGAGCAGCTAAAGTCACAATTTTCTGGTTCATATTAGGGCTGCTGGCCTGCAATACTCCGTGACAACATCGTTCTCCTTTCAAAGCCTCTTTTGTACTAGGACACAGTTCAAGGAATCTTTCAAAGCCCTGCAAAAACACTCGGCACTTGTCACTGCACGCTTTGCAGATAAAGAGGCAGCTCTTCTGCCACAATGTGTGTGAGGACGGGTGGAAAAACAGATGTGTGTCTCCGTGTGTATACTTTGAGAGCCTCTGCAAATACACTTTATGGTATAGGGTAAGCATGTTCCTAATACCTAATGCATAAATCAACACACACACACACACACAAACACACACACACAGATTCCCATTAGCAGAACCACAAAGACAGTGTCCAAGCTATCCGGGGGCAACTTCTGGGGGTCTTATAATCAGAATTTAGGCCACAACAAACACTGAAAACGTCTAGAATAAATTTAGCTTAGGTGAAAAACCCCAATTCCCTAATACCTGTCTTCTCAAAGAAGACAAAAGAAAATCCACATCTAGGCCACAGACCCAAGTTATTTTGTGACATGTCCCCTCCCACCATGCTCCTTGTTAAAGTCAATGCTTGGCTAACCAACAGATTGTCTACCCCTGCAGGGGATTAATTTAGGACCTTGGTCAGAGATTAAGATAAGGAGCTTCTGGAGCACATGACTAGATTTCTCCTCCAGGAAAACAGCATCTGCCCATGGGGGCTTCCCAAGCAGATGATCAAAGGCTAAAATTATGAGAGCCTCTCAGTTACTGCTGAATTTTTCGGGACAGAAATACATCCCGTTTCTGAGAAAATGCTTAAGGTCACAGGGGTAAGCACAAAATGTCCAGCCTCCACACTGCCTGCCTTTAATCCTACACTGGCAGCAAAAGAACCCTACACACGTAGTAATCTAATGCCAACGTTTTCCGATTCTGTGGACAAACATTGACTTTGTGAGCTTGCAGGGAAACTACCTGTGCTAGTTCCAATAGAGTTCCCGAGCTGTTCAGGAAAGCAAATAGGGAAACCCAAGTTTGTGTGGGCAGAAGAGCATGTTCCTTGCAGTTTCCTTCTCTGCCCACATGCTGGGAATGGAGAAGCCTGATAGAAGGGTGTGGCACTGATAGCAATTAGGATGGGGTTCATTTGAAACCATGAGCCAGAAAAATCACTGAAGGTCTGGAAAGGTGTGGGTTTGTGGGTCTCTATGTTGCGTGCAAAAAGGAGAAGCAACCTCAAAGCTGAGACCCAACCAATATTGCTCCCTGAAGGGAAGAAAGCTACAATGGATGTGGGAGAATCTCCAGGGAAATTTCTGATCCCCTGAAAGACATCTTGGGGTTCCTATTTTCTTGCCAGCCGAGACAGGTCTTAAAGTTACAAACAGGGTAATCCAATCCTCAGCCAAAACACTGCAAGATGCAGGTTTAGCACAGGAAGTTCAACTGGGTTGGTCTCAGACCACGACGACTTCCACTCCTGCGGATATCTTCATTGTTGCCACCACCCCTCAAAACACTGAAAACACCACAAGCTGCTCTGTGCTCTTCCAGATGATTCATCGGGGAGTGCAACCTTCATGCACTCGGTGCCTTGCCCTTCCCTCCCTCCCTCCCTTTTCAAGCTTTATTTCAAAACGTGTACATTGCTCCGATCCTTTCTCCAGGGGGTAGTGATCATCCATGGGGAACTGATCATCGGAGGGGGAAATGGGAAGAGTCTGGGTTGACCCCAGGAGGCGGGGTGATCCAGGAGCTCTGAAAGCTTTACAGGAACAAAAAGGAAGTCACTTTAATTGCAGTTTGAAACGCATTTGCAGCCTGGCTGAAAATAAATTAGCTCAGCTCGTGACCGCTGCTGATGCTGTGGGAGTGAGAGATTCTGGAACCAGCTTCAGCTGGCACAGAGTCCTTGGGTGGAGGTTTCCATTGTTTTGTGATCCCCCGCAGTTTTAACAGATTCACAGAGGCATTATAATTTCTCCCCAGTGGAGAATAGAATGTCTTTCCAGTGACTCTAATTGACCATTAGTATGTAGGAACAGTTAGGACAACCATGACCAGTATTTCCACTTATAGAGAGGGCACCATGTTCAGGAAAGCTGCATTAAATATTCCCACCACGGATTATGCTCCTTCCTGTTGTCATCTCTGGTGCATTCCCACGTTTGCTTTCTGTACAGCCTCATGTTCTGTGGAAAGAAAGCATTCATCATGTTGCTACATTCCCAGAAGCTTGCTCGGGGAGCCCTATTTATGGCTGAAAGCCTGCTGAAAAAGCTATGGCCCTGTTATTCAGCGCGCTGTGCCAAGCCCGCATAGAGATTGGGTTTCTACTGACAGGGTGCCAGGCACGTCTGTTTCCAGGAACCAGCAGCCGTATTTAGCCTCCGGCTGCACATGAAAGACTGGAGTCGGAAACGTGACATTGTGTCAACATTTGAGGCAGGTCAGAGCTGGGTGAGACCATGAAAACAAGCCAAGAGAGGGGAACTCAACACACCCTGTCTGAACAGTCCAAGTGCGAAGGCGGTGTGCAAAGCAACCCCCTCACAAGCTGATAACTCCAGCTGCACAGAGGCACTTTGATGCTCCCTCCCTCCCTCCTTCCCTCCTTCCCTCCTTCCCTCCTTCCCTCCCTCCCTCCCTCCCTCCCTCCCTCTAATCTGATCCTTGTTTTTCAGCCAGGACTGAGTATACTCGCATGCTGAGGATCATTTTGGTTGAAAACTGCTTCATGGCAAAAGGAAGAGGACAGGCAGGAACGGGACAGAAAGTTAGCATAGACATTTGTATCTGCCGAGCTGGTTATATAACAAAGAGGGCACTTCTGTAGGATTTTCCAAGGGAGGAAATCAGAGCACCGTGCAAACAGCCTTGTACTTAAACACAACTTCCTTCTGGGGATAAGTAAAGAAGACCTTATTTGTGGGGCAAATTCACACACACACACACACACACACACACACACACACACACACACACACACACAGACACCATGGGGGTATTGGCTTCTGAATTAAAACTTTCCCATGTTTACCTCTCAGGGATCTTCAAAATCACTGGGTGTGAGTCTCTCTAATATAAATAAGCTTCCTTTTATTGATGGGCTACCAGGCCTGCTAAAATATTTTTGGCTATTTTAAGGGATCCTTATTATGTGCTTATTAGTCTGCATTGGCTTGGTTTCCTTTTGCTCCTCTCTGTTCCTTTCCATATCTGTTAAGATGAATTATCTTGAAATCACTTCATGTACTGTATCTCTACCACAGGTAGTCCTCGACTTACAACAGTTTGTTTAGTGACCAAAGTTACAGCAGTACTGAAAATAGTGACTTATGGCTGTTTTTTACACTTATGACCATTGCAGCATCCCCATGGTCATGTGATCAAAATTCAGATGCTTGACAACTGACTCCTATTTATGACGGTTGCAGTGTCCCAGGGTCATGTGATCACCTTTTGCGAACTTCTGACAAGCAAAGTCAGTGAGGAAGCCAGATTCATTTAACAACCATGTTACTAATTTAACAACTGTAGCAAGAAAGGTCATGAAATTGGGGAACAACTGTCTTACTTAGTAACAAAAAAAAATGGTCTCATTTGTCATTGCAAATCAAAGACTATCTGTATTCTTTTTCAGATAACTTCCAAAAAGGGATAAGAAATACGAACCCAAAGAGACGATGCAAAAAATGAAAAGGAAACACGGCTGAATCTAGTTTTATTGACTATGGACAGTCAACTTCTCTATCCCAGCAAACCATCCTTCCTTCCACTATTTCAAATATTGCATTTAGCTCTATAAACTCTTCCTTTTTGGTGATCTCATCAATTCCATCCAACCACTATTCTCAACTTCCTTTTCAACCCTATCATTCATTCTTCATGAAATGGTTCTGCATTTCAGGGATCATTTATTCTTTGTACATGAGCAGACAACCTCAGCAAATTTCATGCAGGCCACTCACTTTCGTATTCAATCCACATTCATTGATCACTCTCACAATGCTTGACGTTGTCTCCTCTTGTTTTACCATACATAGTTAAATACCCCATTCTTGGTATATTCAACTTACTTTCACAATTCTCTTGAAATACTCGCCTCCCACTTTTATATATCAGAAATACCCTTTCATATACAGCCATTTTTGCTTCTTTAAACAAAACAAACGTTCCTTGGACGTTGCAGGAGATCATGAGTTATTCACCACTTTTCTACTTATTTTAGAACATCTTAAAATGTCTCCATTCATTTTTTTCAGTCTTTACTAAACATTCTACCAGATGCACACAATCATCTGCTTAGTCTAACCTTTTCTGTTTATGCATTACTGTCCGTGTGAAACATAATTAGTGTGATCTTTTCAGATTTCTTTCAATGCACCTGGTGTGTGTGTGAGTAAACTAGATATAACTCATTTCATTTATTCATTTTATTGAGTTTGTATGCCTCCCTATTCCCGAGAGACTCAGGGCGGCTCACAATAAAAAAGGGAGGGGATACAAAAAAATAAAATAAAAAAACAAAAAACAATTTAAAATTCTATAACAGCCGTAACCTCGAATGGGGCTGGATAGTTCAACAGCCCCAGGCCTGCCGGAACAGCCAGGTCTTAACTGCTTTGGGGAAGGCTGGAAGGGTAGTAAGGGTCCAGATCTCCATGGGGAGATCGTTCCAGAGGGCAGCAGCAGCCACAGAAGAGCCCTCCCCCGAAGAGTCGCCAGCCGACATTGGCCGGCAGATGGAATTCGGAGGAGGCCTAGTCTGTGGGATCTAATAGGTCTTTGGGAGGTAACTGGCAGGAGGCGGTCTCTCAAGTACCCAGGTCCGATACTATGTAGGGCTTTAAAAGTAATGACTAGCACCTTGAAGCGTGTCCGGAGACCAATAGGCAGCCAGTGCAGTTCGCGGAGGATAGGTGTAACGTGGGTGTACCGAGGTGCACCCACAATCGCTCGCGTGGCTGCGTTCTGGACAAGCTGAAGTCTTCAAACACTCTTCAATGGCAGCCCCATGTAGAGCGCATTACAGTAGTCCAGTCTTAAGGTGACGAGGGCATGAGTGACTATCCGAAGGGCCTCCTGGTCCAGGTAGGGCCGCAATTGGTGCACCAGGCGAACCTGGGCAAAGTTCCCCCTGGTCACAGCCGACAGATGATGTTCTAAAGTCAGCTGCAGATCCAGGAGGACTCCCAAATTGTGAGCCCTCTCTGAGGGGTGTATAATTTCACCCCCCAGGCTGAGAGATGGAATAGCTGGACCATCTTTGGGAGGGAGCATCAATAGCCACTTGGTCTTGTCGGGATTGAGCACCAGCTTGTTCATTCCCATCCAGACCCTGACTGGCACATCACTTCTACCGTTTCACTGAGTTGGCACGGGGCGGACAGATACAACTGTGTATCGTCTGCATATTGATGGTATTTAATCCTGTGCCGGCGTATGATCTCACCCAGCGGCTTCATGTAGATGTTAAATAGGAGGGGGGACAGGACCGAACCCTGCAGCACCCCATAATTGAGGGGCCTAGCAGTCGATCTCTGCCGTCTGACCAATACCGACTGCGACCTGTCCAAGAGGTAGGAGGAGAACCATCGAAGAACGGTGCCTCCCACTTCCACCTCCCGCAACCATCGCAGAAGGATACCATGGTCGATGTTGATAAGATGCAGCCAATGGTATGTTGGCTTGCAAGGTAGTATCTAGTGCTCGCCCAGGACAGCATGACCCTGAAGGAGTAAAGCTGGGCTTTGGTTGCTTTGGGACATAGTGGTCAAAATGTGCCACAACCCAGAAACTAAATATTATGGAATGATGTATATATCATGGTTGTGTCTAAGGCTGTTTGTAATGCTTACTGAAAAACCATCCACAACCATCTCTACGCCTGCATGAAACCCTTAACTATTGTAGAAAAGACCATACACTGAAGCTTCTACTTCAGTATAGCAATGCCAACACTATCTATGCTGTTTTTGCTTTGAAAATAACTAAGTAAAGTACAATGATATGTGGAGTCCTTGGTTATTTTCTTGCAGACTGCACTGATGGTGTTGCCTAGTTGGGTAATGAAACATCTGCAAGAACACAGCCAAGCTCAGAGAACACCAAAGACCGCACAGTTCAACCCTGAGCTACAAATATTCACTTGTATTAGTAGCAAAGGATATATTTTGTTAAAGGAAGCTTACTCCTAGGTAACATTAAATGGAACTGTGTTATGTGTAGTTCAGTCCTAAGGATTGCTTGCCGTTTTCAATATTGGAAGAGTTAATATGCTGGCAACATCTCTGAGAGTTAATTAGACGCATGCAATGGCATATATTGTCAGGATTATCTTTGACTTTTCCTTCCTAGAAAAGCAATTGTACATGCACAGTGCTCCCAGCATCACCTGTAGTAAATTACAAGTTATTTCCCATTCAAATTTCAAAAGAAGCTAAGTGTGTTATTAGAAACTCCTCTTCCAGTAAAAAGTTATAGGGATTACCGGAACTGGGTATGTCATTACAGTGTTCTGAATTATTTGTTACAATTATATCCTATTTATTTTCTGAGACACAAGGCTCTCTCTTAATTTCTGTACCCACCACAACAATTCAGTAAGTTGGGCTGAGGAAGAACAGCTGCCCCAGAGGTACCCACTGAGTTCTGTATTGGTGGGAAGTCTGAATAAAACTTATTCTAATAGTTTTACTGCTGCACCATACTGGCTGGTATTTTGCTAGAATCAGCAATGGAAATGCTGCTTGGGATCCAATCAGAGATGGTATTCGGCCAGTTCGCACCGATTCGGGTGAACTGGTAGTGGAGGCAGCACTAGGCTCCGCCCACCCACCCAGATGTCATCACAGACCTTCTGCATGCGCACACTCTTGCTACCGAACTGGTAATGAAGAAACGAGGATACTGTTACTGGATCTAATCTAAGTTGTTCACCGGAGCCAAAGGTTTATTCTTCCAAGCTTTCAGGCTCTTACTGGAGCCCATCCTCTGGGAACTTCTCTCTCTCCAGAATATCAAATGCTAGTACAGTATTTCAGAATCTTTTGAGTCAAAAGAAATGGTTGTTAAGAGTGTGAATGTATGTATGCAAAGAAAAACAACACACCAATGCCAACAGAGCAACAGGGGGCTTAAAAATAAATGCCTTGTGAGAGAAACTGGGATTCAAAACTAAAATTATAAAATGGATTCGGAGTTATTTAGGGTGAGCAAAGTAGTACAGGAACCTCATGTCAAATTGAATTTGGTGCAGCTGCCCAGAACAATTTCCCTTACAGAGAAAGCAGTACCTTCATTACATCCAGGCAAATAATGGAAGTGTGCTGTAAAGTTTATAGCGATGATCTCTGACATCAGCATGGCTGTTCCTGAGGCGGCACATGTCTCCCATCTATATTATGGTAAACACAACCACTTTTTTTTAAGATGTGTTTTTCAAACTTGGAAACTTTAAATATATTTTAAACTTGGCTGGGGAACTCTGAAGTCCATACATCTTAAAATTGCCAAGTTTGAAAAATGCTGATTTACATTAAGTGTGATCTCTCCCTCCTTGACTTCAGAAGCTTAGAGGTTTAAATAACCAAAGAAGAGCAAGGGCCAGAGGTGGATTTTGAAATAAGGACTCCTTGTTGTTTTAGGGTTGCCTCTTGGAAAAAAAAAGCACCTTTGGGACAACCATGACCTGGATGACTGAGAATATCCATAGACATTTAGTGGTCTCCTAGGAATCTTTCTGTCTTCAGAACTGACTCGTTCTAGATGTACTCAGATGGAGACTGAATGTTTTGTGCATTTCAAGGACAAGCTGAGTCTACAACTCAACTTTGGGTGTTTTAGTTCAAACTGTGGCAGCCTCTTTGAAAATATCGCCCTTTGTTTGCAATTGTTGTTATTTACTTTTGGACTGGAATGAAATTATGGATTAAACTCTTTCCTACTTAGCTCAGCCTGATGGACCGAGAAAGCATGCTGGATTGGTATTAGGACGATGTCTTTTTAATCATGCTATGAAGTATATTTATTTTATAAATTTGTTTTAGATAGGTTGGAACTTGCCACGTTGATCTGTGTGCCTGGTAACTTCCAACTTTGATTCCTTTTAATGTGACAGGTGTGATTTAAAACCTTCAACTACATAGGAAGCAGCTGCCTACTTTGTAACGGCAATGGACAGGCAATGGACAGGACAACTCAATTTCATCTGATTTTTTTTTTTTTTTTACTTTTGGACCATTGGTGACTTTTTGCTTCTGAATTCCAGGAGCCCAAGCCTCAAAAAGTGAGATGGTTTAGGTTACGCTTACCTATATGAGCCCAAATCTTGTCATATCAAGATTTTTATTCTATTTTTTGATGCCGTCAATTCAGCATTGACTCCTGCTTCTGTAACTGCCTGGATTTGTGCTTTTAGTTTTCTGATGTGGTACTCCTCCTTAGGATCAAGAGAGAGTGACTGGTCCAAGATCACCTAGCTTGCTCTGTGTCTAAAGTGGAATTACACCTCTAATCTGGCCCCTGAACCACTACCTCAAATGTTTTTATTGATAGAATAAAAAAAAGAGAGAGAAAAAATTAAAAGAAAATCAAAGTGTTTGGACCAAAAGTGCTTTTTTTTTCAAGAGGCAACTGGACTTTCTTGGTTTTTCTTTGAAGATGTTTCGCTTCTCACCCAAGAAGCTTCTTCAATTCTGACTGGATAGTGGGGCATTCTACACCATCCAGTCAGAGCTGAAGAAACTTCTTGGATGAGAAGCGAAACGTCTTCAAAGAAAAAACAGAAAGTCCAGTTTCCTGTTGAAAAAAAAGCACCTTTGGGACAGCCATGATCTGAATGACTGAGAATCTCCATAGACACACTGTTTGCAGTTACCATGTGAGGATTTCAATGCTGAATGTGATATGAGTGAATGATGAAGTATTTAGGTGAGCCAATGGAAAAATTGGCTTGCCATTGAGGTAAGCTAGGAAGATCTGCTGATTTGATTGCTCTGCAAGCAGTAGCTTGTCCTGCTGTAGTTCAGTGGCGCCACTATTTGGCATCAAGGAGGATGGGCCCTGCCTTTTGTTCCTTCTGAAATGCCTTTGCCTTTCCATCATATTTAGAGGCAAGGACATGCCTTTAGGGCAACAATGTTATACAGGGCAGTTCCAAGGCCACATACATTCATTCTGAAGGGACAGTGATGGCAAAAACAGGACAACCATGTGTTTCATCCCCACCCACCCCCAAAAAAGTAGCAATGCAGAAAAGATAGTCAAGAGGTAGGTAACATTTATGGATACACGTGAAATTTAGAAGTAATTACAATTTAAATAGAAATATAATAGTGAAAAAGGTAACATAAGCAAATGCTCAATCTATCTTTCAGTTGCCAAAATTACATGAGCAATTTCTTATGCCACTTGTGTTTTTACCAGACTAGTTTGGAGCTCCCTTTAGAGGGTTTTTTTTTTAAAGGGACGAAATTATACTGTGTCTGATATGTAGCTGATCAAATATTCCATTCATCCTGTGAATGTGTGATAGGTAGGAATAGGATATGTATTTGTATGATTAGTAATTGTACAAAAGAAAGGATCAACAGAAAGGTAATCGGACTACATACACCTACGTAATGGAAATAAAATGTAATTGTTTTAAGATCTAATCACTATATGGAAACGTTTATGCCAGAAATGTCGCACTATGTCCAATGTTTTTAATGTTTAACTAATAAAAAAACTTTAAAATTAAAAAAAAAACATTCCATTCATCCTTGAAGATCATCCTTTGGGATCTTTTGACAACTAAAGTTAAATATGTGGTAACAAGGGTGAGGGCCCTGAAGGCCCAGTTTATGGAATTACCTCAACAAGACACGGCCAGGTGGCCATATTAATCCATTGACATCATCGTAAGATCACCTTCTTTTTCCAGGCAAATCATGGAGACATCTAAAATAATGCCTCATTATACCAGGATAGTACTTGTAGTTTCTATTACTTGTTAATCTTTTTTTTAAATTGGCTTTCCCCATTTTACATAGCTTTGTAATTGGCCCAAGAACATTGGTTATCACATGAAATAGAAACAAAACAATGCATAGAACATGAGGCCACTGTAACCCCGTGTTTTTCATTAAAAAAGGGGGAGTGAAGAGGCACATGATTACATTCTTACCATAGTGTGAGTGAGTCACATGGGAAACTGACATATAGTCCTTTGATGGTATGCCCATCTTATCATCTCAGTTGACCTCTTGTTTCAGTAGAGTCCAGTTAAGTGGACTTAAACTCAAGTTAGATTGTTTTTCTATTTCTCTAGAAGTACATCCACCTTAGACACTTCCGCCTTATTACAATCAACGGGTTCTTCAGAAACAAAGAGGAACAAGTACTCAAGTTCCACAGGAAAATAATTTTATTAAGTATTTTTTAAACAACTACTTAACTTTTACTCTGATAAAAATATTTTCACTCTACCCACCTTCAAGAAGGTTCCAAAAATATAAACACTCTATTTCTCCCGAGAGGAAGAACAAGACATTCCCCTCCTTAAAAAGAAAAAAAAAACAGGAATACATTCATATTTCCCACTTTCTTTGAACTCAAGTAGTTTTACAAATAATAGACTTCTGAAACATAGAATATGCATATGTACACATTTATAATAGATTTTTTTTTTGCAAAGAAAGGCAACAACTGTGTACAAAAACTGTGGGTTTTTTTTCCAAACCAACAATAAAATATAAATGGTCAAACACAACCTGTAATTGAGCATAGTGCATTCTAGCAGTAGGTGCAATAATATAAGTGAAAATCAGAGGACAGTACGGCCTTCCTCAAAACAAATTACTAACACCACCATTTCACCTCATCTTTCAAACCTTTTAATATTCAGAATCATGGTGGGTTGTTCTTTCCTGCAGGATGTGTTCCATTTAGGGTCAATTTATAGGTTGGCAGTTTTTCTATTGCGCTGTGTTGCTCTGCTGTCCATCTTCCAGGAAAATGGCAGGCATCTCCCTCACACTGTCAGGCTCCAGCAACCAAGATGACAAGCAGGAGGCAAAGACCACAGTCTGTGACTCACAATTCATCCCTGGGAGTGGCTGTGGTTCTTAAGGCTGCAAAACCCTAGAATATCACATCTGGTCTTTATCCTAAAATCATACCACACACTTTTTTACCACATAAGGAAGAGGTGCTTCCTCCTTTCAGAGAGATTGTTGCTCATCTGCTTCTTACCATCTCTAATCCAATTTCAATAACCAGCCTTGGCAGGAAATTGTCTTTTCAAAAATGTTTCGCTCAACTTATGCAGAGGGAAGGACTCTTCTAACATAAACTTTTCTGCCCTAACTAGAAACTTTAGTTTTGTAAGATAATTTTGGTACTGCCCTGAATGGATAGGAGTGGATGGGGAAATATGATGCATACACACACACACATACACACACACTTTCTCTCTCTCTCTCTTATCAGCTCCCACTTGTCCAGTTTTTGCTATAACCAAGAAAACTGTCTCTGGTTCTAATATAAAATGCTACACTCAGATCCCTGCAGGTCTAAGAAGAAGATGCTGAAAGGATATGTTTGAAATGGCTCTGGATTTGCATAATATGGTCATGTTAAGGGCTACTACAAGTTGTCTCAAAATATTCCAAGTAAGGCCTCTGTTGTGTCAAATTATAATGTGTTTTATGGTGTTGATTTAGATATCAGTTTATATTAGCATTCAGAAGAATGAAGCTATGTATGTTCAACTACAGATATGAAACCACTTTAGAATAGAAAATATATTTGATTGTTTTCAGGTAGTACAACACTTGGGGAAAAACTGAGAACCGAACAGACAATAGGATTCTACTAATACTTCACAACAGACTTAGATCCAGAGTAACAGCCATTCCCATATCAAAGCAGCAACCTGATGACACTTTATGTTGGTCAGAAGTGGACCAGTAACTAATTATTATGGTAGCCAATGTCCTTTCTTAGCGAATATCCCAGAGGCTTTTGTCCAAAAATTAGGAGAAACAATGTTTGCAATAAGGAAAAGAAGGTACTGTATGTGGTCTGTTTTTTTTCAAAATGGCCTCGTAGTAGTACCTATCTAGCAGCTCAAACTAAACAAAACTTCCAGACAGTATTTGGGGCAGAGGGAGGAGATTTTGTTGAGCTGAAATAGGCAAGAAACTAGATTCAAAACCTCCCTGAATTACTTACTATGCTTTACTAGCCGATGACTGTTACTGGAAGGATTCATAGCAATGCTATAATAAACATTATCTATTTGGATGTTAAGATCTCAGATATTGGTGGTGCCAGAAGGCTACTGAAGCCATTGAATCCAATTTTGAATAGTTGCTTCTCGAGATCGTTACCTGAAAAGTCCTCATCTGACACACCAGTGTTTTCTTTCTGCAGGCTCTCTAAATCTGCTTAATCTTTTTGTTTTCTTTCACAGCTTCAAAGAATAATCCTAGCTGATTTAACTTTTTTTCAGATAGCTGAAAGGTAAAAGCATATCCAAACATTAATGTAGCAATAAAACACACACCTCTCCTCTTTTTCTCTAACTGGGATGCCTCTTTGAAATCTTTTCTAGGACTTGGCACGTAACCTCCCACACACACCATTTAGAATGGGGGAGAAATCCAAAATAATTTCAAAACTCAACCAAATAGAACAAGAGAAGGCTCTCCTTGTTTAGTCTTTGGTTTCCAGATCCAAAGGAGACATCTGCTTCAAAGCTTGAAGAAGAGCTGTAGAGTCCATGGGGGAATGGGATGGCATAGGCGAAGGGAGCCGGTGAGGCAATAGCAAAGGAGAAGACATTTTCTCTGGGTTCATTAACCCTGAAAGTGCTGCAGTGGATGTTGGGAGGCTTGGATACAAGATAGGCATGGAGGCCGGGTACCAACATTTTTCCAACATAGGCAGGTAGGCTGTCGCTGAGGGAGGGAAAACATAAAAAGGCAAACAGAGGGGAGGCTGGTGGGGATGAGGACCTAAGAAGCTGCTGGAAGAAGAGCCAAGCACATTGCTACTGAAATGGTCTTCATCCTCAGACATGTCCATCCTGGTCCGTTTTGCTGGTGGATCCTCGTTTTCTTGTTTAATAGAAGTGATTCTCTCTTGGGCAGTGTACTTCAGCTCCGTGTCCTTTTTGAAATACTGTGGATCAGGTTTAGAGTCACTTTTTTCTAGCTCGCCCCCATATCCACTGTCTGTGTCTGTGTCACTACCACTCTGCTCTCCGCTGGAATGGGCAAAAGTCCTTTGAATCACAGGCACACAGTTTTTCCCATGTGCCTCAGCAGCTTTGGTCAGAGATGGAGATTTATCCTTCAGATCTGTAAGCTTTGGGGTGGCGTCTCCAGGCTTTCGGCTGATCCCACCCTGCAGAGCTTCTGCCATTCTGTGTAGGTGGGTCATGAACTGAGATGATTTCAGATCCTTGGCGTTTTCGTGCTTGGCCAGGTATTGTAACACTTCTTTGGCACACATCTGGAACCCCGACCGAAATATCTCTTGGCTAGATTCAAGACTCCTTGGTGGCAGCTCATCTGAAAAGACATCAGTCACAAATTAATCTGATGCACCAGAGTGAACATGAGAATGTCATACACCCCCACCCTAAGAAAGTATATTTACTGAAAAGCCATTAAGTCACCCCATTTCCCTTCCATGTGTAAGTATGCACATGGGAACTGCTTCAGAAGGAAACTTGGCTGTAATGGGTTAATTTATATGAGTGTCTAAGGATGAAATTGAGGTATTATTGTACTTAATGAAAAAAATCATCACTTCAATGGAATATAAAAATCCAGGTTTGGAGTAGGCAAATGAGAAGCAGCCGAATGAAATTGGTTCTTTATCAGGGTAAGTCTCCAATTAGCAGATGAGAATAGGATGAAAATAAAGTGGTATGAAAAAAGAATCCTTTATAGGATACTATCTTGTCAGATCTTTTTAGTGAATGGGAAACTGAAACATCAGAGTACTACAGGCTTCAATGAGAGCAGACACAAATCAACTTAACTACACGCAAAAGAGCTTCTTACATTAACCCTGTGTAATTGCACGTTTTGCTTAATGTTTAAATGTTTAGATTATTTCACTGGATGGATCCGCCCCTTCATATGACCTTTCCTCCACATTCCTGGAGCTCATTCACAATACCATAAGAAAGGGCCATCCACCTATTGCTAGTCATTCATGCAGTAAGCAATCCTAAATGTGAGAGACAGTAGGGAGTTCTTGGCCCAGGAAGTCAATTCTTCAAAATATCCCCCTTTCCACAATTCCTACTCTGTCTACCTTGTTATTACATCTAGAACATCTTACACGAGGGATTGTCATTGCTAATGTGGACAGTATCTATAGGCTACTTCTAGTAGTATCCAAGCAAAGGGCTCCTTCAATTATAGAAGAAAATATTGGGTAAAAATATAAAATAATTTAAACTTGAAAGCAATTGTATTCAAATGTTCTCCCAATTAATTTGGACTGCAACTTCCAAATGTATAAAACTCTGGGAACTACCACCCCAATACATTCGGAGGACTGCTTTAAAGGATAACAGAATATAGCTTGAAGAAAGCAGACTTAAAAGAAATAAGAGAGGAACTTCTTGACAATATAGAACTGCAATAACTAATCCAGTTTTCTAGGCTGCTGGAATATTATATAAGAAAAAGTCCTTTTGGTCTACAGATGACATCTGGCTCAGGAGCCGAATCCTTTTATTTTTTAAAAAAGTGTTCAGTACTTAAATAAAGAACTCACCCTGAATGAAAAGAACATACATTCAAAATGAAAGGGCAAAGGCTGCCAAGCTTCATATTTCTTTCTTTTAAAAAACTGATGCAAGGATAAAGATCCTTTACCACGAGAAGCATGTTGTAATGAGCAGCACTATTTTTTTAATAGAGAATTCTGATGTGAAAGGCATCTGTGACTCTATGAAAGGTGTTGAAGACAATCACTCACCAGCATGTAAACCTTTTTGGAGAGCTATGATCTGCTGTTGCTGTTGTTCAATAAGACTGGTTAATGCTTTGACATGCTTCAAGGTAAGTTCAAGAACAACCGCTTTTTCTAAGTGTCCTAAAGTCTGAAAACAGGAAAGGAGTGAGTTGGTTAGCTGAAGGAAACAGAATGCGGGAGCAATATGTCCTGGCAAAGTATGGAAGGAAATGGGCAGTGACTGAATTAAACACAGCAAAATGTTCCCCATGAAATCCACTTTGATTCTGATGAAAAGCTACTTAAATCTACCCTGTGAATAATTACAGTAACAGGAATTACCAGTGGTGTTTATATAACTATTTCAGGTTAAAAAAACTAGAAGAAATAAAACAATAAAACTAAAGAGAAAGTATTTTTTTTTAAAAAAATTCTAATAACTTTGTCACTTTGAATGTACACTAATCGGAATACATTGCAAATACAAAGCCCAAATCAGGACTAATTTTTCAAATGGAAACTGCAACATTTAAGTAACATTTTCCTTATTCTTTTAAGTGTGCAGGCAATTGATTGCAGTCTTATCTTATCACAGATACTTAACAGGAAACTTTAAGTTTGAAAGTTCTGGAGTTTTCTGATAAATTATAACATGGAATCTGAAGCAACAATATAGTAACATAGAAAACAAAAGGGTGCAATCAAAGCTACCCAATCATTCCAAAATAAATCGTGGTCTCCTGTCAGATTTAAGGAATTGTGTACTCTGAACCTCACATGCAAGTTCTTCAGAATTACAAGACCAAGCACTCATAAGAGGCACAAAACTGCAATGCTACTCAGGCACAGCCCTTTTCACTTTCATCTGCGGTGACCAAGGAATCCTCTAGGTGGCGCTTTTATCCATACAAAAATCCATTCAGCCTAACTTCTCAGAAAAGACAGACAAGTCTGGACAGTGGCCAAATTTTTACTTACTGTAAGTTTGAGATGTTCTGGTAAAAGATCCTTCAGCTGGGCAATGCATTCATTAATTCTATCACGCCTTTTCTTCTCAATGAGCCTGTGAGGCAACTTGTAAGTCTCCTGAAAGGAGGAAAAAAAGGGGGGGGGGAACAACATCACTCAGAGCTGGACCGGTTTACATAAAAAAAATTGAAATTAAATGGAAGAAGATAGAAACATCTTCTTTGCAAGCAGGAAAATCTCCTGAACCAAGATACTTTTCTGGGAGAGAATTTACCACAGACATGTGGAGGAAAATACTTTCAGGCAACACTTCTAACCAAATAGATTTTCATAGTGTGAGGGGACTACAATAATTTCATCCTCTCACAACCTCTAATCCTGTAAACCCCCCACCCCCAATTTATGCATTCTCCTCCCCAAGTGAGGGGTTTTCTTCTAAACCAGCAAACTCTTTTAAAAGCAGAAGCCCAATTCTGCATTAAAAAAGGAGGGGGGGGCAAACTGTCATTCACCTCAGCTGGGAAGAAATTGAAGCAAAACATGTAATTTGCATTTACCTTACTGTCGTCCCCTCTTTTTAAGCCTCTTCTGGGCTTGTAAACTTGATACATGTGAGCGAAGTCCAACCTGTTGATGACAATAATAAGAAAATATATGTTTTTAAATTAAAAAAAACGATTATTTTAACTCGCCGGTAAGATAAGGCGAAGTTCCCCTCTTCTCCCAGACGGATAGCGCAGGCGTCGCTATCCTCCAGGAGAAAGCCTTCGGGGACAAACGCCGGGCAAGCGAACCGAGTGGTTTTCCCGGGAAAAGCAAAGTCAGTC
The DNA here is from genome assembly GCF_051295495.1 of Thamnophis sirtalis. Taxonomy (NCBI): domain Eukaryota; kingdom Metazoa; phylum Chordata; class Lepidosauria; order Squamata; family Natricidae; genus Thamnophis; species Thamnophis sirtalis. The sequence continues at coordinate 54,800,592 of NW_028261383.1, read as the reverse complement.
AAGCCCTTCAGAGCGCGCTTCTTACCCGGACATGTCGCCGCCGTCGAGGGCAGTCAGTTTGCCCAGACAAGCGGGAGGAGGCTGAGCGCTGGGGATTCTCTCCATTGGGGTTTTCGGCTTCTCCGAAAGCTCGTTTGGCACCTGGCCGGCCGGAACAGCCTTTTCCCACTTCAAGGCGAAGCCAATGAAAAGACTCCCGCCTCAAAGGAAGCCGCCGCACGAGACCGAGCAGGGGATGCCGAAGTCAAGTTAGCGGTGTTGGAGGCGGCGGCGACTGTGGCTGCTCATGTCTTTCCCGGCTACCTGGAGCGTCGGGCTGAGAAGGGGCGCACTTGCGCCGGCGAGCTGAGAGGAGTAATTGGAAGGCTGCAAGGCTGGGTTAAATGTGAGCGAGGGGGCGGAGGCGAGCGACGCGTTTTTACCCTGTGACTCCAGGCACGTCTGGCTGCTACCGGAGGGAGGGAGGGACGAACCTCGCCTCGCCTCGCCTCGCCTCTCCTTCCCTCCTCCCTCCCCGCCTCATCACATGAGCCTCACGTGTTGGCCAACGCTCCGGCCTCTCCGCTCCCGGCCACACAAGCAGACGGGAGGGGAGGGAGGGGAGGAGCGGCGGCTGCTCTCGAAACGTGATGGGGCGATCCCTCGTTCTCTCTCTCTTCCTTTCTCTCTCCGCCATCCGGATCCCCGCCTGTGCAATGTGCGTGGTCCGGAGGCAGGCAAAGACGGAAGGGAGGGAGCCGCCGCGTGGGTTTCCCTGTGGGACTCAATCTGCCCGCGGCGACGACTTGTCCTCGGCCCCGCGAGGCTTAACTGCAGCACGGGCATCCGCGTGCTGTCGCGAAGAAACAGGTTGGATGTGCTGCTTCTTGGGCCGAGGTGTCTCCTCTACCATAATAAACACACACAAACAAACACACACACACACACACACACGGTACACGAAGACGTCCTCCCCACATCCCCCTTCCCCAAGGAAAGAAGAGGGAGGGGGAAAACAGCCCTTTTTCCCGGGAGACACGGGCAGTTTTTCAGGTACATCAAGGGGGGGGGAGGAGGTGGACGTGTTTCCCCCGCTCCTTGTCTGGCAGCTGCACGTTTTGTATAGAAAGAGGACACGCGGTATCCGTGCAACGAAAGTCTGCAGGACCGCTGGTTTGAAAAGAAGTAATTCCTTTTCTTTCCCACCCACTCCCTCTCGGCATCCACCTGGTGGCCGTCTGGATTTTTGCAGGCTGGCTGATTTGCTGTGCCATAAAGCTCTCTTAAAGGGCAAACAGCAGGGCGAGGCCCTGCCCCATCTTGGCTCCAGAGGCGCCAGGTATCCTATAGCCCAGCGGGCAGTGCAAATCTCTTCCCGGGTTGTGCTGTGAGTCAGATTCCAAAGTACTCCCTTCTTTATTGTGACAAATTGGGACTTGCAGGAACTCAAGGGGCAAAAAGTGCCCTCGCTTGTTTCTATCAGGAACAATTATAGGGAGGGAAGAGTTAAAAAGCCTCACCCGATGTCTGTCTGTGTGAGAATGCCGCTCCCGTTTCCAGCCTCCGTGGCCTTCAACCATGTCAACTGGGAATTCTGGGTTTGCAGGCTCCAGAAGGCTGTTTCAGGGAAGCCCTGGTTGAATCAGGCATTCCCAGCAGCATATTTGCAGTTGAACGAGGAGTCTTTTCCACAGAAATAGGAAGATAAACTAACTCATGAAAGACCTTATTTGGTGCTAAATAACCAGGGAGTGGGGCTCATTTGGACTCAATAATAATGTTCTTACAATGATTATAAGAACAATTTATAGTTAGGTCTGTTCAAAATTAAATAGTTATTCCAAGTCAGAGACCGCTGTGAGATAGTTTGACATTTGAGGGTGACATGATAGTTGAGGTCACTCTCAAAATTAACCTGAGTGAAGCATCAAAATGTTATATACACATTTTTTATCAATAGTTAAAAAGTATATCAACACATCCTGGTAAAGTGGGTTACAGTTAGTCCGTTGCCCACTGATGACCCTACAAAGTCATTATTTATTTTAAGCTTTTAAGTGAAAATTATTCCAAAAAAGTTGCATCAAAGTATGGAAATGTTGTATGCCCATTTACTTTCAAAAACTTATTAAGCTATATTTGATGAAGTGGTTAAAGGTACCAGGCTAGAAACCAGGAGACTGTGAGTTCTAGGACCTCTAGGCATGAAAGTAGGTTGGGAGACGTTGGGCCAGTCTCTTTCTCTCAGTCAACTCACTTCACAAGGTTGTTTTTGAAAAAAAATAGGAGAAGGAAGGGGTATTAAATATGTTTGCTTCCTTGGTATGTATGTATGTGTGTATATATATATATATATATATATATATATATATATATATATATATATATATATATATATATATATATATATATATATATATATATATATATATATCAATGTATATGTGTGTGTGTGTATAGATAGATAGATAGATGATAGATAGATAGATAGATAGATAGATAGATAGATAGATAGATAGATAGATAGATTAGATAGATAGATAGATAGATAGATAGATGATAGATAGATAGATAGATAGATAGATAGATAGATAGACAGACACACACACATATACATACATACACACACACACAGACACACATATACATGTGTGCATGAATGTATATCAGTGGTGGGTTTCCATTTTTTTTTACTACTGGTTCGCATGCACGAAGCTTCTATGCATGCACATAAATGGGTGGATGGTCGGAGCCTCCCGCTGCCACTACTATTGATTCACCCAATCCAGGCCAAACCGGTAGCAACCCATCTCTGGTATATATATATATATATAGAGAGAGAGAGAGACAGATACATTCACTAACATGCTCTTTTCTACGAAGAAAAGCAATGGTAATATTCTAAAGCAGCAGGATATCTGAGAAACCTAAGAAGTCTGGGTTCAGACTATTTAGTAACTATGATGCTATAAGCATACTTTGGTCACTGTCTCACAGCTTCTGGCACCATGCTCTTAGTGGATGTTTTTCTGCTAAGAAAAAAAAAAGCAGAAGAAATAATGGGGAAGAAGTAAGAAGATTAGAAGTGGAAGGATGTTGCCCTCACTTGCTTTCCCGTCCTGTAGAATTCTCTGAATGGGTCATGGGTAATTGCATAATAAAACCCTGATCGGGAATGAGAAAGTCCCACCAAACTTCGTGGAACTGAGTCAACATACATTGGATTGAATGGTATTGCTTCATATTTCACTTAAAAATGAAACTAATAATAATACCTCAGAGCTGTTAATAGAAGGAGGAAAAATTAAACTATATTAGGGTCAATGGAGCAGCTTAATACATGTTAAACTCTGGTTTTGTGGGATCTTAGTTTTCTTTTGTGTGGGATGTGTGGAATGCGGATTGAATTACCTTTGTTATTTCGACATCAAGTCAGATATTTGCCATGATTGCACCTCCCTCTGTGAGTGTGACCTGGACGTCTTCCCCAAATCCTGACTTGATTGTGTCACAGGTTAGATTAAACAATGCAGCAGTGATATGATTCCGATAATGGAGAACATTTGTTGCTCATGGTTGAACTAAATAAGCTCAGAGAGCACCAAATATATGATTGCTGTTTCTTTGCTAAATACCAATCATAATGGGAGGGCACCCCTATTACTATGGTGTCCAGGCTATCTGAACCAACATCCTTTGTAGGCCTGATGTGAGTTGCTTCTTTCTACCCAATCACTTACGGTTGCTTATCTCAGTAGATTATTGTTTGCTGCGTGATCAAGTATTTGATGATTGCAGTTGGTAGGAGCAATGGTCTGGGTCCAGCAGACAGATCAAATTGGCTGCACCTGGCTTGTGATGCAAGTCTTAACATTATTCATACTGAAGGAGTCATTCAGGGCGGAGACTAAGGCAACCATGAAAATACTTCTCTTTTGGCAGGCTTTGCCTTGGAAATTCCCAGAAGCAATAAGCAAGGAAATAGCTAAAAGAAGAAGATGCTGAACCTGGTGGTGAACTCTGCAAGAAGCTGGCTTGTGTGGAAGAACTTGTGTCATTGAAGGACCCACAGATTTCTACTCAGAGCATCCTGGGTTCAAATCTCAGTAGTAGATGTTTTTTATTTCAGACCACAGGGAGGCAATTGTGGCTTCACATGACAATTTGTCTGACCTGATCCAAAGCATTTTCCTGTGCAGGGCTAGAAGCTTAGAACTTGCAGGCCGAATCAGACCTTGTTTTGAAAGCCATGTGATTCTTGGTGTGATTGCTGAGAATCAGGATGTAAAGTAGTTGGATAACCCCCAAAACATGCAAGAAAGTTCCCAGGGTAACTCATCAAGAGGCATGAGTTTGCAGCATCCTGTGGATGAATTTTTTTTCCATTGAAGTCAGTGAGGTTAATCAGGGATTATTGCTAAAACCAAAATACTGGTGATGAAACCACAGTACAGTGATATGTTCCACAAGACCAGTTGACTCCTGCCAGAGTTGCTGGCTGATTGAGTTGATGTGGTATTTGAGAACCACATTGGTTTTATTTCTTTACAAGTCTGAGCCTCTAAGGAAATCCCCATGGAGAAAGCAGGCAAAAAAGGCAGGGGATTTTCTTCTTCTTTTTATCCTTTTCCCTTCACACACATTCATTCATCCATATCCGTAGGCTCTCTGCTTCTTTCCTTCCTTCTTTCAGTATCTTCCCCTTCTCACTCCAGCTTTCTCTCCCTCCCCCCACCCCATACATCTAGAGGACTCTTCAGTTCTATGACTGATTTCAAATGACTTGTAGGCCTGCATTTGTCAAACACTACAGCAGTGCCATTAATGTATACATTGGGAGAGCCATGGCTGTGAAGACATTTTGTAAAGGGACTGATGAGGGTACTTCCTATATTCCAAAAATGGCTCTGGAGAAAAATATGTTTGTTTGTTAGGTCTTATCCCATCTTCATTTAAGCAAAGATGACAGAACTGCCAACTGGGCAACAATTATATACCCACTGATGGAAGGAAAGACCCATTGCAATCTGTGATGATACAATAAAAATATTGGGGCAATTCTTGGCATTTTTCCAATCTTAAGTATTGTTTCCAGGTATTCCAATTGGAAGTCTTATTTTAGTAGTAATTTTATGTTGCCAGGGCTACTTGCAAGCAGGTGTTCAAATTGTGCCAGGCAGAGAGGCGCTATGACACAGGGAGCGCCAAATTAAGTTTTAACGATCAATTCTCTATTCTGAACACTACTGCCTCTGCTCACTTACGTCAGATTTCACTTGTTCCAAAATGACTGCTGTATATCACTTCAGGAAAAAATACACACACACACACACACACACACACGTGTGTGTATGTATATGTATGTATGTATATGTGTGTGTGTGTATGTATGTGTGTGTGTATGTATATGTATGTATGTATGTATGTGCTGCTAACATCTTCTAGTGTTCATTTTTCAGTTCCAGAAAGGTAACAAATATGACCTATGCCAAATGTTTAGTGCGGCAACAAAGCTGTTGTACAGGTCAACAACAACCTTGTAAAGTGCTATGCCTTAATTTAAAAAGTAGTTTTAAGTGTCTTCAGCTGCCTTTGGAATATATGCACTACATCTTGATCGATTCTGAACATAAATGTGTTCTGGTATAGTATGATAATCATGTATTTCTCTCCTTTTCATTTTCTCTAAAGTAAGTGTAAATAAGACCCTGCACCCGCAGAGAGCAAAGCTTAATCCTTTTTTTCTCTAACTGTCTCCTTCATGAATCCTCTTTCAAAATCTTAATTGACACTAATTAAGATTACCATTTATTTTATTTTATTTTTGCGGGTGGCAACTTTTAAAGAAAGGACTGATCAACAATGAAGGATTTAACCATTCTATCCCGCATGTTTACTTTTGGAGTAATTAACCTACCATGTAGTTTATAGTAGTCCTACTGTTAATAGAGTCGATTTGTTAAATATGTTAATTTAGCATGGAATCGGAGCTATTACATCATGCAGAGTCACCTATTGAAATTTCAACAAAAGTTTGCTTTCCATAATTATATAGGAGCTGAGGTTGTAAAAGAAGTTTCTGCTTTCATCCAGCAGCCAATCCTTTGAAAGATTAATGCTTGCAAACAATCTTGTAATATACTTAGCTTTAATGGCAAGCTCAGACTGAAGTGTTTTCATTGCTTAGACAGACTGCTCTATCTGCACTGTAGAAATCGCAATGACCTCTAGAATGGCTGGAAAGTCTATAGATATTTTTTGTCAGCTTGTGGTTCTGGGTTTTTGCCACCAGATAACATAGCTCTAAGTTAAGAAGTAAAGAAATAAACCTCTTACTCCTTTTTGCCTACCGATTCCCCCCTCCCACTAAATTTTGCACACTAATCAATTATATCTACTATTGTGGCTGTCTCATACTTTTCCCCCCTACATCAAATGGTTTAGAGTTATTGATCAACTATTGAGAGCTACCTCTCCAAATTTATTTACTCGTACGATCATCATAACAAGAATATCACTCCAATCAACACTATCCATGGTGGATGTATGTTTGGATATGAGATTTTAACACTAGTGGTAAATGAAAACAAGAACTGATATAAATGTTTTACAATAGATTTGGAGAAATAAAGCAATTGGTAACCAAGTAGTCTTTACAAAAATAAAGATCACTGAATTGAGAAGAATGCTTTTCAAAATCGGAGTGCCAGCAATTTAGGACAATGTCATTTTGAAAGAAATCTACCCTTCCCATGTTCAATTGAAGTCTGGTTTTAGTCTTCTAGATGCTAGGTATCCTTTGTAAACATAATAAATAAAGTGACGCCTAGATGGAAGGTATATTTACCAGATAAGAAACCTGAACTTTAGCACAGAGAATTTGTCAAAGACTTTCCTAATTCCCGAACAAAGCCAAACTGCTGGCAGTCTAAGGTCAGCAAATACAGTGTTGGAATTGGAGCAGCTGAGGAGACGTCTGAAGTTCAAAGGTTAATGAATCACACAGAGTACTATCCTGATGCAGAAAGATGCTCAGATAGTAGGGCTGCAGTTCTAACAGTGCTGCTTCAGTCACACTCGTAGCCAATAGGAATAAAAAAGAATTGGGTGAATATAAATAACATATTTAGGGCGAAAGTCTCCTTTCTTAATTCTTACATTTCTGCTAAGGTGCCCCAGCATGCAATGGATTTACAGAGAAAATATTCTGCAGTGGTAGTTATTGGTTTACTACTGGATAGCCATAGTATAGTCTATGACTAGGCTTAAAGTTATTTAATTCAATTTAATTCCTCTTACGCATCAACAGTGAATCGATGCCTTTTCCACTCTGATACCATTTAGATGTGTTGAAATTCCTGGTCACCATGTCTTAAGGTCTTATTGGTCAGGAAAGTCCTGGCAGATGGTGATGGTTCCTGCTAGTTATAATTCCTCCTGGTGAATCATTAAGCCATCCACACCCTGGAAGCCACAAATTCAGTGTTGGACTAAAGGGGTCAAAACCACATATTTCCGAAATACAAAAAAATGATATATTGATAAATATATGATATATTCATACATTTTATATATTCATAATGAGCCTCGCTGGCACAGTAGTTAGAATGCAGTATTGTAAGCTAATTCTGCTGACTGCCAGCTACCCGCAGTTCAGCAGTTCGAATCTCACTGGTTCAAGGTTGACTCAACCTTACATCCTTCTGAGGTCAGTAAAATGAGAACCCAGATTGTTGGGGGCAATATGCTGATTCTGTAAAACCGCTTAGAGAGGGCTGTAAAGCATTGTGAAGTAGTATATAAGCCCAAGTGCTATTGCTATAATAGCTGAAAAAAGATGAAAACTAAACAGAAGATGGAGAAAATGCTCAATTGACCACTTGAGTTCCAAAGACAGCAAGAAAAAACTATATTTAAATAAACAATACAAAGAAATTTACTATTGTAATTAAATAGAAGGATAAGAGATTTATTTAGGAACATTGCAAAAATCAAAGGAACTTTTAATGAAAATGTGGCTATAATAAAAGACATAGAAGAGCAATATCTACTGGAGAAGTGTTGTGTAAAGATAGAATGAGCACATAGAAGAATTGGACACATCAACAGTACATATGATGGTTTGATTATATAATCAAATTGAATGAGCCAGACATTCTGAAAAACTAGAAGATATTGCTAACAGCTTCAGTTGGCCAATAAATGAACACCTTGCTCAGGAGTTCATTTGATTGTATCACCAACAGAATGCTCAGTGGAGTCTTGTCAGGAAGAGCCATGGCAAAAATACTCAGAATAAGAGAAACCACTATTACCACACCAGATCAACCAAACATAATTTTAAGTTGCCTCAGGAATCAGCTGAAGATCATATGTATATCACGTTATCTGGGACAGAAAAGAGAACCAAGTTTGACTTTCAAAGAATAGCTTGACAAATCCCTTATTAAGCAGCAGGTTTAACGAATGTACCCTTTCCATATATGTTGAGTGTGAATTCTGGTGGCTCTAATCACAATACGTCAAGGCATGTCTAGATTGGGGAAGGCTGTTTTAGTCCTGTGGTGCGTGCACACTCATCTTGAAATTGCCTGGCTTCTTTGCAGAACAGTTCTGAATTTGAAAGTACAAGTCATTCATAATACCCAGAGACACACACTACATTTGAAATTACACTTGTGGCACTTCATAGCTATTTAGATGGCATATTTGCTACTGATTGCAGTAGTACTGTATTCTTCCTATCTCGTTTTATCTTCATTATAATATTCATGTGTAGGGCATTCTAAAACATTGCCTGCTTGTGAACAGTTTACCCAGGGAGTTATAATCAGGTAGACGGAGATGTACATGGATTAAAGGGACTGAAAAGCATGGGCAAATACAATTATAGGTAACAAAATGCCAGGCTAAAGTCCCTACCATATATGAGAGTTTCTCTAATTAAAGATCACATTGTAAGATTTCCAGTGGGTTTTACAAACCAAAGCAATTAGCTGCACAAATTTGTACATTCATTTGTTACTCCCGAAGAAATACTATGAAGAACGCTTAAGAGTATTTCTTGTAGAGTCACAGGGCGGATGGGTCTTCATTTGTGAGAACTCCTGTCTTGTCCTGTATCCTGGGGTTTCTTCTGCCTACTTGCGGTGCCTTGCTATCATTATCCCTTTCAGTTGGGTTTCAGGCCTGGTTACGGCACCGAAACTGCTTTGGTCGCGCTGACCGATGATCTCTGGCGGGCCAGGGATAGAGGTCATTCCTCTATCCTAGTGCTTCTTGACCTCTCAATGGCTTTCAATACCATCGACCATGGTATCCTTCTGCAACGGTTACGGGAGGTGGGAGTGGGAGGCACTGTCCTACGGTGCTTCTCCTCCTACCTCTCGGACAGGTCGCAGTCAGTGTTGGTTGGGGGACAGAGATCGACCCCTAGGCCCCTCAAATATGGGGTGCCTCAGGGTTCGGTCCTGTCCCCCCTCCTGTTCAATATCTACATGAAGCCGCTGGGTGAGATAGCAATAGCAGTTAGACTTATATACCGCTTCATAGGGCTTTCAGCCCTCTCTAAGCGGCTTACAGAGTCAGCATATTGCCCCCACAGTCTGGGTCCTCATTTTATCCACCTCGGAAGGATGGAAGACTGAGTCAACCTGAGCCAGTGAGATTTGAACCGCTGAACTGCAGATAACAGTCACCTGAAGTGACTGCAGTACAGCACTCTAACCACTGTGCCGGCACGGGATTAAATATCATCAATATGCAGACGATACACAACTGTATCTGTCCGCCCTGTGCCAACTCAGTGAAGCAGTTGAAGTGATGTGCCAGTGCCTGGAGGCTGTCAGGGTCTGGATGGGAGCGAACAAGCTTGCACTCAATCCAGACAAGACCGAGTGGCTATTGATGCTGCCTCCGAAGGATGGTCCTGACATTCTACCTCTTAGCCTGGGGGGTGAAATTATCCACCCCTCGGAGAGGGCTCACAGTCTGGGTGTCCTCCTGGATCCACAGCTGACATTAGGACACCATTTGTCAGCTGTGACCAGGGGGACATTTGCCCAGGTTCGCCTGGTGCACCAGTTGCGGCCCTATCTGGACCGGGAGGCACTTCGAATGGCCACTCACGCCCTCGTCACCTCAAGACTATATTACTGTAACATGCTCTACATGGGGATGCCCCTGAAGAGTGTCCGAAGACTACAGCTGGTCCAGAATGCAGCCGTGCGAGCGACAATGGGTGTACCAAGGTACACCCATGTTACACCTATCCTCCGCGAGCTGCTTCCTATTGGTCTCTGGACCTGCTTCAAGGTGCTAGTCGTTACTTTTAAAGCCCTACATGGTATTGGACCTGGCTACCTGAGAGACTGCCTCCTGCCATTCACCTCCCAACGACCAATAAGATCACACAGGTTGGGCCTCCTCCGGGTGCTATCGACCGGACAATGCCGGTTGGCGGCTCCCCAGGGGAGGGCCTTCTCTGTAGCTGCACCGGCCTTCTGTAAAGCAACCAAGACCTGGCTGTTCCGGCAGGCCTGGGGCTGTTGATTTTCCAGCCCCATTTGATGAAATGGATGTTGTGTTGATTTTAATTCTGTAATTTTAAATGTTTTAAATGTTTTTACTTGTTGTGAGCCGCTCAGAGTCCCTAGGGAGTGGTCGGCATACAAATTCCATTAAAGGTTAAAGGATTTCCTCCACTATGGATATCTCTTACAAGCAGCTCTGCTGCATTCCTATCCAGTAGTCCCTTGAAGTGTTTTACTTTCTTCTTTGCAACCCAAAACAAATATAGCAAGAGAATATTGAAGAAGAAGCAAGACAAGAAGCAACGTTATAGGATCTCCTGCTCGACAAGGGGGAGGGGGTTGGACTAGAAGATCTCCCAAGGTCCCTTCCAATTCTCTTAGAAGCTTGCTAGCTGTTGGTTTGGGTATTGCCTCATTGGTTAATAGGAGGGAGCACTGCTAGCTTGAAGAAAAGAAAAACAAGGACTAGGGATGTGCAAGATTTGTTGATCTGGGAACGTATTTTTCCTGGTAATTCTGGAATGTTCTGTCCCCCCCCCCAAATCTTGCTTGACTCTTATGGGAGTATTCAGCAGTTCCTGGAAATTAATCCTCCAAACCATAAGAAGTATGAGATGTTCCAAACATAACTTTGCAGGCCAAAGATAACTGTTTTATGACTGGATCACCAGAATCTCTTGAGACTTTGAATTCAATGGAAACCATTGAACCACCCACCCACCCTCAATGGCATGGCCTGACAAGAAATAAAACGTTCTAGAGAGACCTATTCCCGAACTGACAAATTTTGAACATCCTCGGTAAAAAATATTCTCTGAATGCCACACAGCTGCATAAAAATTCTGGTTATGGTTAGGAGCCTTTGTGGAAAGCGGCTGGTTTATGGATTCATGTGTTATGTGAGGCCAGTCACTAAGATTATTTTATGGTTCAACATGTTACAAAGCCAAGATATTTTATGAATGAATAAATTGTGGCTTAGTGAGTTAGAATGTTGGGGGAACGTGAAGTTTGGGAAATAAAATTCAATAGATGAAGCAAATTCAAGTGGAAAATGATATTTTGTTGAGGGGAATGAAGAAAGGCAAAAGGCCTGCTTTTCCTTGCACCAGACAACTCTTTGTCCAAATTCGTTGTCTGCGGAAATATGTAATGATTATTTAATTGTATATATTAAGGATGTCTGATGGTTTGGATTCAAAATTAAGTGCCTCAGAGAGTAAAGAAGTACAAACATTAACAGTTATCAATAATTCCTTAAAGCATCCAAATTATTTCCTGGGATTATGTACTGTATTTACCCTATGCAGCTGTATGATAATGATGCTAATTTAGTTTGTATTCTGGTAGAATAATAATAATGTTATTGTCATTTTGGATGTACACTAAACAGCATACATTAAAATGGACTTTTGTTGCTCGAAGGGTTACCACCTCCAATATACACTACATAAACATGACAAAATAAATAGATATAAAATTATGTTACCAGATGGATGGCGTAGGGCACAAAGCTGTTACAGAATCTGGTAGTCCTGCTAGAAATACCTTGAAACCTCCTGCCAGAGGGGAGCAACAGAAACAGCATGAAGTGAGTGTTTTGAGCTCTAAGCACATAGCCCTTATAAGCAGTATCCTGAATAACAGGAAGCGAGCTTCCTATAATCATCTCAGCTGTCCTTACCACTCTCTGTATGGACTTTTTATCTATGGCACTGCTGCCACCAAATCAAACAGTGATGCCATTTATTAAAACGCTCTCAATTGTGCCTCTGTAAAAAATGGCCAGGAAAGGAGAAAGATGTTCGCTCAGTAGATTTCATTCTCCAACATTTCTATATTGTTCTACTGCTTATACTGTACATATAGAATTTAACTGTAAGCAAAACTTAACATCAATGCATCTCTTTATAGGTTTAGTCCAGGGGTGGGTTTCAACCGGTTCGCGGCGGACCCCGCAAACCAGTTGGTTGCCGAACCCGGAAGTAAGTAACTTCTGGGAACGGTGAAGGGCCCAACCGCCCGCCCGCGCTCCTTACCGGTCTTTGAAGGCTTCTGCGCTTCCACACAGGCGCATGGCACATACAGCGCTGCGTGATTCTCTGCAAGCAGCTGGAGCATCGCGCAGGCACTAAGACGCATGCGTGAACTGCGCACGTGCACGAGGACGCCGCCGGCCCCGTTCCAACCGAACCGGTTGGAACGGGATTAGCAACCCACCACTGGTTTAGTCCTTTAACCTTTTAAATTAAACAAACATATCGATGTACTTAGTTGTTTATTTAAATATTTTATTGACTGATTTCTTTGTGTTTATGTATTTATAAACCACTTTGGTCAAGGCTATTCTAAGCAGTTATATAGAGAACAAGGAAAATGACAATGATGGAGATATGCAAGAACCATTACAAAGGCAAAAAGAGCAGAAGGCATTTTTTTATATCCAGAACAAAGAGCCTAACACGCAGAAGCAGCTCAGTCAGACACCTCTGTATTTCACTGAACTTTAGAAGGAGGAGGAGATACATCAAAACCAGGCTTACAAGATCCTGTCATTGTAGCCAATCTCAATAAAAGGTAGTCTTTGCCTTCCTGTGTAAGTTGATTCCTGATCTGATCTACCTAATGGTGCTGACAACGAGACACAAAAGGAACATTCACAATGTAATATTTATATAATATGCATAAAACCTTCCATAAAATATTGCAGAATTACCAATCAAGTTTAAATCAGTAATAAAACAGTGATGCTTAAATGGTTAACATAGGTCATATATATTAGAATGGATATGAATGGTTTCTTCTTCTTAGCCTCATCCATATACAGTATTTTATTCAGGACATGCACAATCTTTTCTGATTCAAATGTTATGAAGAAATACAACTTTGCATCATCAGCATATGGACAGTATTTCATCCCAGAACTTAAATCACTCCAGTGATTATCTCATAACAATATTTAAATTATCTCATAATATTTAAATTATCTCATAACAATATTTAAATTATAACTATTTAAATTATCTCATAATAGTTAAAAAACACAAAATACAAGACAGTCACTTGTGGCATTTTTTGTTATGGTATCAAAAAACAATACTCCAAAGTTACTTTCTTAAATCATCCCTCTAAGCGGGCATGGATTCAACAAACAGCAATGCTTCCAACCACTATCTCATAATTATGATTCAAAAGGTTACTGTAGAGCAGCACTTATCCACCGTGTAGCAACTCTAATACGTGTGGACTTTCATTTCCAGAATTCCCTAGCTAGCCATGCCCATGGTCCTCCTAACCATGCTGGATAGGCAATTCTGGGACAAGACATTCATGTATCTTAAAGTTGCCACGGCGGAGAAACACTTCTGTAGAGAATATTAATGCTTAGCAGTATTGAAAACCATCAAAGAGATTTAAAATTATCAATAGTCACCTTGGCTTTGCCTCTTTCCTTCACTGATAAAATATACCAATGTTCTTTCATTCCTGTATTTCATGTCTATCTTAACATCTCCATTGCTAAATGTACTTCCCGGAGAGGCAAACTGTTCTACTTCTTTAGTGTGTCTGATAAGAGTTTTGTGGTTCCTGTAGTTTTTCCCAGTTGCATAAGTTTTGTTTTCATGGTACTAATTTGAAGTTTAAATGTGAAGGCCTTCACTTTCAGCTTCTCAGTCATATCTTGCAAGCATCCCTTGATTTCTGCTATGATATTATATCATCTGTGAAATCAATTAGGTGGTAATTATCATAATTTTTTGAATCCAAGGAAGGTAGTTTTTTTCCCAATTATGTGTACTTTCTTTAAGGCTGGTAGAATCTTTTCCTTTTGCAAACATATCTGAACCACTTCTTGGATTCACCATGTATTGTCCAATTTAACTAGCTTAAATAAGATGGGCAAGGATTGAAAAAAATTGTTGGCTACATTCTTCAGCCACAAAAATTGAAAATGGTCCTCCATAATGTATTACATACTGCACAAGATGCCTTATTAGATGCTATGTCAAAAGCACAATGAAGATAATCCCCTAAGCCAAAGGTAGGCAATTAATTTTTCCAAGGGGCCACATGAGGAGCCGAGGTGGCACAGTGGTTAGGGTGCAGTACTGCAGGCCACTTCAGCTGACTGTTATCTGCAGTTCAGCGGTTCTAATCTCACCGGCTCAAGGTTGACTCAGCCTTCCATCCTTCCGAGGTGGGTGAAATAAGGACCCAGACTGTGGGGGCGATATGCTGATTCTGTAAACTGCTTAGAGAGGGCTGAAAGCCCTATGAAGCAGTATATAAGTCTAACTGCTATTGCTATTGCTATGAAAAACCTTCCCTATTGTGGGTGGCTGTCACCACCACCCTGCCACTGGCCTGGCCTCATTGCTACCACTGCTGCCCTTCCCCCCTACCACAGATGCTGTCACCCTACTGCCCAGTGCTATCACCACCACGGGCCAAACAGGAGCAGCCAAAGGGCCAGGTCTGCCCCAAACCATCTCACAAATTTTAGAGAATATCAGGCATAAATTAATAAAATAGAAAAGAAAATGAAACTGAGTTATTAACAGTTGAAAAATTGTAGGATGTGGGTTTAATGACCAAGCCAATGGAGGAAAAAAGAAAGGAGAAGGGATCTGAGGCTTATTGACAAATGTTCTGTTTCATTCCCTGTATAGGAAGTGGGGGTGGGATGGGAGGGAGGGTTTATTTCAAGCAGTTTCATTTCAGATATCTGGCATCAGAGGTTTTAGAAGAGCCATGCCAAATGTCAAAGGTCTTCTGGAAGTTAAAGTTATCTAGGGTAGGAGGAGTGATATCTAAGCTCTTTAACACATGTTTGACCTATTCTAAGAGCTTAATTAGCATACAGAACTCAGAATCCAGGATAAGGATCTTGTATGTGCTGATGTATATCTTTGTATTTTTGTGCTGCCACACTGAAAGTGAGACTAAGTCCTTTTCTGGCCCGAGACCAATTGACACAACATTCTCTTCTATAAAGCCTAAGAGAATTGTAAGTGGGAACAGGTATTCAAAAATATATATTTAAAAAGTTAAAGAAGCAAATACGTTGTTGCAACAATGTGACAGCATGGTATTGATCATCAATAACTGGAAGCTCAGTTGGAAAAATTTTTAAAAAAAATTAATTGGCTCCATTCAGTTTTGTGACACACAAAAGCCATAGGGCCAAATTGTCTTTATGTGGCATTTAGTGCTGGAAAAATTGAAAAGAATATCAGGATAACTCAATCCTTGGATTATGAGATGGAAAGAGGGGCTTAATGAAATATTTCTTTAATTATTTATTTTATTAATTAGACTTATATACCACTTCATAGGGCTTTCAGCCCTCTCTAAGCGGTTTACAAATTTGTTTTTAGCAAATTGAGTCAGCAACTTGCCCCCATAGTACGGGTCCTCATTTTACCCACCTCAGAAGGATGGAAGGATGAGTCGACCTTGAGCCGGTGAGATTTGAACCGCTGAACTGCAGATCACAGTCAGCTAAAGTGGCCTGCAGTACTGCATCCTAACCACTGCGCCACCTCGGCTCCATTATATAAGCTCCATTTCCTGCTTCCTCCCAGAGTCAGCCCAAATCACCCTCTTCTTCCTAAATATTAAAAAGAAGTAGCCATGACAAACACCCTAGTTATGGTATGGTTCTACAGTGCCCCTAAAACAGTTGATAAGATAGAGTAACAGAATAACAAGATTGGAAGAGACCTTGGAGGTCTTCTAGTCCAACCCCCTGCACAAGCAGGAAACCTTATACCAGGGCTGTCAAACTCCAGGCCCACAGGCTGGATTTGTCTTGCACTGGCCATGCCCACGCCTGGTGTAGCAAAGAGGGAAAAAATCTCAATGTGTCACATGACGCCACCATGACGACATTATGCTGCCTGAATAGGTGCATCAACCTTCATTTCCCAGATAAGCGTTTTACATGTAATCCTATTTATAGAAAGAGTATCTAAAAACCAGAGTATTCTTTTATAATTCCACCAGTGGTCTTTAGGAAGGTGGGTTTAGCCCCTAAGTAATGTCTGATTTCAAGGACCTTTCAGGAAATGGAACATTGTTTTTGACTGGGCAAAGCAAACCAGTATTCACTACGAAACTGGATTTCATTTATCCCTGTGAATTCTATAAAATTGGGGATAAGGACTGAGAAAAAGAATGAGTAAGAAAGACCTGTCTACAGACTTTCAAGTGGAAGGCCCCCGCCCCCAAGATTTATCTATGACCATCTTCTCATGTCTTGAAACACAAGGAAGTCATTGGTAACTTAATAATTTAGTAATTTAGCCAAGCTGATTGCATTGGTTTTATCCAGAATTCTGTGTCATTTCCTTGTATTTCCACTTTCTTAATAAAAACCTTTGTTATGTCTATAGATTTTGCTCTGCTGGTTTTATAACAGAATTTCTCATTTATACTTTTCCCATGTTCAAGTCTGCATGGTGATATAGCTGTCCTTTATATATTAAAATTTTTTAAGGGCTTTGAATGGGAAAATTCAAAGCATCTTCCTATCCATTTTCCTAAAGTTGAGCCGAGGGACTCCCCAAGTTTGCCAGACTAGGAGGTATTTAGTACGACTAGTAATAATCTATCAGGAAAGTTTTTAAATTACTCCATCTCTCTCTGTCCCCCTCACACCATATTGTAACAGTGGCCAACACAAATGGTCCAGTCCCATTCTGAGTTGAACAATGAACAACAGATGTACTGTATGTATGGACAAAAAGATGTGGGAAATATATCTAATTCAGAGCTCCAAAAAGGCTATTTATTTTGCCATGTGGGAATCAATTGATGTTTGTTTTAACTTCTGAATTCTAGATGGCCTCTAGAAGTAGGAAGTACTTTCCATCTTTATTTATGAAAGATGAGTGATTATCTTACCAATAATGCTTAATATCTTTAACTAAAGACTGAATAATATAAAGATGAATCTATATGAAAGAGAGTTTCTAACACTAGTTTAGTGTAGTAGATAAGGAATTAAAATTTGGAGAAAATGCTTTTTACCTTAAGCACATAGGCTGGTAGCTAATCCTGGGCCAGTCGCTCCTACTGAATCCTAGGTAGCAGGTAAGGTAAATCACTTCTGAAAATGCTACCAAGAAAACTATAGAGACTTGTCCAGGCAATTGCCAGGAATCAAAAGATTGTGTTGAAGCTTCCCTCCCCCCCACCCCACCCTGCCACAAAAAAATGAAGCAGCACAGCTTTAATATATGTGAGTGACAGTTCACACATGTGTTTCTAGGAAAGTTCTAGCAATGAGCTCTGATGGTTTCTTGGTTGCTGAGTACTTTTGCCTAATTACAACTACAACCATTGTCTAGATTTGTAATAATTACCTGTACCTTGATGACAATCTATTGCAACTCACCCTATGTGAGGCTAACTTGAATAGTGTCCAGAAGTTTCAACTGATACAAAATGTAACTGTTAAAGTGCTATTTGATGCAATGTGCAGATGTCATACGATGCCGATTCTAAAAGATTTACAGTGGTTGCCAATTGCTTACTGGACACAATTTAAGAAGCTGGTGTTAACCTTTAAAGCTCTAAACAATTCTGGGCCTGACTATTTGGGGAACTTCCTTTCCCATTATGAACTTTCCAGATCAACCAGTGTGACTCTTCTGAGGAGATTTTCCACTTTCAGAGACTCACTTATCATTTATTATTGAGTGAATAATAACTATCAGGGCCGTATAATTCTTCAAATCCAAAGTAAAAATGTATTTTAGAGCATGCCTGATCATCTGTGTAGCATCTGCTAGCAACTTCTTAAATCAAATGGACCTTTCTCCTTTGATGATAACGGAATGGAGTGGATAGGACAGAATAGAATGTGAGACAGTTTCACTTTGGATGGTGTCTGTATGGCCCTGGAAAAAGATGCTGCTACTTTATGGGGCCAGTGCTTTATGGGATTGGTGACTTCATGTACTCTGAATCACCTTTTAGCCTTTAGATATGTAGCAGGAGCCCTAATAATTACAACTAGTCATGATGCAGTTAGAGCTGAAGTACAGAACACCATAGTCTGGGGGATATCAAATGACCATCCAGATAATGGAATAATTGTATAATTGAAGAAATAGCATAAATATTTTGGCTTGAAAGTTCGGCATGCACGTAACTACAAATGACTACTTGAATTCTACTGCCTTGAAAAAAAGATGGAAGTCATTGCTGTTCCCCCTTCTTTTCTTTCTACACCTTTGCACTTGCTGCCTCTTTTCTTCTTTCCCCTTTCCTTTCTGATCTTTGTTTCTATTTGTATTTTATATTATAATAGTCTAATAAAAATAATTAAAAATACATTATTCTTCTCTACAATGGAAGTGTGCTTATTCTCAAGTAATGCATGGTCTTTCTGTAAGACCATCAAGTCTAAGATCTAAAATTATCTATGTGTACCACTGACCAATATCTGTCCCAGTGCCAGGAACACTTTTTATACAGTATCTGATTTCAGGTGTGCAGTGCATTTTAAATGGTGATGCGTTATTTCCATCGCTACCCTTGTGGTTCTCTAAAGATTTAGAGCCAAGGACATTCAGATGTGACGTGGAAAAAACAGTGAAAGAAGAATTTTTCTTTAGAGGAAGGAAACACCATACTTGCAGAGATATGAAGGCAGCATAAAGGAAAGGGACTCAATAAAAGATGCTATAGCAAAGGACATGTATTAGCAGTGCAGAGTGCAGAACCCCATAATATAATTCAAGAAAGAGCATACTTTCTGTTTTTAGGCAGCCATCATTCCTTGGTGTGTGTTGTGATCTTTGTGATTTAAGAGTGATCTTTGAACTAGCTGGTGTCAGCCTTGGAATTAGCCGTCCTCATATGGCTCCTGGTTGGTGGGCATGCTGAATAAGTGTTATCCGATGCTTTGAAATACACCCTTTGCATTCCACTCTGGATGGAAGGCCATTTGTATAAATACGTATGACACAATAATCCAAAATTTTTACATGGGCAAAGATGTTAAAGGACTGGAGTGTCCTATGATATATTTATTTAGAAGTAAGTCTTGTGTGAGATTAAAATGAGCACACGTACCTGAATGTTTGCAAAGTAAGTCTACACACAATGAATCTTTCTGGGGGGAAAACACTACTGAACAGAGCTATGCATTCAAGTGAGCATTCATTAACTTAGGCCACAAAGTTCTACAAAATATAATTCAGCTTAGATGTAGATGCAATGACTGCTAATGACTTAGAATGGCTGCATATTTCACCTAGGTTTCAGTGGCAATCTAATAGTTGCACAAAGACAAAGGTGGAGAGGCATCAGTGGAAGTAGAACTACCTGAAATATGGAAACTTTGGTGCCAATGGTCAAAGATCTCTAATCTTTTCTTATGCAGACTAGGATATCAACACAGAAAACTTTGGAGAACTGTTGTTTAATCCAAGGGTAGCCAAAGAAGCATCTATGGACAATAAGATGGAGTATACATATGTATAGGAGCACCTCCAATGTAAGAAGAAGTTAATTTTTAACAGCATAAATGTTTTTTAATATTTTTTTATTTTTTATTTAAAACAAATACAACATCCTTCTTTACATGCTATAGAAAGTGTATCAGTTGGTTACAAAAAGACTTTCATGCATCTCTTCCACAGTCAACAAACATAATTCATATTAACTTAAGTATTTTAACTCAAATATTTATACATGTCACCATCATCATATCTCCATTTTCATTTGACTATAATTGTTTAAGCCTCCTTCATCATAAAATATACCAAAATTTAATACATAACCACATACTGGCCTTTCAATTACTATTTCTAAAATCCTCCACTAACACTAAATCCTTATGTCCTATTCTAGCTAAACATCCAAAATATTTAATAACAAAGTTTTCTAATCCTCCTTTCCAAATCACAGTTTAAAGTTTGCATCCAGTTTCCTTATGTTATTTATATATGCGTTGTTATTCTTATCCCTCTTTTATTTGACTATATCCTATATCATAACATTTTCCCCCTAATAATCAAAACTTTAACTGTATCTAACTTGGTTCTTTATTGTTGTTGCTGTTGTTGTTGTTGTTGTTGTTGTTGTTGTTATCCTTTATGTATAATCCAAAGGGATTGCTAATCTTCCTTATATTGGTACCATTCAATATTCATATCCGATTATACTTATCAGAAGACTACACAACGTATACATTAGTAACATTATCAATTATTTATTTAAACTATATCTATTGTCAATAAATTTCACTAAGTTTAACTAGTTTTAAATTATATTCTTCCATCTATCAACCTGTATCTTTCCAATAGTAAAACAGTCTCATATCTTCTGCCATTGGTGGTGCCAATCCTCTAATCATCTCCTTAATCAACTTTGTATGGAC
Source organism: Thamnophis sirtalis (assembly GCF_051295495.1). Taxonomy (NCBI): domain Eukaryota; kingdom Metazoa; phylum Chordata; class Lepidosauria; order Squamata; family Natricidae; genus Thamnophis; species Thamnophis sirtalis. The sequence goes on along the minus strand of NW_028261383.1, from coordinate 54,779,688 downwards.
ACCTCTTAACAACTCCTTGCTTATGAGATCTCTCATGTAATCTTGATGCCCACTTTCTGTTTCCTTAGTCATCTTATCTTTGATTGTCAGCAGTGTTATCAATGCTTTTGCTAATAGAATTTCTCTCTTTAAATCCATAGATTCTTTGGTTTTTTCTTTTTCTGTATCTTTCCCTCTGGGATAAATTTCCTCTCCATTTAATTCTTCTTTCAGTATTCCAATCTTTCCATTTTCAGAGACAAACCAATCACCATAAATACCAGCAGATTTAATCTCTTTATATTCATTTTCCACTTCGATTTTTTGAGTTTTAACCACCACATTTTGCATTTGATAGACATCCTCAACTTCTTCATCATATTTTGCTGTTATATGCTCTAAGTCTTCCAGCTTCTTCTCTATCCTCTCATATGTATTTGATAATTTCTGTATTTCTGAAAGTATCTTTTGCAAGCTTAAAATTTCTGTTTGCTTTTGAAATTGTGCCATTCTCTCCAGCTAACAAATACAGCTGATCTAGCTTGAAAGGTTAATAAAATTAAACATAGATTCACAAAAACATTTGTTTTCACTTTTCTCTGGTTAAAGATATACTTCAAAGGGACATCTGTGTGCTTCCCTTCTTATCACTCTCTATAACCAAGCCATGAGACCTTGTAGTGCCAAGCCAAAACAATCAATGGAGAAAAAAAGTATTCCATTTCCAATACACAAACTCTAATACACAAACCTCCCAGCCTCTGAGTAGCTGTGTTATTGTTGCAAATTTCCTTATTTCTTTTGTATCTTTTTTGTATTTCAAGTTAGAAAAAAGAGTCCAATTTTTAAATGGGTTAGAAGAACACCTACAGTAATGAAAGAGGAAAATTTTAGACCATAGGTTGCAGAGAATAATAAAAGAAAAAATAGAAGAAAACTTAATCCATTTGTTTTAAAAGATTTGCATAAATTCCATTCATGAAGATAGCATTTTAAAAGATAACCACTGTCCAAAACCATTCCAAATTTAATTCTGCCGCTTGATTCTTCTGTTCTCCAATTTAAATTAATTTAAAGATTTTTATAGGCAGTCTCTTTTTAAAACAGTAAAAGTTCCTCATCAGCTGGAAACACTTTGTCTTTCTGTATCCTTGGAGCCGCCCCAACTTCGTCAGCCTTGGCTGGATTTTTTGTTGCCTAAACTTCTCTTGCATCGATCAGGGACTTTGTGAGGTCAGCAAGACATATTCTTCACCGTCTCTTCAGGACAGGTTAGGTCCGATTGGACCACCCAGTGGCAAAATTATCGGCTGAGGTCTCAGAGCATTGAGACCACACGTCCGTATTGTCACGACGTTGGAACCTCCTCCTCAACAGCATAAATGTTGAATGGTAATGGAAATGCCAACTCTTGTAAGATTTTTGAGGACCTGCTGGAAATCTCATGCTTGATAATCTGACAACTTTGCCACTAAAAAAAAAAACATTTGGAACCCAGGATTGAATTATTGAGTCTTTGGTGCTCTCTGAGCTTAGTTGTTTTTTTGCAGATATTTTGTTAACCTTCAGTACTAGGAGGGACTGGGATTTGCTCCCTGTTTATATACAGTAGCTTGACCTGTTCAGTGTCAACGGAGATGTTGTTTTCTTCTATAATATATTATCCTCAAGCACATAAAATACCATTCAACAGTACTCCAATAATACTCCAGTAGTATAATATATCCTCCAGATAACCAGTGGAGGAAAATGATCATTTAGTTCTTACTCCTAATCAGCCCATTCATAATATTCAAAATCCTCCTATCCTTAAGGATGAATTCCTACCTCCTCCTCTTCCTTCTCCTGGTAGTTAAAGCCATGGGCCTGTCAGAATAAAACATGGAAAAGACAAGTCTGATGGAGCTGGTAAAATACTTCCAAGTGTCTTGTTATTTGCATGCTTTTGCAATGTTTCAAATAAAATATATGCAGATGACATATGTCTCTAACTCCTACAGTGGATAAAAGGAAGGAAAGGGAGGAAAGAAGGAAGCAAATGAGAGGGATCTTGGAGTCCTAGTGGACAACCATTTAAATATAAGCCAGTAGTGTGCAGCAGTTTCCAAAAAAGCCAACACAGGTCTAGGCTGCATAAACAGAGGGATAGAATCAAGATCATGTGAAGTGTTAACACCACTTTATAATGCCTTGGTAAGGCGACACTTGGAATACTGCATTAAGTTTTGGTTGCCAAGATGTAGAGACTCTAGAAAGAGTGCAGAGAAGAGCAACAAAGATGATTAGGGGATTGGAGACTAAACCATATGAAGAACGGTTGCAGGAACTGGGTATGTCTAGTTTAATGAAAAGAAGGACTAGGGGAGACATGATAGCAGTGTTCCAATATCTCAGGGGTTGCCCCAAAGAAGAGGGAGCCAAATTATTCTCCAAGACACCTGAGGGTAGAACAAGAAGCAAAGGGTGGAAACTAATCAAGGAGAGAAGCAACTTAGAACTGAGGAAACATTTCCTGACAGTTAGAACAATTAATCAGTGGAACAGCTTGCCTCCAGAAGTTGTGAATGCCCCAACACTGGAAGTCTTTAAGAAGATGTTGGATAGCCATTTGTCTGAAACGGTATAGGGTTTCCTGCCTAGGCAGGGGATAGGACTAGAAGACCTCCAAGGTCCCTTCCAACTCTGCTATTGTATTGTAAATAGAGATGCATGTAAATTTTACTTCCCCTCTTTTTCTATCACAGAGGAGCCATAGCTCAGTGGAGGGACACAGAAAGTCCTAAATTAATTTCATCTGATCTGTAAAGCGAGGCAGAGGAAAAAAAAACCTCTTGCCTGAATCTTTGGCAATGTAGTTAGAATAGAAAACTATTGAATGGACCAATAGTCTGATTCGGTAAAAAAGTCATTGAGTGCAACTTGTGCATTAACTGCAATTTTAACTGCAAGAGCCACAATGGTGCAATGCTTAGAGTGCAGTACTGCAGGCTACTTCTGCAGATCAATGGCTGCCAGCAGATTGGGAGACCGAATCACCAGGCTCAAGGTTAACTTAGCCTTCCATCCTTCTGAGGTAGGTAAAATGAGGAGCCCGATTATTAGAGGCAATATGCTGACTCTGTAAACCGCTTAGAGAGGGCTGTAAAGCACTGTTAAGTAGTATATAAGTCTAAGTGCTATTGCTATTGCCATTTTCCCTTAGAAAATTAAAATTCCTTAGAAAAGTAGAAGGGCAGGATTTCAGTGCCTGTTGGCCACTCTCTTCTGCAAATGAACCTGAAGATATTCAAAAAACATCTTAATCTGATTATTGCAGGAATTTGTAAATTATGAGTTGCAATCATCCAGATCCCTTCATGGCTCAGAATTATAGAGGGTGTGGCACTTTACTCTGGAAGAGAAGCTGTTCTTTGGAACAGAAGTACTGCTACTAGTTAACTGATTTGCTTCACTTTCCCTAAACTTCAAGATCCTCTAGGCCAAGAAGGCTAATTCTAGCTTCTTTACTAACAATATGAATTACTCCTACCCTAAGCTTTTTGCTTTCTTGCAATTAGCTAACCATAAAGTAAAAAAGTGGATTCACATAACAGTTGATAAAGCATAATATAATGCCTACCATTTCCTTTTCCCATAGTCTCAATAATGTTTACACAAATATATTCATTTCATGAAAAATTCTGAACTTTTACTGGCTACAGTACTCAAGTTCCTTCACAGCTTGCTCTTTCTTAGATAAATTGATTTTACTGGGTTGTAGTGAAAATCAAAAGTTAACGTGAGCCATATAGGCTGTTTTGAACTCATTGGAGATCAGGACATACAGTAAATATAAGAAAAAATATCAATACATTTTAATTAAATGTGTCCTTGAAGTTCAGACCATTTTAAATTACTATTAATCAGCAATTCTATAGAACATAAAATAAAATGAGGAACCATTCATCTCAGCAGCAGGAGGAGACCATTTTAATTAAATATCCCAAATGCCTGTTTATTCCATGTATCATTATCATCATTTTCACCACCATGGTTACCACTTCAAATCAGATACTAAGAAACAAAAAAGAACCCACCCACCCCCCAAAAATATACTGTATATCTCCACAAATTGCAGTGATTTTATTACTGTATCATTCAGGCAATCTGTTCAAAGTGAATGAAGAATGACACTAGGAACCATGATGGCACAATGGATAGAATGCAGTATTGCAGGCTAACATTGCCACAGCCAGGAGTTCAATTCTGACCAGCTCAAGGTTGACTCAGCCTTCCATCTTTCTGAAGTCAGTAAAATGAACACCCAGATTGGTGGGGAGGGGCAATATCTGACACTGTAGATCGCCTAGAGAGGCTGTAAAGCACTATGAAGTAGTATATAAATCTAAGTGCAATTGCTATTGCTACTTTCAAAGGGAAGCAGTAGTGCTGAAGTAACTATTCACAAAAGCTTATAGTGGTAGGAACTTCTGTCTAAGAACTTTCTTCCTAATACAACTTTCAGGATTGTTTTGGACATTTACGACATTTCATTGATGTGGAAGTGATAAATACGTATTTCCTACCTATTGTCATCTTCCTACAGGCATGATGCTGAATATGCTTGGATATTGGATTCAGTGGTGGGATTCAAAAAAATTTATTACTGGTTCTGTGGGCGTTCCTTGGTGGGCATGACATGGCTTGGTGGGCATGGCAGGGGAAGGATACTGTAAAAATCTCCATTCCCCCTCCCCCAACACCAGGGGAAGGTTAATGCAAAATCTCCATTCCCTCCTGATCAGCTGGGACTTGGGAGGCAGAGAATAGATGGAGCATGGTCAGTCAGAGGTGGTATTTACTGTTCTCCAAACCAGTGACGTGCGGTGAAGTTTATACCTTGTGAGGCGCAGCTGGGCATCCTTTTGCGAAGAAGCTCAGCAGGGCAGCGGTCGGCCTCGGCGGGAGGGGGGGATTTGCATCGCGGGAGCAGCCAAGCGCCCGGGTCTGCAGCAAAGCCAGCCTCCTACTTCTCGCCCACTCCTCTCTCCTCTGAAGCACGCCCCGCCCAACGTAAGCGTGCTCAAGAAGACATGATTCGCTGCTTCCAGATCAGGAGGCGGGAGAATTAGTGCCTCTTTTCCATCTGAACTTTTTTGCCTTTTAAATCTTTCTTAACTTTTAGAAGGTGAAAAATTCCTCATGGAAAAGAGGCCCCAAGTTCTCTCGCCTCCTGCTTTGGTTAACACTAAGCAGACACCAAGCCACTGTGACCTGGAATCTGGTAGCAACTATCTTGGCTTTAATTATTTTTTTAAAAATATTTAAATTTCTTTCTTTTTCCTGAGGAGACTGGTGAGGCTCCGCCTCCCTTGCCTCTAGTGACTGCACGTCCCTGCTCCAAATTACTCAAAATTTCCACTACCACTTCTCCAGAACTAGTCAGAACCTGCTGAATATCACCTCTGGTTGGATTGCCTCTTCCTTAGCGAGGAGAAATGTTTCTAAATAATTTATCAGCAACAGCCAAGTTGGGGTCAGGCTGTAGCTCTGTTTTCCCCACAGTGGCATTACGTCTCTTACACTAAATGTTGCAAACCCCTTCCTCCTTGAAGTGATTCATAAATTGGGTTGCTAGTCACCAATTCATCTCACGCCCACCTACATTCTGAATTTCCTCTTAGTGCCAAAATGAGGCATTCGGGATTGATAACATCTGGTATAGTTTGAGTTTGGAAAGTTGTAATTAGATCTTGAGATTGAACCGACAGAGATCATATGGTGTCTGGTTTTATTTTTTAAAATCTGAATCAGCAATTTATGGTCCACACCCAGTATGTGGTTTGGTGAAATAAGCCCTGTTTGTATTGATATGGATATTCGGCCTTTCAACATTGACTTTAATCTGAACTAAATTTCCTAACTCCAGTATTATCCCAATAATTAAAACTGTTCTGAAAATATGTTGATCATTTTTAATCCTACTAAATTCACAGGATTCATTTAGTATTTTTTCTTTGCACTATGTATTTTATATCTGCCAAATAGATAGGGTGGTCAACTATAATAATTGTTGCTCTTAAATGACAAATATTTTTTAAAAGTCACAGTCAGAATCTGGTTATAATTGTTGCATCAAATGGAGTTGAATGCATGTTTTTGCAGAAAGCAACCAGCTACTCTAGGAATCTTCAGACATCATTTGCTAAAATATTCAGAAAACAACTCTCAGGACTTTGGGAAGCCCATGCAATAGATCCTTTTAGATGGCTAAAAGCATGGCATAATAGCAATAACACTTGGATTTATGTACCATTTCACAGTGCTTTACAGCCCACTCTAAGTGGTTTAAAGTCAGCATATTGTCCCCAACAATCTGGGTCCACATTTTATTGACCTCATAAGGATAGAAGGCTGAGTCAACCTTGATGCAGAATTGTTATATATTACATGTACATGAAAGCATCTTTACGAGTTGTTGCAACCGTGTTATGAGAGAATTCAACAGGTATAGGAATACAAATGATATTTTAAAAAATATCTTTGTTTAAGAAAAGTAAAGGCAAAAAAGAGATATGCGACCAGAGTAACAGATGGTTTTTGTCCATAGTTATTTTTAAGGTCTTATGCCATGCTACCATATTTTAGGGAAGCATTTTTTTAATCTAACCGATATCTTGTTTCATCACTATGCTGATTTATGTCTACTTTGGTCTGCCTTCAACCCTTTGCACTGCACTTCTTCTCCAGCATGAAAATATTAATTAACTACTTATATGTTCCAGGTTAGTTTTCAATCACTGAGTCGAACATGATAGCTCTAGATGTGATAAACTGTCTTATAAGTCTTATAGGTAACATAGACAATTACTCTGATAGCCAAGGTTAATAAGCACTAAAATAGCTAGTAGCACTATGGCTAGTAGCCCTAAATTGGGACAGCTATTATAAGAAAATAAGGAGCTATTTGATAATTTAGTATAAACCTGTTTCCTATGTAATAATGGACAGGTATCCTAAATCCTCTCTTTGGTCTTGACTCTAATCTTGATTAGCCTGCTTCCTCAACTTGATGCTAACCTGATGTTTTGGGTTTATAGCATCCAGGGCTGTGCTGATTGTGAATTCTATGAATTTACACCCATAGTGTCTGGAGACATCACCCTGGTTAAATATTTTTCCTCTGGTTTAACTGGATGTGAGGACAATTGATGAGACATCTGGCACCTCATTGATTGCTGGGTTGACTTGGCAAGGGAGGAAGACTCAGCCAAGTCTTCCTTCCTTGCTGCTCCATATGCATCCCTCCTGAAGCTGCATCCTGAGTAGAAGAGAAGGGCCATCCTAGATAGAAGTAGTATAAGAATCTTAGGTCAAGGGTATATGATAGTTGCACTCCCCTATTAGAACTAACAAGCAAGTTCAGGCTTTAATCTGATTTACCAGATATCAGAAACTGGCTGTTGTGGCCCACCAGGTGCCAGAGGAGCTGGTGGCAGACTCACACAATGAGGAGGTTGGGGAGGAACTTTAGCCAGTTCTGGAGTCGGGGAAGGCTCTGACAGATGCTCTGCATCAGACATAGAGATAGAGCTAGGGCCGTCTGACATTTCCCAGTCACCAGAGAGACAGATGCCTTTGGAGGCTGATGTAAGTGAGGAGGAAGAACAGCCGCGGCCTGTTCCAGATGCACATATGTGCAGAACAGTTAGGTGAACAACAGAGGTCAAGGAGTTAAATCGGGAAGCAAAGCACATGTGGATGCTGAATGGCCCCTGGCTGGGGAATAAATAGAAGGAAAGGGTAGTGGTTGTCGCGGGAGACAACAGTTCGTATTTCTGAAGATTTTGCTCATTGTATTTCATGCCACAAAGGCTGCTTGCCAGAACTTAATTTGCAGCCTTTCGGCTGGGAGCTCAAGGCCTTGCATTATCGCAAGGAACTCTTAAGGTCTGTTACTGCAATTAACTCCTTGAATGACTATTGCCTGGACTTTTCAGTGGGTGAATGCAATTAATTCACCAGAGGTAAATAAAGAGGGTTTTTTCATGACAAGGAGTCTGTTTCTATGGCTGGGTCAGAACACTGGCTGAATTAAAAAATCAACCAGGCAACAAATAGCATTGTACAGAATACGCATTCATCCATATCTGGGATGAAAAGATCTGGATGACCACAAGATAACAGGAAAGACACCGGACAGCCATCTATCTTAAATGATTTAGCTGAGGAGAGAAATGGATTAGATAGCTTTCATTATTCCATGCTGATTTTTGCAGACTAAATCTGGAAGGGAATCTTTTAACCAATTGAATTTGACCACAAAACATAACAATTTCTGCTGTTCCGTAAACTCTTTAAGAACTTACAGTAACTTCCTTTGAAGATTTGGAGAGGGATTGAAACTATAGTCATCTTCATGAGACATTATATTTAAAGGTCAGGCTTCCTGTCAGCGCAATCCTGTTCAAATATAATTTGCACCAACTTCAATACTCCTAGATATACACATATGGGATTGCAAACCAATACACAATTTTTAGAGGACCTGAATGTAGTTTTCTACAGAAATATACTTGTTACTAGAAACATCTTACATTATTAGATGCCATATGCCTAACTGCATCTTTTTATAAGCATATTTTTGCTTTCCCAATCCAATCACTGACAGTTTATACTACTTATTTTAATCAATTTGTAATTATGTAATAGTAACATGAATTGAATCATACTATCTTTTTGATAAGCTACAGGACAGAGGTGGGTTGCTGCCAGTTTGGCCAGGATCTGGCAAACAGGCAATAGCGGCGGCAGGAGGCTCCGCCCACCCGCCTGGATGCTTCTGCACATGTGCAGAAGCATTGCATGCCTGCGGGAGCACATGCGTGAGCATGCGTGGGAGCACACCCAAATCGGTAGTAAAAAATGTGGCAACCCATCACTGATACAGGAAGATAGAAATTAACGGTCACACTGTGCTGTCAAACATTAATTTTGGAAGGGTGTTTTTCTGCCTTTGGGATCAGTTTTTGTAGCAAACAATAAACCACTACGATTATTTGTATCTAATAATGAGGCTTTGGGACTTTTTTTTAAAAGACGTGACTCAGTAACATGTGTTGCTTTATCTCAGCAGAGAATCTTTTTTTGTTTTTGTTTTTCATTGCTTACATGTGATACAAGAAAAGGAAGGGTGGTGAAATAGAGGAATGAAAATACAAATCTCATTCAAATGGCGTCCAGCATTTTGATATAGATTATGGATTATTTATTTAACAGATTTATTGCTTGCCTCCCAGTGCATTTCTGAGTGGCATACACAATTAAAATACATTTTTTCCAATAAAATACATGCAATAAAATATAATAAAAGCACATGAACTATAATGCTATTAGTTAGAAACTTCGTTCTTCCTATGTACTTCGAAGAGTTTCACAACTGAATTCAGAAAAGATCTCAGTCACTATCTATTAAGAAATTACCAAGCAAACTGCAATAACTGTAGCAAAAATATTTCTGGAATTACGAACTGTTTTGAATGTCCCAATTACCAAAAGTTGTATAAAGTATATTTATCATAGAAAAAAGTATATATTGTCATGTTGTTATGGGCATAAAGTTTGCGTATAAATAGATTAATCAAGTATATCTAGTCTAGTGTAGTCTGGCTAGTCTAATGAAGAGAAGGACCAGGGGAGACATGATAGCAGTGTTCCAATATTTGGGGGGCTGCCCCAGAGAGGAGGGGGATCAAGCGATTTTCCAAAGCAACTGAAGGCCAGGCAAGGAATAATGGATGGAAACTGTCCAAGGAGAGATTCAACCTAGAATTAAGAAGGAACTTTCTGACACTGAGAACAATCAACCAATGGAACAGCTTTGCCTTCAGAGGTTGTGGGTGCTTCAACACTTGAGACTGTTAAGAAGAGATTGGACTGCAATGTGCTGCTCCAAACCTACAAAGCTTCAACCTACAAAGTGGGCAACAATCTAAGGAAGGCTGGCCTAGCACATTAGTGATCTGTTTTGTGTAAAAGCTCTTTAGCTTGTGGCTTGTTTCTCATTTAGGATCAAGATGATGGGGGCTGTAAAGTAAAAGTGTTTTATATGATGGGACATTCAGAGCCGAGGTAGCACAGTGGTTAGAGTGCTGTACTGCAGCCACTTCAGCTGACTGTTATCTGCAGTTCAGCGGTTCAAATCTCACTGGCTCAGGGTTGACTCAGCTTTCCATCCTTCCGAGGTGGGTAAAATGAGGACCCAGACTGTGGGGGTGATATGCTGACTCTGTAAATTGCTTAGAGAGGGCTGAAAGCCCTATGAAGTGGTATATAAGTCTAACTGCTATCGCTATAAGTCTAACTGCTAAATGGAACAGATTCTAATTCTGTATAAACCATCATCTTTCTTACTAACCTAACCCATTTGTGTTAACCCAAGTCAGGTATTAAGAATATGAGAAAAAGGCACCGTTGATTAGGGAAAATATGTCCAGTTCTCATTAGAAGGCAGACCATGTAATAATTGCTAGCTGAAGCAGAGTTGATGGCAGGCATCATTTCCCAGAGCATCCTATTAAGCCAATCATCTTCATTTGTGAGGGGACTTGGATATCATACAGATAAATTACTAGTAAATATTGGCCCCTCTCAAGATACTTTGGGCAAGAGAAGAAACTGAGAATGACTGTTCTAGCTGTTCCACCTTCCTAAATGAGGTGTTTGGACCAAACAGATGATAGCTGGCTTGAAGAAATCAGAAATATGCCAGAAGCTGAACTCAAAATCCTTATTTTGGTTATAAGGGCAATTGTTAGAAATATGACACAAAGTATGACACAGTCACAGAAGCTGAGCAGAAAGGAGGACGGAAACTTGGAAGTACAAATGAAAAAATTAGCAGAATAATTAGGGACAACATATGGTTCTATGGAAGCCCTTCTGGACTTGAGAATTGTTGCAAATATATACTGTTTATATAGGTCTTGGTAGCACTATGAGTAGACTTCTGTAAGTGGGTTCTATCTTAGTGTACCATAGGTTCAGTTGTGCCAGAACTCCATCTGGGTAGGAAAGGAAAATATCATCAAATGTCCAGGATTGACTTTCTTCATATTAAAAGCTGTAAATGTTGCTGCTGCAATGCCAGTTTCACAACAGTCAGAAGGAATAGTGAGAAGGATTTTGGAGTCCTAGTAGACAATCACCTAAACAGGAGTCAGCAGTGTGCCGCAGTTGCCAAAAAAAAGAAAAAACCAACTCAGTCCTAGGTTGCATTAATAAAGGGATCGAATCAAGATCATGTGAAATGCTGATACCACTTTATAGTGTCTTGTTAAGACCACACTTTGAATACTGCATTCAGTTTTGGTTGCCACAATATAAAAAAGATGTGGAGACTACAGAAAGAGTGCAGAGAAGAGCAACAAAGATGATTAGGGGACTGGAGGCTAAAATATATGAAGAACAGTTGCAGGAACTGAGTATGTCTAGTTTAATGAAAAGAAGGACTAGGGGAGACAGATAGCAGTGTTCCAATATCTCAGGGGCTGTCACAAAGAAGAGGGAGCCAAGCTATTCTCCAAAGCACCTGAGGGCACGACAAGAAGCATTGCGTGGAAACTAATCAAGGAGAGAAGCAACTTAGAACTAAGGAGAAATTTCTTGGCAGTTGGAACAATTAACCAGTAGAACAACTTGCCTCCAGAAGTTGTGAATGCTCCAACACTGGAAGTTTTTAAGAAGAGATTGGACAACCATTTGTCTGAGCAGGGAGTCGGACTAGAAGACCACCATTCTCCAATATCCCCTCAAACTCTGTTATTCTGTATTCTGAATAGCTAGAGCACCATTTCCCCCTATAGTGGGGAGTGGGGTAAAAACATCAGATCCCTATTTATATTGCCTCCTGACAAGGGAGCATTTTCAATGAGTGAGTGGCCACAAATGTAGAAGAGGTTAGTTTCTTCTATCCATAAGATACCAGGAGGCACAATCTCAGCTTTGGGTTGTCGCTAGCAATGCTTCTATAGATTTTTCTTTTCTTAAGCAAAGGGAAATTTAATTTCTTTAATCATGGTTCACCAAACAGGCACTGGTTTCTTTTCACTAAACACATGAAGTTTCATGTTATTATACAAAGGATTATCCAAGAAGTGTTTATCCCTAAATACTGGTGTATGGAAAAAAAACATTTTGCTAGTAACAGTTTTCTCCTAAGCTCAGACCAAGAAATAAATTCCAATAATGGGTGACGGCTAACTAGAAAAATAAGAATATTTTATTATTAAGAAATATATGCAAATAGTTAACTGATCCTAAACAATTGTTCATCCATCTCTCCAAACTTTTAATTAAGCACATGCAATTTACTTTAGCACAGAGTTTGTTATATTATCTGAGTTTCTTTTTGTACTTTTCTGCCAGTAATCCTTTAACTGTCAATGAATCAATCAGAATAGAACTGGAAGGGACTTTGGAGGTCTTCTAGTTCTACCCCCTGCTCAAACAAAATTCCTTATACCATTTCAGACAAGTCACTGTCCAATCTCTTTTTAAAAACCTCCAGTGAATGAAGCACCCACAATTTCTGAAGGCTAGCTGTTCCACTGGTTAATTGTTCTTACTCTTAGAAAGTTGCTCCTTAATTCCAAGTTGCTTCTCTCCTTGATTAGTTTCTATCCATTGTTTCTTGCCCTGCCCTCTGGTGCCTTGGAAAATAAGTTGACTCCCTCTTCTTTGTAGCAGCCCCTTAAATATTGGGATATTGCTATCATGTCCTCCCACCCCCAGTCCTTCTTTTCTCTAGATTAGCCATACCCAAGTACTGCAACAGTTCTCCATAATCTGTTTTTAACAAACCAGTGCTGGCTTCTAGTTATAACTTTCTTTCTTTTTAGATGTTGGCAGATCTGGTTTTTGATTATCTTTTCCAGTATCTTTCCAGGTATTAATGTTAAGTTGATTAATCTGTAGTTTCATTGGTCTGGTTTCCCCCCCCCCACTTTTTTTGAAGATGGGACCCACGTCGGTTCTTTCTCAATCGTCAGCTAATTCCTCAGTGTTCCAGAATTTTTGAAACATATGGTACAATGGTTCTGAGATAGCATCTGCCAGCTCCTTCAGAATTCTTGGATGTAATCCATCAGGTCCCAGTGAATTATATTCATCAAGCTCAGATAGGTGTTCTCTGACCATTTTTATTGCTTATTTTAGTTTTTAATTTTACGGCTAGATTTTTTGTATTTGGGCTAGAGTTTCTTTTTGTGTGAAGACTGATGCAAAGAATGTGTTAAACAGTTGCATGATTTCTCTTTGCTACTTACATCTTCTCTCTTTAGTGGACTTACTATTTCCCTGACTATTTTTCTTGTTATTTATATGTTGAAAGGAATGTAAAGTTGTGAGTCTTATGTGCAGGAAAGTTTGTGAGAACTAAATTCAAGTACTTGGGGGTTTCCATAACAGCTGTTTTATACTTTATAATTTATTGAATATTTGATGGAAATATGCTTGTGAGTGAGTGCATGGGCCAAAGGTAAATCTCATTGAGCTCAAATTTTGAAAAAAAAAAGATTTTAATCATAGTGGTTGGTTTATCCCATGACAGAAATAACAATTTCAAGGCCAAAAAAAACCTGGCTCAATCTTGTAATATCTGGAAATAATAATATCTATGGTGTCTTGTTATAAGAAAGCAGCTTTCCACACTTAGTATCAACATTCTTAAGTATTTTTTTAAACTGCTCAGTTCAGACAGTGTAGAAATGAAAATGCTGGAAACTTTTAAAATATGTTCTTTTGTCAGCATCCATGTTTTTTGCAAGATGAATATGCTTCTTCAAAATATGGGGTGGAGAATTTACATGATAAATGTTGCCTGTAGCAATCTGAATTTCACAATCATAATATTGTCCTCAGGCACAGTGGCCTAGTGGTGAAGATGCTCACTTCCAACATGGAAGGTTGAGAATTCAATCCTAAGTAGAAGCAGGTGTTTCTCTCCTGGGATGCCAAAAAAATAATAATTGCTGGAAGCTCCACATAGACATCAGGAAAGGCATCCAGCCAGTAAACACACAGATTCATCCAGCTTCCCTGACTACCCCAAATTATTTATTTATTTATTTAATTTATATTGCCTCCTATTCGCCCATGGCAATTCAAGGCAACTGTCAGGGTTCCAAATAACATCCAAAATTAAATCAGAGGCCATGCCAAAGTATTCCTCAAATTCCAATTTATTAAGACAGTCATGTTGGCACATCTGTGACAACCCGAATTAGAGCTTCTTGGGTTTTCCCCACGTTCATGATATTGCCCCCACACCTACAAGTCCATCACATGGTCCAATCTTCCACTGCCATGCTGACAGTTCCGGTCAGGTGCAGAGGTATAAAGACAAAGGATGATCTTGGATTCTAGAAAGGAATTTTATTTTGACAACATCACATTCTACTCCTTACTATTCCCCCTCCCAATTCCCCACTAATGAAACAGCATAGTAGAATAGAATATTAGTGTGGCAGGCTGAAGATCCAAAAAGGAACCGGCTGCAGGCTAGCAGTGGCTTACATAATATAAAACCACATTTAAGATAATAACAAAAAGAATAAAATAAATTAATATAGTACAATATAACAAAATCACCCTTCACCTCCCACCCCCGCCCCAGAGACAGCAGATCACATGGGCCATTTAATGGGCTCCATGCCACTCTGAGTTTCCCAAGCCCGCTGGCAGAACCAGGTTTTCAGCGCCTTCCGGATGAGTGTGGGGTCATTCTAATCTTTGGGGGAATGATGTGCTAGTGATAGATTTGAATGATCCACTTTGAATATGATCAGAGATGCTGGATTCTAGTATCTTCTCTACTTGGCAGTCTCCAATCAAATAATTGCAGGTTTTCTTTGTATTATCCTTTTGTTTTGCAACTTTCTAATATGGCAATGCTCTTCTATATGCTCTAAAGATCAGGATTAATTGCAGACATTCTAAATGCCAGGACAGTTCATGATTAATTGATTCTGGCCCCAGGTATTTCTGCTTCACTTAGCAAGATGTGTACTCAACAGAGCAGTGATAGAGAGAGATTGACAGGCAATCACTATTATTGAAATGGCCCTCCCTACCCTTATAGCAGCTTACGCTGATGTGACATTCTCCAGAATTTTGAACTACAGTTCCAATCAGATCCAATCAGCACATCTAAAGCTCAAGAATTTTTATCCAAAACACCCAGAAAAGCTTGGAAAGATTTTGCAAATATGATCATGCCTTACAGTACGGAAGAAGAGTATAAGAAAGGTAGGAAGATATATTGTAGAACAGTAGGAAGATATATTGTCAAGATACTCCAGTTGATGTACTGCATGCCACCCTTCCCACATAGTAAAAAAGAAAATCCTGAAAGAAGGTCTAAAAGAGAAATGTCTTACATTTTTATTGTGGTTTTATTGTGTCAATATCTATACCTATGTATCCATTCGTCCATTCATCCATCTTAGTAAAATGACTTGGACCATCCATTCATCTATTTGGGTAAAATGACTTGGAAAAATCTGGATTTTGATTACAAAGGTGATAATGTGATGCTATTCAAAAAGATTAAAACTCAGATATGCATAATTTTTATCAACATGTATTGATTTCCTATTATTTTAAAATTGATTACGGCTTAGCAACAATTACTTAAGTTTAGATCCAAACCTTGGAAAACACACCGACTGTTGCTTTAGTCAAAGCAAAAAAGAGAACATTTTTATTGCTGTCATACAAGTGACTGCAAGAGCCATGCAATGCTAATTGAGGGAATTCAGACAAATGTAGGTTGGAAGTTTATTTCATAAGACCAGCTACGTTAAGGACATTTTTTTTAACATTTCAAAGAAAAATACACAGCAGGAAAACATCCTTCTTTCTTTAATCTTTCATATTATAGCATTTCTAGAAAGTTGTTGAGTCACATCCTTTTGATTCAATAGGTAATAGAAATCACCATGGAAATCAGTACAAACATCCATGTAGGGCATCCCATTGTGATTCTGTATAGCACCTTGCTTTGTGGTTTATAGAACCACTGTGTTTGTTAACATTATTTTTGCAATGCTAGGTAACAAATCATTTATACCTGAAGACAAATCATTCTTTCCTGTTACAGAATAGCCTCTTCAATCAGAGATAAAGTCAGACCAACAGCAGCCAATTGTTTATTTCAGCTTTTTGCTGTCCAAAAAACTCTTTTCAGCCATTACTCATTTAACTGTAGCCAAAACAAGCCAACCACTGCTTTAATTTACCATCTTGCTGTTATCTGGCTTGTACCAAAACACATGGAATAACTTGTATGCTTTAGAGGCAAACCAGACATACGATTACAACCAGATCTATAGTTTTATAATGCAAAGAAGCATATCCTATTCTATAGAAATCCATTCACCCCTAGATATATTACTCAGCTGAAGACATGAAGTAAACCAGTAGCCAACTAGGATACTAGGTAGAAATAAACTCATTTTAAACCTTGCTTTGTTGCCTGATGGAAGTGCCAAAGCATTTTTGTCCTGCAATGTTACACAGAAAAACACAGATTTGAAAACCTATTTCAGAGGTTATGCAAGTCAAACCTCATCCTTCATGCAGGCTCTGCTAAAGGATTATGGAAATATGGAGTCACAATTCTGTTTGAAGAAGTTTAAGAAAGGTGAAAATACCACTTCTAAAGGTAACAAATTCCATTGGTACATGATACCAATGGGAAGAGCCAAGGTGGCGCAGTGGTTAAATGCAGCACTGCAGGCTACTGCTAGATCAGCAGTTCAGCGGTTCAAATCTCACCAGCTCAGGGTTGACTCAGCCTTCCATCCTTCCGAGGTGGGTAAAATGAGGACCCAGATTGTTGGGGGCAATATGCTGACTCTCTGTAAACCGCTTAGAGAGGGCTGAAAGCCCTATGAAGCGGTATATAAGTCTACTGCTATACGATCCACAAATTCCTTCCATTATCTAACGTGATTCTATTTTTTTTTCTGTTTTCAATCCACTGGTTCAAGTTTAGTTCTGAGGCAAGAGAGAATATGTCCACTCTGTTCTCTGTATGACAGCCCTTTGCATAACTTAAGACTCATCACATCTCTTCAAGATTCTGCTGTCTTCCCCACTGACCTTCTCAATGCAAGCTTCCTACAAGCGAAGAAAATGGGGAAGACTGCAGGATTCTAGGGAGAGCAAGGCAGACAGGCAGAAAGGAAGGACAGAAGTAAGGATGCTTCCTGCCAGCTTTACAAAGAAATTCAATGGAAAAATTGGTAGGAATTTGTAAATCTCTCCCACTTTCACTATGTTTTTACCCACCTGTGATCATTCCTTTTTTTGAGGGGGGGGGTAAGGAAATATCTCTGAAGCAATGACCCAACATGCAGTGGTGGGATTCAAATAATTTAACAACCGGTTCTCTGCCCTAATGACCAGCTGGATAGGCGTGGCTCAGTGGTCATGTTACCATGTGGTGTGAACGTCTCTCAGATCGATGGGCACTTCACCTTAGCTGTTACAATGTAATAAGGGTTAACCGGAGAGGCAGTTTCTGTAAGCAGGGCATTAAAGATTAGGCTAGAAACGACACCAGAATGTTTCCTTCCTGCCTTCCTTACAGGATTAGCCCTGTAAAGTGGAAAAAAACAAAAGGAGATTTCTTCCAACAATTGGTTCTCCAAATTGCTTAGAAAGTTAACAACCGGTTCTCCCGAATAGGTGCGAACTGGCGGAATCCCACCACTGCCAACATGGCATGGGTTGTCTAGTAACCAGTAATTGTTTCAGCAAAGACCACTTCATTCATTATTATTTTTTACATTATTATTTATTTTAAACATCAGATGAGGCATGGTCTTTTTTACTTATTATGATAGAATATATCCTGTTAAGAATAGATCCATTGTTGAAATTTGTCTGCCGGAACTATGGAGGAGGTTTGTTTTTATTTAGCCTGATCCTCCACCACAGAACCTCCTCCAGATTTCCATTGCTGTTAGTGTCATAGCAGATGTCCCTCTGCTGACTCAGTGGAGGCCGTCATTCAGTTCTTAATTTTTCCATTCAAGCACCCAGGTGTCCCTGAAATCCATTTAATTGCTGCTCTGACATATTTCTTATTGGATTCCTTGCAAAGTAAATGCGATTTTATATTAGCTTTAGTGTTCCGAAAAGCACAGAGCATTGCATTTAGATGAAGGTGCTAAGAATACACAGATGGAATTCATTTCACTTTCTACGGAAAGATAGTTCTTAGAATGTTCTGCAAAAAAAAGGCAGTGCTGAAAATTCAAACAGAATCATTAAAAACTGAATACACACACACACACATATGTTGTATTTGTGCTGATAAATAAATAAAGGGAGACTAGTATAGATCTATTTCAAACTATTTAGCTCTCATCAGCTAGCCATACCCTTACTGGGATTAGAACCTGTGCTGTATTACATATTAGGCAGTTGTGTTAACCACTAAGCCACAAGGTTCTCCTCCTTTATCATCTGAGCCAGGGAACTAGGTATGTATTTAGTGTCACAACCCCTGGTATGCCCAAATATGGGAGGAGGCATACTGCTTCCTTTCTCTGTCTATCGGCTCATCACAAGAGACCATCCAGACAGAAAGCCAATATTTTTACTGTTGCCTTTGTTACATTTGTGTTGTATTTGTGCTGATAAATAAATAAAGGGAGACTAGTATAGATCTATTTCAAGCTATTTAGCTCTCATCAGCTAGCCATATCTTTACTGGGATTATATATATATAAAATCAGTGATGGGTTTCTGCTGGTTCGCACCAGTTTGGGCAAACCAGTTCGTAAAACTGGTGAGAGGAGCTTCGACCGGTGGACCCGGAACTTTCGGGAACGCCGGCACCGGCCCTGTCGTTTGATCGCCCTTGCCATCCACACTAAACTAGGCTAGCCCAGCCCCCTGCTCATTGATTGGCTGGAGACTGGAGTCCAGCCAATCAGTGAGCGGGCTGGAGGTGACCTGTTTAAAAGCATGGTGCCAACGGCCAACATTCCTCTCTTTCTCGTTCCTGAGCTGACAGCTTGCTGATCGGTCCTCCCTTCGCTTCGCCTTCCAGGAGCTTGCTGCTTTCCTCAGGTAAGCAACTAAGCACGAGGGGGTGTGTGGTGGGACTTGGGAGGCTAGCTTACGCCAGCTCGCAAAAGCTGCGAGCTGGCGTACGCTGTGTGGCCAAAAGCAGGTGGGTGGCAGCGGCGGCCTAGCTTTCACGAAATATGCAACATCAATGTTTCTCTTTCCTTCTCTAAATGGAGTAAATTAACATTGTTTACACAGAAGTAAACAACTTTTCAGGGCTCATGGGATGATTTGGAATATTGATAGCATAACGTAGGAGAACTGAGAAATGGCTCCTATGATGGACGTGGCCAATCATGAAAATCAATTGACCAGATGTTTACTGAGGCTGTTTCTGTCACCCTTTATTGCCCTGTCATGTGTTTGGATATCCAGCTTATCTTTGATTTTGTTCTGAAAAATTTACCCTTTTGTAAATAAAGCATTGAGCCACATTATTTTATCAACACATTGGTGATTCCTACTGGATTTCTATGGGAAAGAAGTAGACATGTTAAAGGATGGCATATTTTTCTGTGTAAATCATCAGTTTGATTATTAAAAAAATCAAGTAACAGGGAACCTTTGCAAGTGCCAAGATAGCTGTTATGGTCAAATAGGTGTTCAGAGACACCACACTGCCCAAAGGTTTGGGTTTTTTAATTGCAGTCTATGAAAACAGATTATATGAGCTAAGTGGGATCATAGAATAACAAGGACCCGTTTACTTATTAATTCAACACCCCAGCTGAATTTGTGGCAATCACAACATAATTTTGAGAATGCTCTAATTGTAAGAATCACAGCAATTGTGTGAACTTATTCTTTTGAGAAAAACAAACATGGACAAACATGAACCTCAGGAGAACATTTCCATGCAGAAATGTTGGCAGTTTCACTGATGAGTTTGACAACTGCTAATTAAAGTAGAGAGTCTTGAAATAACATAAATATTGAGCTGAATTTACCATATAATAACAGACTGTTTTATATTCAGGGGAAAAACATCTACTGTCCCCTCAGAGTACGAATGCAACTACAAGGAGACTTTGACTTACAACCACAAGGAGCCCAAAATTTCTGTTGCTAAGTGTTAAGGACCTAGGTGTACTTATCTCTGATGATCTATGCTCCAAAGTTCACTGTAATAGCATTGCTTTAAAAAAGCACTAAGAGTTGTAAACTTTTCGGGAAACATTGAATTGTTAACTAGAGCTTATAAAACTTACACTAGACCAATCTTAGGGTACTGTTCAACTGTTTGGAAACCCTATTATATATCTGACATTAGAACAATAGAGTGGGTTTAGAAGTACTTTACGAGAAAAGTTTTGCACTCTTCTGTACATAATAGAATTCCCTATGCTACGAGGCTAAAAATTCTTGGTTTGGATAACTTGGAACTGTGTTGCTTGCGGTCAGACTTAGGTATTGCATAAAAATTGTACGTATTGATGTTTTACCTGTAAATGATTTTTTTCTGCTTTAATTGCAATATTACTTGCATGGACAACCGCTTTAAACCTAATGTAAATTGTTCTAAACTTGACTGTACAAAATTTTTGTAATAGAGTTGCCAAAGTCTGGAGTGCTCTACCTGATTCAGTTGTCTCAGCTACAAATTTTCACAGTTTTAGTCACAATTAGTTGATTTCCATAGACCTTACTTTATACTTAAGAGGTCCATAGAGGGCGTGTGGGTTTCAAATAGTTTAACAACCAGTTCTCTGCTCTAATGACCAGCTGGGTAGGCGGGGCTCGGTGGTCATATGACTGGGTGCGTGTGGCCAACTCAACACCACTCACATCGATGGGCGCTTCACCTTAGTGTTATAATGTAATAAGGGTTAACTGGAGAGGCAGTTTCTGTAAGCAGGGCAATAACAATTAGGCTAGAAAATACACCAAAATGTTTCCTTCCTGCCTTCCTTACAGGATTAGTCCTGTAAAATGGAAAAATCAAAATGAGATTTCTTCCAACAACTGGTTCTCCGAACTGCTTAGAAAGTTAACAACCGGTTCTCCCGAATAGGTGCGACCTGGCTGAATCCCACCACTAGGGCGTGAATAAGCACACTAACTTGCCTATCATTCCTGTCATTGTATTTTTGTATTATTCCTAATTTTTGTTTCTGTTTGACAAATTATAATAAAAAAATAAATTTAAAAAATAAGTAAGGCAGTTGTTAAATGAGTTTTTCCCCATTTTATGACTTTTTTCCCCACAGTTGTTAAGCAATTGTTAAGTGAATCGTACACTCATTAAGTGAATCTGGCTTCCCTCATTGACTTTGCTAATTGGAAACTGACTAAGAAGGTTACAAGTAGTGGTTACAGGACAGTGCAACTCTCATAAACACATGCCAGTTGTCAAATGTCCCAATTTTAATCACACAACCTTGGAATACTACAATGGTTATATGTTGTAAAATGGCCATAAGTCATTTTTAACCAATATTGTAACTTCAAATGGTCACTAAATGAATGGTTGTAAGTCGAAGACTAGCTGTGTCATTGTTCCTGATTGTTGGAGCTAACATTGGGTAGGACTAAAGAGGTGGAAATCAAAACATCTGGAGGACCAGATGGGTGATTTGGGTTTGTCCCAAATTTATCACTTTTTAATTTTTTGTTATAAGATGAAAAGAGAGAAAATAAACCCTGAAAATATACATCTATAATATACTAAACACAACTATTTGAGTGCATGCTATACAATTACATCATTAATATTTCACTCGGTTTTCTTGACAATAAGAAAACTGGGAACATAAGCATATAAGAAAATATATGAACCCACATTTCCATAAATGGTTCTCCAAACAGAATTCTCATTGGTAAAATACTTGCCTGAATAAAAAGGTGAGTTCTTCAAATCATTGAGTCATTGATAGATATTTTTTATAATAATAAAAGCATGCAATACTCATTTCTGCAGCTGTCCTTTTGGTTTTCCCATTGTTGACATATACAAGTGATGGCGAACCTTTCGTGGCTCGTGTGCCAAAAGTGGGGGGAGCGCAGGCCCTCCCCCTCATTTTTGGCGTGCTTTTTTCGCTACCTTCCCAACTCCAGAGGCTTTATAGGATGAAAACAACCTCCCCTGCTCCCCCTGGAAGCTCTATGGAGGCTTCAGGAGCTTCCCTGAAGCCTCTGGAGCACGAAAAACTGGCCCTACGGGCAAACCAGAAGTTCGGGAACGGACTTGTAGTTTATTCGTAGGGACGGTTTTAGCCCTCCAGAGAGTTTAGGAGCCTTCAGGAGGCTTCCCTGAAAGCCTCAGAGGACAAAAATTGACCCTACGAGCAAACCGAAAGTTTAGGTTGCTCTGGGTTCTGGGTTGCTCGTAGAGTTGTTTTTGGCCCTCCTGAGCCTTCAGAGAATAATAATAGATTATTATTGATAGCCAATAAGTCAATAGTTGGACAGGTTCTGAAAAATGACATTTGTATTTCAACATATTCAGAGAATAGAAGATTGGGAGAAACGTAGAATAATGCTTAAAAGGGAAAAGTTATCAAATTTGAAGATACTGCCTTGAAAGCCTAAGCCTTTAAATTTATAATACTTTCCTTGACTGTTCATTTAGTATTAATAATCCTGCCTTCTGATCCATGCCAAATAGTTCATAATTTAAAATGAAGTACAATGTACACACTATGAGAATCAGTTTGGTATGGTGATTAAAGGAGCTGGACTAGAAATTAGAAGCCCCTGACCTGTAATTCTGCTTTAGGAATGAAAGCCAGCTGGGTGAAAGAAAGCAATGCTGAACCACTTCTGAAAAGATTGCAGAGAAAACTGCAGGGACTTAGCTGTGTAGTTGCCATGAATCAAAACTAATACAAACGGGTTTCTCTGTGTGCAGATAGAAAATACACATTAGAACAAACTTCAGTATTATTTAGCTTCTTTAAAAAGCCAGGTTCATAGTATAACCCATCATGTCATCATAATCATCATAAGAGAATCAGTTTGATCTAGTGATTTAGGCACAAGACTTGTAACTGAAAAACCATGAATTCTAATACTGTCTTAGCCATGAAAACCAACTGGGTGATTTTGAGCTAGTTTCTCTCAGCCCAATTCACCCCACAGGTTAGTTGTGAGGAAAATAGGAAGAAGAAGGAGTATCAGATATGTTTACCACTTAGAGTTGTTTATAAAAAATAATAAAGGCAGGATATAAAATAAAATAGGGACGCCGAGCTTGTTGATCAGAAAGGTTGGCAGTTTGGTGGTTTGAATCCCTAGCGCCGTATAATGGAGTGACCTCCTGTTACTTGTCCCAGCTTCTGCCAACCTAGCAGTTCAAAAACATATGAAAATGCAAGTAGAAAAATAGGAACCACCTTTATTTAGTCATGCCAGCCACATGACCACAGAGGCGTCTTCAGACAGCACTGGCTCTTTGGCTTTGAAATGGAGATTAACACCGCCCCCTAGAATTGGGAACAACTAGCACATATGTGTGAGGGGAACCTTTACCTATAAAATAAAATAAAAAGTTCAAAGCAAAGTCAGTTGGAAGACTTAGATGATGAGCTAATGATGACCATGGCTTTGTGTTCAGCAAAACTGTAAGTCACTATTTCTATGTCATTTGTTTTAATCCCCATAGTAAGGCAAATACTGACCACTGATGCTAGCAATCAGAGTGTAATCACTGAATCATGTCCTTAGTCTAAAGCATTGCCAGACAACTGTTTTACTATGGATACTAAAAATAGCTTTCTCTTTCTTTTCAGTACCTGATTGGATTTGAAATTATTTGCACTGTCTGTAAAGTGTGGGTGGGAGCAAGGAATGATGTTGTCACTCCTAGTATCTTGCCAAGAGCCTATATTTTTCTGAATGCCATTTGCCTTGTAGATCTGGATTCTCAGATTTTAAGGGGAGGATGTGACTCAATAGGAGAGAAAGTCTATGCAAAAAAATGTAATGAAGCACTAAGTCATTTGTCTTGTTCAAACAGCAGACTGATTTATGACTTATATGCAGACTTTTCTTTATCAGGTAAGAAAGAATGAAGTTCAATCAACTGATTCCAGTATTCCAGTAGGAGACTAATAATTATGCCATGTTTACTTATTGCTGATTCTATATCTTCCCACCCTTCCTACAAGGACTCTGAACTTCATAATGCTATGAGACAGACTAGGTTAGAAAATGACAATTTACCATCCACTGAATAAGCCTTCATTATTTCATTTAGGGAAATAAGGAATTGAGACCTGCAAGAATGAACACTATATTTGGCTCTCACTCCAGTTTGACTAAAGAACTCTCTATCCAACTACAGTCAAGAAAAATCAGGACACTGGTGTTTAGATGCTGAAAGATTTAGAACAACAACGTGTCTTGCGTGAGACGGTAAGCCTGTCTCCTTCCATTAATGAACAGATACATGGTTGCATCTTGACAGGATTGGTGGCAAAACAGAGCTACAGAAAAACAAGAATCAGATTAGGACACTTGAGTCAGCCAAAAGTGGCACAAAGTTAGAAAAACAAAAATGAAACAAGGCAGGGAAAACATGCAAAGTTCTCTCAAATATTTTTACCACCAGGGACCATAGGCAGCATCTCAATTTTCTTCTGTGTAGTAAAATAGTATGATGAGTGTGTCTGTTTGTGTATGTGTATATAGTATAGGTTTCTACAGGTATTCATCACAAATAAGGTCACCAGTTTGGCTGCATATATTTTGCCCCTGTATATGTGCATATGTGTTTCTATTTTGCCTTAGTGCTGCATCTGTGTGGGTTTGCATAAATGCATACCCTGGAGACCATGAGGGTGTTGGTATATGAGCCATGTAACCAGGTGGAGAAAAGGAAGAGGACTTAGAAAGGAGAGTCACCAACATTCTGAGGCCCAGATCAGCTGTTTTTCCTATAAGGATATGTTTACAGACTTTTTTTTCTAGAAAGTTTTCTCTGCTCCCAGCCAGATACAGTGATTTTCTCTGCTCCCAGCCAGATACAGTGATTTTTCACATTCAAGTTTCCTTTTGTTTTCTTTCTTTTCACACCTATTTTGGTCACATTCTTTTGTACGTTTGGAAAATTGTGTTACTGATGGATGGACACAAAGATGGAACTATCCCGTCAGCCCTTCCAGGTAAACCAGACAGGAAATTGGACTAAATGAACTAATTCTACTGTACTGTAAGGTTATATTAGCAGACTCTTGCAAGTCTACACATTTCCCTCCATCACCTTTAACTGCTTGATCCATTAGAGGGGATCCTGCTTAACTGTCTTTCTCTGACAGTGAAGCTCCTG
Source organism: Thamnophis sirtalis (assembly GCF_051295495.1). Classification (NCBI taxonomy): domain Eukaryota; kingdom Metazoa; phylum Chordata; class Lepidosauria; order Squamata; family Natricidae; genus Thamnophis; species Thamnophis sirtalis. The sequence continues at coordinate 54,754,322 of NW_028261383.1, read as the reverse complement.
GCAGTTCCTGCCTCTCTTGTCTGTGTTGTGGTCCGCCAGCGGCCAGTAGAGCTGGAAGCAGATTCAGACAGTGAGGAGGTTGGGGAGGAACATGAGCCAGTTCTGCAGTCTGGGGAAGGCTCTGATGAGGGCTCTGTGTCAGACGCAGAGAGGGGGCCAGAGCCGTATGTCAGTTGTCAGCTGCCATCAGAGTCATATATCAGTGAGGCAGATGAACAGCTGGAGCCTGTTCCCTGTGTGTGCATGCACAAAGTTGCCAGACGAAGGGAACAGGTGAAGAACAGGGGTCGACTTGGGAATAAGGACCCAGGTGGGTGATGGATGGCCCTCCCAGAGGAAATAAAAGAGGAGCGAAAGGGCAGTGGAGTTTGCAGGAGACAATTAGTTCCCTTAATTGGTTCGTGACTCTCCGAGACTCCTTACCAAGTTTTGCAGATATTGGCCTGTCAGCTCTCCAAGCCAGATAAGGTCTGTGACTGTAAATCCTCCCTTGAAAGACTTTGCTGGATCTGAATGAGCAGAATTCACAGTAAATTAATTAAAGGGGTTTTTGTCGGATGTTTGCTTCATGCTCTTGGGAAGCCTAGGTCAGAACAGTCTGATTGCTTCCTAAGGTTCATCTCTTTCCATCCTTCCTCAAGGTATTCCTCATTTATTCCGTTACAGTTTCAATCTCCTTTATATAATTTCTTTCCAGAATTCTGTTGGGTTGGAAAGATATCTCAGGGTATCTGCGCATTCCACTAGATCAGATAGGGTAGACACTCTTAAAGTCTCTTCCCTGAAAGATTGCCATCTAGAAGGATCTAGAAAGTGTGCTTTTCCATGGCTATTCCTATCTTATGGAATTGGAGATCTGGCAGGTTCCCACCACTTTACCCTTCTAGAAGGCTTTCAGGACCTGACTGTTTATCCAGCATTGAGCACTGAGTTGTGGGAGACTGTGGATAGTTGTTGAGTCATCCTGGGAAGATGATGGAGGCACCAGGTTTATAGTTTCTGTTTTATGGGGAGGGTGTTGTTTATTGTTGTTGTGAGTTGCCCAGGGCTATGCTCTAAGAGGCAGCCACACAAATATTTTCAATGAATAAAATAAAAGCAAAGAAAAATGCCAAGCCCACAAAACATAAAATAGTTCAGGTTATGAGCTACTAAATTATTTCAATTGTTGCATTGTTCTCTAGTTGTATTAATTTCTCTTTTACACCTAATTCACATTTAGAATAGTTACAAATAGAAGGGATATAAATTAAGGACAATGTGGTGTGATCTCCTTTAAAATTCTAGGAAGGTCATAGGAAGTTTGACGAACAGAAACCACATGTAGGTGCACCAAGTTGCTTTTGACTTGTAGCACTTAGAGACTTCTATCCAGAAACTTCTAAAAAGAGATGATATTTTTTGTAAGACTTGGATGATCTGAGACTAGTGTTCCTTTTAGCCCATCCAATCCAAATGTCTGTATTTATGTTAAAGCTGTTTTTCTTTATCAAGAACTGAAAATGTCGTGCATGGATCAAGCCAACTTGAAGCATATTGATTTGGGTGGATAGAAAGTAAAACATGCTTTAGTTATTGGGATTCATGTGCCTCATTACAGTTGGGTTCTACTAACAAGGATTTCATAAATAAGAGAAACATATCATTTATAATTTCCTTCATATTCTGCCTTTCTGCTCACTCAAGGTTTCTAATAATATTGTTAGCTGTGAAGTTGTGTCCAACCGATCACAACCCCATGGACAACGTTCCTCCAGGCCTTCCTGTTTACCATCCTCTGGAGTTCATTTAAGCTCACACCTACTGCTTTAGTGACTCCATCCGTCATTCTCTGTTGTCCCCTTCTCCTTTTGCCCTCAATCTTTCCCAGCATTAGGTTCTTCTCCAGTGTGTCCTTCCTTCTCATTAGGTGGCCAAAGTATTTGTGTTTCATCTTTAGGATCTGGCCTTCTAAAAAGCAGTCAGGGTTAATCTCCTCTAAGACTGGCTGTTTTGATCGCCTTGCAGTCCCAGGGACTCGCAGATTAAACAACATATAAAACATAAAACATCATAGCAAATTCAAAAGTATATCATAAATGTCAATTAATAGTCAAAACCTTGGTGCAAGAGATGCGTTTTTTGTTTTGTTTTTTGTTTGCTAAAGCATCTCTCTGGGAAAATCATTCCATAGCCTGGGAACTATAAAAAAGAAGCATCTGCCAAGTGTCTGGCAGCAGAGGCAACCTCCTGTTGACTAAGTAACTTGGTGGGTTCACAGCAGGAGAGGCATTCCTCAGATTGTCTGATCTTAAGCCATTTAGGAATCTAAAGGTCAACACACAACACTTTCAATTATGCCTGGTAAGCAATGGGCACTAATGCAGTTCTTTCAATAGAGGCCCTCGTGATCTCCATACCTTCAGGATTAGCAGCCTTATGACAAATTTCTGAATACTTTTGGGGGGGGCAAGGAGGGGGAAAGACTGTTGTAATTGATGTAGCCAAGACATGGAAAATGTTACCAAGTCTAATCAGGTCAGCAAAGGTTGCAGTTGGTCCTAGACCATACCTGTGAACATGTGCTTCTCACCACAACTACCATCTATATATTCAGAGAGAAGTGAAAATGAAAAAAAAGCCACTTCCAAAATGCAGGTTTGAATGTCATTTAACCCTAATCAAAAAAGACTTAATTTGAATCTCTTGATTCAGTTATCTTCTTTCCAATAGGTACTCCATTTGGTCTAGATCTAATTTTACCTTCTTCTTCCTCATCCAGCCCATTATCAAGAGTAGGCAATATTAGAGAAACTGATGCCTTGTTTTGGTGACCATCAAGATGGCACTAAGAAATTCATTAATACAATATTAGGAACTTAGACCTGTAATTTCTCTCTGATCTTATCCAATCCTAATACTCCGAATGATCTTTTGAGGGTTCGTATAGATTAGGGGTGTCAAACTGGCAGCCCACAGGTTGGATGCATTGGGTGTGGATGCATAGGCCCATCCACCCCAGCTCTGTGAATGAGAAAAACATCATAAAATGTCACATGATGGCAACATGACACAGCAAGTTGGACATCCGTGATACAGAGGTGGGTATTCAGCAGGTTCTGACCAGTTCTGCAGAACCAGTAGTGGAAATTTTGAGTAGTTTGGAGAACTGGTAAATACCACCTTTGACTGGCCCCGCCCCTATCTATTCTCTGACTCTCGAGTCCCAACTGATCGGGAGGATATGTAGATGATCCACAATAGCAACAAAGCACTATCAGTATCATATTCCAGAGGAAACCTCAACCTTTAAAAAGAATCTTACTAATCAATTCTACCCAATTGGATTTGGATTTGCCAGACCATCACTTTGCCCAGAAAAGAAACATTGAAACTGGCATAGTATTACAAAGAACACACCTTTCAAGGGAGGGCGTTTTTAAATAAAGATGTTGTAATGGTTGCTTTTATACAGGTGGAAATACTTTCCATTTTCCCAAAGACACTGATTGACTCCTTTTTATTTATTTATTTTTAATTGAATACAAATTAAATACAAAGAATTACAGTACCAACAAGAAAATAATAGATGATAATTATATGCAATCGAGAAAGAAAAACCTATGTTTATTATGGTGATTACAATTAACTAAATGTGACAGAAAAAATAATAACAAAGAAAGTCCATGTAACAGTTACAGTTAATGATATGAAACCAGTTCCTGTGTTTATCTTTAGATTTACAATCTATTGAATCATATCGCTTCCTTTTCTCATTTTTAGAACGTAAGAGTTATTTCAAAAATAGGATCCAGTCCTTGAAATCAGAAGGGTATGTCATTTCCTGTGACGTAAAAATGTTCTTCTTTCCTGTGCTCCAACTTTGACAGACACACAGCTTTTCACAAAATAGCGCATTCCATTGTTTAGAGATGGAATTGTCTCTAAACAGTTCAAATATTATTATCTTTAACTATAATATTTCTCTCCAAGATTGTATTGACATGTGTAGCAATTTGAAGTCAAAACAAGGCTGCAACTGAAAAAAACTCCAGGTCATGTGAGTGAAAGCAGGGGTCCCCAACGCCCAGGCTGGGACCCAGTACTGGGCCGTGGCCTGTTTGGAGCAGTTCAGCATGCAGTCATGCGCAGCTCCACTTGTGTGAATGTTGGGTGGGTGGGCATGCATGCATGTGCAAGCAGTTCCATTAGTGTGAGTGTTAGATGTGTGGAGATGCAAATAGAGTTGCATGTTTGTGCGCATTCACCCATCACTCATATGGAACCATCCCCTCTTCCCTTCCACTGGTCTGCAAAGCTGGAAAGGTTGGGGAATGCGTTAAATGAGTTAAAGGATATTTAAAAGTCTTACAATGTCAATGCACACACAGACACACACACACATGCAAACCTAACAGCCATTCCTTTTTATACATTCTTTGAGAAGTCGAATAAGTCTGAAATCATATTTTCTAATAAATTAATTTTATTTTTAAACAATAAAAAGCATGTTTTCTATTTCCTAGCAGCTGGGTTCATTGATTCTCCATACTTGGATATTCAACGTCTTCATTCCATAATTCAGAGATATATAACTAAAGTTTTCGTTTTACTTCTCAATTCCTTATAAAATTGAATAATTGCTTTCTTTTCAAGTGCCACTTCTCTGAAAGGCTCCCTGGTGCCACTTATCAATCCTGAAAGAGAAAGCTAGTCTGCTAGCAGTATTTCTTCCAAATTTGATTCAACCTCTTATCAGAACTAAATGCTTGGTAGCAGAACTGTTAATTATTTCCTACAAAATAACTAATCTGCACTCTGGGTTTTAAGCAATTAAATATGAAAAGGCAAGCTTTTATCAAGGGATTTTTATAATTTCTTTTTTGAAATAAAACTGATTGACATGTGCAAAGAGTTTTGGAAAATGTGCCTGCATGAAATAAGTACCCATATATCCCTTAGTTTAAAAACCCAGTTTGGATTTTTAAACTTTGGGCAAAGTGTTTCTAGCTCACAGAAAGTGTTCCTTACAAGTAACTCGACTTACAACTGTTCATTTAATGCCCATTCAAAGTTACAACAGCACTGAAAAATGTGAATTATGACCACTTTCCCATTTTCCAGTTATACCTTTTTCAGCATCTCCATGACCATGTGATCAAAATTCAGGTGCTTGGCAGCTGGTTCATATTTATGACAATTGCTGTGTTCCAGGGTCATGCGATCCCTTTTTGCAATCTTCCGACAATCAATGTCAAGCGGATAACCAGATTCACTAAACAACTGTGGCTAGAAATATCGTAAAATGGGGCAAAACTCACTTAACAAATGTCTCCCTTAACAACGAAAATTTTGGGCTCAATTGTGTTCGTAAGTCAAGTACTATCTATAATAAGTTGTAATTCATAAGGCACAATACACATACAACGGATACCATTCCCCCTTCAATTTACTTCTTTCTATTACTATTACTTTCTGATCATTCTGTCTTTAAAACTGAATTGCATCTTATGATTGAAAAAGAAATCCCGAATGAACCTTAGAGTAGCTGACTAAACTATGGCTTAAATTCCTACTTATTAAACTGACATTAAATCAGTGTTCCTCATCTCAGTCACAATATGCAGAGATAGTTTAAAGTAGATTTTAAAGAGAAGGGAGAGGAAGAAGCAATAAAGGGGAAACCAGTGATATTCGTCCAAAATATTGACTGCCTCTTTGGAATTATTTGATTGTTTGTTACCAGCTCAGCATTTGATCAGTGTTCTTGTAACTGAAATGTTCAGTCAGCCTGGCATATCTTTCAAAATATTTTGTGCCAAGGGAAAATACAAGAAACTGTGCAAACCAATAAAACAAAATCATAAGACTGAAATAAATTCTATCATGAGATGCGAAGCTTAACAAGCATGTACATTCATGTTTGATTGAATGTCCTTTTTTTGACCAGAGGAAAAAGTACCATACAAATTAGGTAAGACAGATTTGCCCTTTTGTGGCATAATTGGAACCGTTGCTAACTATATGATATTTTAAAATATATCTAGATTATATAACATCACAATTTCAAGTCAAATATATGGTGTATAGAATCATATTACAAAGTACATAATGCTATATTTTGAAGTACCATAATTTATATGCTATACCTCCTTTAAAAACTAATATATACCACTTGCAAAAAGTTGTATATATTCTTAGTTTTTAAGCATATAAAATAGGAAGAAGCTGATATTTGCTGCTGCTATTGAAGCAGAATCAGCCCTTCTGTTATACAAAATGGGGGACGGTGGATTTTGAAATGCCCTGCCAAGTAATCCATACTGGCGATTTCATATGTAGAACTCCCAATGGGATTTTTTCCCCATTCAAGGTACATCCTATCAATATGTTTTATAGCAATTCATCTTACTTATGAGCCTCCCCCTCCAAAACCCGAACTATTAAAATAAAAAATAAAAAACTTCACACAGAAAAGCTCAGTAGGCCAAAGAGAAAAGGATAATTTTAACAGAAATTATATATTCCATATCAAACTGTCTTCCAGGTATACTGAGAATTTTAATTACAGTTCCTCAACCAATATATCAGAACATCTGTTCATTAAACTGTCAGATTGATGTTTTCTTCAAACTTCTCGTGGTCCTTAGCTATTTTTCAGGAGTGGTTTTGGGACAAAATTTAGAAACTTTCAGCTTTGGCAAACTTCAATTGGTCAAAATTGAAGTTAGATATCTTCCCAGAACAAAACTGAACTGGGAGTTATCCTGACCTTCAATTTGTCAATAATAACCCTGGGAGAATAAAAATAGCTTAGTGAAGAACTAGCTTCAATCTTCCTTTGCTGGAAAGGTAGAAACTCTTCCAGATTCCTCAGTTGTGAAAATTTCTGAACACCAACCCTACAATATGCAGTTTTGCTCCACAGCAGTAGTGGGTTTCTACCGTTTTGGACTGGTTCGGCCAAAACAGTAGTGGTTTGGTGGCCCGGGTTGCTGGAACTGGTAGCAATCCAGGCCTGCCATGACCCCCGAACCGGTTCTCCAAGCACCATCATAGGCACTGCCATCTTGTTTTTTGCTTCTGCACATACGAAGAACAATTTTTATTACACTGTGCGCAACATGCATCAAGCGTGCACAGCGCACCCACGAGCAAACCAGTAGTAGTGCCTGCCAGAACCCACCCCTGCTCCACAGCTGGGCATTTATGACAAGGAAGCTCATTTATAGCCGATGATAACCTCAACTGCAAGTTCTGATCTCACGCTATGTAAGTCACAAGGGGCTGTATATTACACATGGGGGTGAGGAAAAGCAAGAGTGGGCAGAACAACACCTAAAACCAGTATTATTACATGATAAAATGAGAGCAGGACTTCCCACTTATTGTTTAAAAACTAAGTTAATTAAATTTATTTATTAATTAAAATTATTGTCCTCTTTCCCAAAATGGAAACTATTGTCAGAAGGTTTCCAAACTTAAGCTTGAAGCTGTTGACTACCAGAGTGGGCGAATCCTGTGTGTGTGTGTGTGTGTGTGTGTGTGTGTGTGTGTGTGTGTGTGTTTAAAATACAGTGCATTATACAATTACAAGTGAGTAAAATTCTGACTTTTAAGGCTTGGTGGCCAAACTCTTGGAGGTGGGAAGGAAAAGTCCATCTGTAATGTAGGGCAGGGCAGTTTTCTAATTTTGTAGATTCGTGGACAGAGTTTGTGAGTCAACCAGAGATTTCAAAGTATCCTACAAATAATGGGAACTGAAACCTTTCAACAGCCCACATTTTCTGACTCTATTGCCAAGCTATTGCCGCTCTGGATTTCTGCATGGCTTGAAACCAGTCAGGATGAAACATCTCTCACTTCCTCCCACATCTGCAAACCATGTGATGTCTGAAAGTGTAGATCCCATTCCTTTTCTCTCCATAGCACCAAGGCAAATACTAAGTTGTGCGTCAAATATGTACAAGTGTAAGCGTCTTTTTTGTTTGAGCACGTACAACGGGCAGAAAGAAATAACGATGACGTAGGTCAAAGAAACACTGTTTGCAAAGATCAACAGGAAAATTTATACAGGTTGTCCTTGACTTATGGCTGGTCGCTTAGTATCATTTAAAGTTATAATGGACACTCCTTCCCCCCAGATATTTATGACTTGGCTCAGTGGTGGGTTTCCATTTGTTTACTACTGGTTCACTTGTGCGTGTGTGCACACTTGCATGTACGCACAATGCTTCTGTGTATGCGCAGAAACGAGGGTGGGTGGAACCTCCCGCCGCCGCTACTACTAGTTCACCCAATCCAGACTGAACTGGGAACAACCCACCTCTGACCTGATTCCAAAGTTCTAAATGGCCATACTGCAGTCAGGTGACTGCATTTTGGATGGCCATAAACTAGCCCACATTTATAGTTACATGCAGCATCTCACAGTCACTTGACAGCAAATCATGACATTTTACCAAAACAACAGTATTTATTTCTGGTTTTCAGCAAACACACCCCATAGGGACCACAAGATTCTCTTAACAACCTCAGTGGTTCACTTAACCACAACTTCAACAAAGATCACACAATCAGGTTGGTCATGAGGGTGCAGACTGCATTATGGTTGCAAGTCAAGGACTTCCTATATACATAAGAAACTGCTAACATGGATTCTCACACAGTTCGGTATAACATAATTAGGAATCTTTTAGAAGATCAGATTTTCCATGTCCTGCACTTCTCAATCCAGGTTTACATACATTTGAGACTGATCTGGGTTATTTTGACTGTTTTCAAATGTATTTCACTCAGCTATCAGGACACTGCAAATACAGGCATTGTTATATAATTATAAGTTTCGAGTTCCCAAAGAGCCATCAGCTAATCAGCACTTTCCCTTTCTGGCTAAGATCTGAGCTCAGAGGACTTATGCTAATCAGCCAGCTAGTAACTTAGTGCTTATCCACAGGCCAGAGATGGCATTCAGCAGGTTCTGACCAGTTCTGGAGAATCGGTAGCGGAAATTTTGAGTTGTTCAGAGAACCGGTAAATACCACCTCTAATTGGCCCCACCCCATCTATTCTCTACCTCCTGAATCCCAGCTGATTGGGAGGAAATGGGGATTTTGCAATAATCTTCTCCTGCCATGCCCAATACAAGCCATGCCTACAGAACCAGTAGTAAAAATATTGAATGCCACCACTGCCACAGGCCTTTGCCCAATCATACATCCCTTCTTCCTTTTCACAATATGTATTGCTAGCACTTTTCTGCGCTTCTGTACTTATCCTGATTGAGTGCATATATTTTGATATGATGTTTTCTTTTTGAAACTCTCAAGCGCCTGGATTTCTGTATTCAGACTCCTTCCTGTAATAATACCAGCACAAGCTACTGGAAGATGGGGAAACTCCAGAATCCCCTGTAATAAGAGAACTTGTCTCTTAAAGCACAAAGCAGTGGTTTAGGTCATTTCTGAAGCTATCTTTACCTGTCTGCAGATATACGACTCACACGAGAATATTGAAATTGATCACAATTGCAAGATTCTTGGTTTTCATCATGCAATTTTCACAGAGTGCATGTCACTCCTATTGTCAGGTCTGTGACTTTATCTAGAATATCTCTCCAACTAGAAGTTGTTCTCCAATGTCTCAGACATTTATGTAATCTTGCTAGAACAGGACATGAAGCCAACTTTATGTAACACAGCTTTATAACACTGCTCACTCCATCTCTAATTGAATACAAGCTAAACTCATCAGTGTTGATGCGTAAGCATGTTAATGAATGCTTACGCATCATGTCCATTGTTTGTGTCCGTTTCTAGGTAACTACTAAGTTCTTTAATATATGCTTCGGCTATTGTTTCCTTTTAAATTGCTTGGATAAGGATCTAACAATAAAAGGCAGATCCCATTTCTTTCAATGTTAATAATGAAGAAACCAAGATCATGTACTGTAGAAACACTGCATTCATTTTTCACTCTTGAGGTGCCTCTTGTGGATAATTATCTCATGAAAAGCAACCTTTAGGTATTCCTCTTCTATTTTAGTTAATCTATAGGGGTTTCTATGTTTCCAGGGAACAGTGCTCCATCACGCAATTGCTGAACTAAACTATTAGCATTTTTTCCTCCCATGTATTTCAAATTTAGAAAATGTTTCCAGTGCAGATAATAATTATGTAATGTTAGTGATTAACCTAGTAGATGATGGATGGACGTGTGCATTTCTGTGTAGGATACGTAGACGATAATAGATACCCTTGTGTTTTTAATTGTTATTTCAACTGTTGTTGCTTAATGTCCCCTCAGTCAATAACAAGACTCCTCTTATTTCTGACCTTATTATTGAGAAACAAACTGATCTAGCTTGTGATAGTGGATGCTTCTTTCTGAAATGTGCCAGCCAGGTTTAGGGTATGGCATCGGCCAAGACCTGCATGGGAGCTGGCAGTCATCATTCAGGAATCTCTGTTAGCCTTCAGCAGCACAAGTTGCCAGTTGTGAGGTGCTGTTTCTTAAACGAGGCTCTCGGTAGCAATGGCAATGTGATCTGAAAGGAGGGCTGAAGGATATGATTATGACCTTGTAACTTTCAGATTATTTTATGCCATCCTCCTCTGAAAGAAGGCTGGACGTTTTTGGCTGATCTACCCCCATTGAGTGATGGCCCAATGGGGTTCCAGAGAGAACTGAGAGCTATATCTGAGATCTATCTGGTACAGGATCCACTCTTATGCATTTCTCCACTTTTATTGGATCTGCAAGATGTTATTCAGTGGCCCTGTTTAAGATTATGCAGACCCTCCCAGGGAAGAGAGAGACAGAGGTTTAACTTCAGGGCTATGCATCTGGCAGATGAAATTGTTTGGATCCATTCCCAAATGGAGGCCAAGCATTGTGTAGATCCTCTGGAGATGCCTGGAGGGCAAACTTATCTGATTATCTGGGAACCGTTTGATTCTGTTGGATTGACAATTTCCTCACGGTCTCCCAAGCTCATGATTCTTCTGGTTGGCCACTACCCAGGAAGTGACATGCGACTCCTGATAATAGTTAATTCATCATTGAGGGTTTGGTATTCCCAACATCTTTTAAAGAGGTGTTGGTGCACCTTCTCTTTCAGAAGCCATTATGGGTCTCTATTGTTCTGGATAATTATCATCTGGGCTCTGAGGCTCCAAAGGAATCTGGATGAAATGGATTATCTTGAACTCCTTTCAATCAGGTGTCAGGCCTAGAAATGTGACAGAGACAACAATATTTGTGCTTGTGGATGAACTGTGATGGCAGCAGGATGGGAGTAGCAGATCCATTCTCATTCTCCTTGACCTCTCAACAGTTTTCAATGCCATTAACCATGGTATATTTTAGGTCAGCTCTCACAATTGAGGATGAAAGGTACAGCTTTGTACTGGTTTACCTCCTTTCTCTGAGATCACTCCAAATCAGTACTGATAAGGAGTGAGAGGTCCAGGCATCGACCCCTGCTTTGTGGTATGTTAGTAAGGCTCATGGCTCTCTTCACTTCTTTTTAACATCTATTTGAAGTCACTAGGCCAGGGATGGCTAACCTTTTTGTCATCGCATGCCAAAAGCGTGCAATAGCACACACTTGCGCGCACACCAATAATGCAATGCATGCACTATCCCTGTGTGCCCCACCTCCTGCTTCCACCTTCCCACGCATGTGCATGCAACCCCCCACATACATCCCACCCCCACACACGCAACCCCTAACATGCTTGTGTGACCCCCGTGCTCCACTGCACATACACATGCAATCCCCCCACCCACATACACCCCACCCCCACATGCAGGTGAATCTCCTGTATGCCTTCTGTCCCTGTGCATGTGCGACAGAGACCCCAAAACCAGCTGGCCGGTGGGAGGCATGCACGGATGTGCAGTGGAACTGAGCTTTGGTGACAGCTCACGTGCCCCCAAAAAGGCTCTGTGTGCCACCTATGGCATGCATGCCATAGGTTTGCCATTACAGCACTAGGCAATACCACCCAGTTGTATAGTTCTGTTTCAGTTGAATGAAGTAATACTGTGGATGTTGTTTCATTATGCTTGGAGGTGTTGGGGTCTGGATGGGGAACAACAGGCTTTCCCTGAACCTTGGTGAGACGGAGCAGTTGTGGATGGGAGGGGATTCCTTGAGGGGGGGAGAAGGTTATTATCTTTGATCTTGGATGGGGCTGCACTGTCTCAGATGAACCTGATCCATAATCTGGGTGTCCTCCTCCTGGACTCAAAACTCCTCCTCAAGTAGATTGTGGTCATGGCTGGGGGGCGGGCTTTATTTAACTTTGAACTGTGCGCCACTCTTCCTTAATCAGAGGTCCTTCTTTCAATCATTCATGCCATGGTCATGTACTGTATGCTCTACTCCAATATGTTCTATATGGGGCTACCTGTGAAGACTTTGTAGAAACTGCTGCTGGTTCAGAATGCACCATTGGAGTAATTTCCAAGCACTGCACATGTAACACCTCAGCTGCATGAATTACATTGTGTACCAGTTTGCTCCCAGGTCAATTTCAAGATGCTGATTATCACCTTTAGGGGGGGGGAGGGCTTTATAGAATGGGAACAGATTACCCGAGGAACCATCTTGTCCCAATGACATTCTCCCATCCCACCCAGTCAGGCAGAGAGAGTAACTTACACACTCTATTGTTTAAAGAATTCTGACTGGTAGGAAGGAAGAGAGCCTTCTCTGCCGTTGCTCCCACTCTATGGAACATCTTGACCCCATGCTCTTTCATAAGAAAGTGAAGACTTGGCTCTGCCAACTCACATGCGGATCAAAGAGCATTGTTCAGTCCCAGGAGTGGTTGATGTCTCCTTCCGCCTTTAACTAATGTTTTATTCTTGCTTTTATTACTTCATCATTCAGTTTTAATTCTCTAATAAATATATCTTTTATGTGATTTTTATGACTTTTTATCTGTAAACCACCCAGAGTCACTTAGATATTGAGATGGGTGGTGCTTAAATTTGATAAATAAATGCCATAAATAAATGTTGTATTCATTTAGGCTCTAGGCAGAAATATGAAGAATGTATTGCTATTCTTTACATGGCATGGCCATTTGCTCTAACTAGTAACTTTTGTCTTAACAATTGTGTGTATAGACCTACCAATAGCAATAGCAGTAGACTTATATACCGCTTCATAGGGCTTTCAGCCCTCTCTAAGCGGTTTACAGAGAGTCAGCATATTGCCCCCAACAATCTGGGTCCTCATTTTACCCACCTCGGAAGGATGGAAGGCTGAGTCAACCCTGAGCCGGTGAGATTTGAACCGCTGAACTGCTGATCTAGCAGTAGCCTGCAGTGCTGCATTTAACCACTGCGCCACCTTGGCTCTTTACCAAATCTAAAAACTTCTTAAATACTGCAGAGAAATTTCCAGAAGTTAATGATATTGTCAAAGCCCTTGTTGACCTTTGCAGTGGGAAAACAAAATTAACACAATTGCTTTAATTGTTAATTATCTTAATTGCTTAAGATTCCTTTCCTTGGTTTTCTGGGAAACACCAAGTAATGTAACAAACTAGGAAACAGCAAGAGCACAAAGTGAATATAATACTTACATTCACTACCTAGGCATGTAAATGCTGTGTCTATAACCTGATGATGGCATCTCTGGAGGCTCCATTGTATCTGTCATCTGCCTCTCATAAAAACACAACCTTGTTGGAACCTCAGAGCTGTGATGTGTCTTTGCTGACTACTTTTCAGTCACAAATACTTCTGTTTGGGGCAAAATGTTTAACAGGTGTCTGCAGGTACAGATGTTCTTGGAGAACATTGTCCCTTACCAATTTGGGTGTGGAGTGTACATGTTTTTGGGATTCTCAGTGTCCAGTCACCATGATGGATGACTTTCTATAAAGGAGAAATGTAAAAGAAATACAATTTATTTATGTATTTTATTATCCCACCTTCCTTCATCTGAGTGTGGACTACTCCCGGTCAATTAAAAATATAGAAAACACCGATAATTCCTTCATGGTTTTTGAAACCATCAACAATCAACTTCATGGACCATCTCTATGAGTTGAGAATTGGTGCACCATATGAGACCTGGGTCGCATTCTGTATATCGTATTGGTACTACAGCCCCCTTGATGACAGTCAGCCATTATTCTCCATTGATTTCCTTTTACTTTTTAGATCTTATAACTTACCAGAAAAATAGGAAAATCACTGCACTACACAACAGGGCAAATTCTTATTTCTCAGAATGTGCTTGGTCTCATACATTCTGGAGACATACCTGTAGGCTACAATTCATTGATTCCTTCAGAAGTAGGCCCAACTGGTAAATAGACAATTTAGGGGTTGGCCAGAAATATTGTGAGAGTTCCCACAACATGTTCGTGGGAGATGGTGGGAGGACTACTGCCTCCGTCCATCCTCCAAATATGGGGGATCTTTGAGCTGCAGCATCCCAAAAGTGAAATACCTCTGTGAAAATCACTTAATGGATGCTAATTTTATGAAAAATGAACATGAAACTTAGAGCAGAGCTCAAGAATTCATTTTCTGTGTTGAAAAAGTGCTCACTTAAGTACCAGCACATACAGAACTGTTTGGTTCAACAAGTATCCTAAATTCCAGGTAAAACTAATCTGCAATTAGTGACTAATAAAGGAAACTAAGGAAACTAACTAAGGGGAAATCTAAATCTAGGAGGAAGTTAGTTTAAGAAGTTGAGGAGCCAAAGGCAATTTTGAGGCAATTTTTCTTTTCTAAGCTGCTCTTTACAGCCAGTTCCTTTTTCCTCAGTAATGCTTGTCTATCTGCTTATCTAAGGGATGTGGTGGCTCAGTGCTAAGACGTTGAGCTTGTTGATCAGAAAGATCAGCAGTTCGGTGGTTCAAATCCCTAGTGCTGCGTAACGGAGGGAGCTCCTGTTACTTGTCCCAGCTTCTGCCAACCTAGCAGTTCGAAAGCATGTAAAAATGCAAGTAGAAAAATAGGGACCACCTTGGTGGGAAGGTAACAGCTTTTCATGTGCCTTCAGCATTTAGTCATGCCAGCCACATGACCACGGAGACATCTTCAGACAGTGCTGGCTCTTTGGCTTTGAAACAGAGATGAGCACTGCCCCCTAGAGTCAGGAATGTCTAGCACATATGTGCAAGGGGAACCTTTACCACCTGTTTATCTGGCAATCTGCTCTTGCTACTTTTGCTAACTGAACTGAACACCATCACTTTAAGGGGACCCACTGTTATTATTTTGTTCCTATTAATCTTTTTCTCTGGCTAATTGTGCATCCAGAACGCGGTGTGACTCCTACATTGCAAGTCTAGCTATGCTTTTGACTCATGCTCTGACCTTAAGCAACCATATGCTTTTTTTAAAAATGGGAAGGCTTATACAACACAATGCAAGTCTCCCAGGGTAGAAGCTCTTATATAGGTATGCGGGGGGATGCTTGTTTTTCCCTTAAGTGATACTGGTGCAGATTCACGGGACACACATATTACATAAGCCACTATGTCAGCTCAGAAATTTGTATTCTGCAGATTCACCTGTATGTGTCACAGGAGGAGCAGCAGGAAATTAAACTGGCAGAAAAGCAGCTGGAACCTTCCTTCTCATTTACATCATCACCAACCTCTCCAGAGGAGATTAAAAGCATCAGGGAACTACGAAGCCAATCTGAGTTATAACAGTAGCAGTGGATAAATGAATGAACTGGAAAAAGGTTTCACCAAGAATGCCAGCTTTGATGATCCACAGGGAAAACCCCAGATTCTTATTTGTAACTATGCAGACACTGAAAAGTATGGTAATTTAATGAAAATCCTTATCACCTCAATGTTAGATGCTGAAGAGGAACAAGAAAAGAAGGACTTCCTGGGAGGAGCTTACTGGTGGGGGCAGCAAAAAATCAGCTGCCTCCGAATTCCTGGCTACGTACCTGTTTAGAGGATCTTCCATCTGACGTCTTATCAGGTTTTCTTATCCTTCAGGCAAGAGGGAAAGAAGAAACTGTTTTGCTGGCAAATGCTCTTCGATTTTTGCAGCTTTTGTGCTTGCAAGGAAAGGGGGGCTAGCCCAAGGCAGAACGGCTGTCCGTGCTGGGAACTTCAAACTGCCTTGTGCAGGACAAAGTAGGTCTCTCCCACTCTGCTCTAAGTTTTGTTTGATTTAATCTTATCACGAGCTGAATCCGTTTACTGCGAGGACAATAATTGCTTATCAACATTTTAGCTTCTTCTCTTTTTCTCCTCCGAAAAATTATTTACTCAGAGGCTTTTAAAATGGCGCCGAGCAGGCTGGTTTCTCCGGTAATAACGAACACTTTTTGCTAATTCTTACAAGACTTCAAAAGAATTCAAAACAAAAGAGATAGCTTATCAAATGTTTTGGTTTCACAATAGAAGAATTTTACTCCTTCATTAACTTTGCTTATTTGGAAGTTAAATGGTGATGAATCTGTTGAACGGTCTTGTTACAATGTTTACTCACTGAAAGTTTTGCCAAGCCTTAAACTTCAAAATAAAAGCCTCTTTACTTAAAGCTGCATATTTAGGCTATAGAGTTTTATTAACTGCAGGCAGACAAATTTTGAAATGGCCTCAAAACCAAATATTAACTTGAAGTCGTCACCCTCTACTTCCAGGGGCACATCCTCAGTGCCTGGCACAAAGCTGCAGCCTCCGCTTCGTACACCCCCTGCTGGGGATGTGTTAACGAAAGAATTTTTTCTGAGTAATCTAAGCGAGGCTCTTAATGCACAGACAATTAAAATGGAAGATAAATTTAGAGATAATAGAGAGGAGAGAAAAGAGGAAATAAAAGAAATGAAAGAAGAAATTAAAAGTGAAATTAAAAGTGAAATAAAAGGACTTAAACAGGAGTTGTATGAGAAATTTGAGGCTAAGGTTGATAAAATTAGAGACGACATGCTGAGTCTTGTAACTGTATTAACAGAACATATTTCTGGAGTGGAAGATACTCTAGAGGTTCTTAATGATGCCAATGCTAACTTGACATTGAAAACAGAGGTGGTGGAACAAAAAGTGGAAAATGCTGAAAAAGAAATTATTATGATACAGTACCGACAAATGGAGCTCGCATTAAGAGTAAGGGGGCTGCGTGAGGAGAAACAGGAGAACCTGAAACAGATCCTATCGGAAGCTTTTGACCGCCTGATGGGAAGACCAGGGACCAACCAAGGCTGGCAAATTGACAAAGCTTACCGCGTTAACTCCTGGCTGGCAAAGCAGAAGCAGCTTCCTCGAGACATCGTTATATATTTTACTACAAGAGAGTTCAGAAATATGGTACTGCAAGCGTCTTATAACACTAAGCTTCAAATTGGCGGTCAAGACCTGGCTGTTTTGAAAGAGATACCACCTCAAATGTTAAGAGCCAGAAGAGACTACGCTTTTTTGGCCGAAGAACTCAGAAACCGTCAGATACAGTATAGATGGGATGCACCATTCGGCATCATATTTACATTTGATAAGCAAAGGTACCGCCTCAACTCTGTATGGAAAGCCCGAGATTTTTATTATAATATATTGAAGGCCGGACACCCTGCACCATCTGGACCTAGAGAAAGACCACAAGAAGGACAGGATAGACAGCAAACTACACAACCACCAGACAAGATGGAGCATCTCTCTTCTCTAGAAGTGCAAGGTGCTATGGAACCAAGACCTAGCCGCATGACTACTAGACGTATGGAGAAACAAGCTAAGAAGCAACAGTATCAACAATCATCGGCCATCGATCAAGGAACTACAACAACAAATCTGGAAGCAGTGGGAGGAGCTAAACCTAAGGTTAAACAGGCCGTGCAGGAAGCTCTAAAAATGCTTCAACCAACCAAAGATGACAACTAAGATTTTAACATGGAATGTCAACGGACTGAACTCTCCACAGAAGAGGAAGAAAATATTTCATTATCTTAAACAGTTTAAGAACGATGTAATTTGTTTGCAAGAAACTCATATCAAGTCAACTGATCAAAAATATTTGATCAACTCAAAACTTGGTCAACATTTTGCAGCTTCTGCTATGGAAAAGAAGAATGGTATAGTTGTATACTTAAGAAAAGATATGAAAGCTGAATTAATAGAAGCAGATCCCTTCGGAAGATATATTGCTTTAGACTTAATCTTAGAAGGGAAAAAGACATTACTTTTGGGAATTTATGCACCCAATCAACAGCAAGATAGATTCTATAGAAATCTTCATGCTAAATTAGTACAGTGGGACTATAGTTCCTGTATACTATTGGGTGACTGGAATGGAGTGATAGACACTAAGAGAGATAAGAAGATTTCCCGCCTAAATACCAAGATGCGAGCAAAGTTACCCAAATCCTTCTTTGACATTATGGATGATTTTGAATTGAGAGATATCTGGCGAGAAAGAAATGCAGAGGAATATGACTTCACTTTCTTCTCGGACAGGCATCAATCCCTTTCAAGGATTGATTTTATTCTAACCACTAATGATTTGCTTTCTAGGGTCAAGAAAACAAAGATTGCAGCTAGAGTCCTTTCGGACCATAACCCAGTTTGGATGGAGTTGGGAAGGGTAGTGCAGGCAAGAAGGTTTTGGAGACTGAATGAAAATTTATTTAGATATGAAAACTATATTAATGATTGTAAAAAATTACTATCTGAATATTTTGTTTTGAATATGAATAAGGGTACATCTATGGAATTTGTATGGGATGCAAGCAAAGCGTATATGAGAGGAGTTTTGATGAATATAAATAAAACACATAGAAATAAGCAAGGGTTAAAACGAACAGAACTGGAAGAGGAAATTAAGAGAAAAGAGCTGGAGTTAACAAGGAAACCAGACGATACAAAGGTTAAGGAAACTATTAACATATTAAAATCTCAATTTGACATGTTGATCTCTGACCAGGTAGCTACTAATTTATTATATGCAAAACACAATACTTTTTGTAATGCAAACAAACCTGGCAGATGGTTAGCTTATCAGATTAGGAAAAAAAGGAAAACTCGAAATATATCTAAACTGATTTACAGAGGGAAGGAGGTGTTCCAACAGGAAGAGATTCAAAAGGCTTTCTGGGAATTTTTTACAGAACTGTATAAAGGGGATAAAATTAATGGTTTAGACATAGACAAATATTTAGACAAGGAGAAAATACCTTCAGTTAGAGAAGAACACAGGCAAAAATTGAATCAACCAATAACCTCGGGGGAAATCCTGCAGGTAATTAAGCAATTAAAGCCAGGGAAAGCACCAGGTACAGATGGCTTGACAGCGGTTTACTATAAAAACTTACAGTTAGAAATGGTAGAACCTCTTAGAGAATTATTTAATATGATTCAAACGGAAGGTAAAGTCCCTCCATCTTGGAAGACAGCGTTTATATCTTTGATACCCAAAGAAGATCAAGATACTACTCAACCCAAAAATTATAGACCCATTTCATTACTGAATGTAGATTATAAAATTTTTACTAAAATATTAGCAAATAGGTTAATGTTGGTCATTCAACAATTGATACATACGGACCAAACAGGTTTTATACAAGGGAGACAGATGAAAAGTAATGTCAGATTAATTATTAATGCATTAGAATATTTGGGAAAGAACAACCAGATCCCTGCTGCGTTTATATTTTTGGATGCTGAGAAGGCCTTTGATCGAGTTAACTGGCAATTTCTGCTGAAGATATTGCAAAAAATGCAGATAGGAGATAATTTTTTACAGTCAATTAAAGCAATATACCAACAGCAAACAGCACAAATCATAGTCAATGGAAGTTTAACAGACCCTATTCAAATTGGAAAAGGTACAAGACAGGGTTGTCCTTTGTCCCCATTATTGTTTATTATAACTTTGGAAGTATTGTTGAATAAAATACGGGGCTTGGATGGTTTAAAAGGGATCAAGATTAGGCAGCAAGAATATAGAGTCCGCGCTTTTGCGGATGATTTGGTCATAATATTGGAACAACCGCAGGAATCCAGTATGGTTTTAATGAATACGATTAATCAATATGGTCAAGTGTCTGGCTTTAAAATAAACTTAGGAAAAACCAAAACATTAGCTATAAATATGAATATTAAACAAAAGGAAGAATTAGGAGTGATGCTAGGATGTGAGGTAGTTAAAAAAGTCAAATATCTTGGAGTTAACATTTTAACTTCAAATGGGAAGTTATATAAGCATAATTATGAACCACTTTGGCATAGCATACAGACAGAGATGAAAAAATGGGAGAAATTGCACTTATCTTTGCTGGGCAGGATAGCGGCAGTGAAAATGAACATTTTACCAAAATTTTTATTTCTTTTCCAAATGTTACCTATACTTAAAAAAGATGCGAACCTTTTAGAATGGCAGAAGGGTATCAACAAATTTGTGTGGGCAGGAAAGAAGCCGAGGGTAAAGATGAAAATAATGCAAGATGTACGTGAGAGAGGAGGACTGAAACTACCTAATTTAAAACTATATTATGATGCAGTGGTATTATCTGTAATTAGTGATTGGATTCATTTAACCAATGATAGAATATTGAACATTGAGGGACACGATCTGGTATTTGGTTGGCACGCTTACCTGTTATTCAACAAAAAATTGGATAAGAACTTTAAAAGTCATATTTTAAGAAATGCTTTATTGCGGGTTTGGAAGAAATACCAATATAAATTAAATGACAAGATACCCATGTGGGCAATTCCTAGACATGCAATTGAAAATATGAATACAGCACAAAAACAGGACAGATTTACTTACAGACAGCTTCTTACCTCGGAAAGGGGGGTATTACAATTAAAATCTTTAGAGGTATTAAAAGAGGAGAAGGTAATTCAAACATGGTTCCAGTATGGGCAATTACAGGCTAGGTGGAAAATAGATCAAAAAATTGGTTTTATTCAAGTTGAGGATAATCTGTTTAAACAAATAAGAGATCAAAGCTTAATGCATATAAAGAGGATATATAATGTATTAATACAGATGGATTCGGAAACAGAATTAGTTAAAGATTGTATGATAAAATGGGCTCAAAATATTGAGGAACCAATAATGTTGGATACATGGGAACGAATTTGGGTAAGAAATGTGAAATTTACACAAGCTCAAAATCTGAGAGAAAATTTTTACAAGATGTTCTACAGATGGCATTTAGATCCTAAAAAGTTGGCTTCTATGTATCCGAATGTACAGCCTAAATGTTGGAGGTGTGGTTCTCTCGATGCTACATATTATCATATATGGTGGACCTGCCAAAAGGTTAAGGCATTTTGGATAAAAATATGGTGGGTCATGCAAAATGTTTTTAAAAGAAGGATAAAGTTTATTCCTCAGTTATTTTTACTAGGTATATGTACTGATTTTACAGTGGTAGAGACCAATTTGATTCTGCATCTGATAACTGCAGCAAGACTGTTGGTGGCGCAATATTGGAAGAAGGAAGACTTGCCTACAATCCAAGAATGGACATTGAAAGTAACAAACTTAGCTGAAATGGCTAAAATATCGGCATATCTCAAAGATCATTCAAATGAGAGATATAAACGAGACTGGAAAAAATGGATTGACTATATACAAAATAAATACGGGACTAAGAAATTCCAGTTAGCCTATGCTTAAGATCAGAAATGATTTAAACTGTTAAAAGTCAGTTCAGTAAGAAGAAGCTAAGTTCAATCTAGAATGTCATTAATTTCTTTATTTCTTTTTTCTCAATAGATTTTAGACTGTGCTAGTTAAAAATCCATACCGTGTACGGGTTCTGGGAAGTCGGGGGGGGGGGGAAGGAGGAGGGGGGATGGGGGGGTGGAGGGAGGGAGGGGTATACACAACAAAAAAAAATTGTACTTCAATGTCTTAATGATTGACAAATGACATGTTTGTGTTTTTTTTTTAAAGAAAAATAAAAAAGCTCTCTTAAAAAAAAAAAAAATACTACAAACTCACTATTGTGGAGTTCTTGGTACTCTCAAAAAGAAAAGAAGTCAGCAGCTTTGCTGGAAAGACCAGAATTGTTTTCCTGAACAGGCATCCAGAGCTAGCCACAATGATTCCAAAATATCATCATCAGCATTATGATGTTAGGACTCTGATTGTGGGGTTCCCCCCGCTACTTAAATTGCAACAAATAGATAAGAGGTAGAGTTTGTGATGCAGTGTGTGTGTGTTTTCACTTGCTCCCCTTTTCTGCAGATGCTCGTGCTTTGCTGGTTGCTTTTCCAATCTCCAACAATCTTCATGTTCATATGAAATCAAATTTCACAATAGCATGTGAAATTGCATTTGAAAAAAAAATGTTTACTTGACTACTTTTGATGCTGAAAAGGGAGAGAGAGACGTTAGACATCTTAATTTCTAGAAAACGTTTATGTTGCTTTCTGATCAATCATTATCTATTCAAAGATCAGTCAAGTGGTGGTAGTGGGACATTTGGGGGGTGGGGAAACACCATAGGTTTTTAAATGACCAAAATAAATGCAACCATGCTGTTCTGTGATTCTGACTCAGGTGCTTAGAAAAAGTGACAGAATGAATCCTTTTTCCCAGGGCCTTTTTAAAAAAATTCAAGCTGTTGCTTGAAGAATGGAATATGCATTTGTTATACGTGTTTTTGCATGCCTGGGTCTAAAGAGAAAGCAGACGTTTGAGAATAGGAGAAACCAGAGTTGTATTTTCCAAGTTTATTTCTTCAAGTTCTCTTCTCCTGAAAATAATGAATTGATTCCACTGAAAGTGTAAAGTATTCTCTTACAGTGAAGTACTGTATACGTCACACCAGTGGTGGGTTCCGGATCCTGTTCCAACCAATATGGTTGGAAAGGGCGCGGCATTGCCCACATGGATGCGCGCAGCGCGTCCATGCATCATACCTTCCACTGACGCTCTGCAAGTCTCCGCAATGATCCAGCTGCTTGGTGAAGCATCATGCAGGCGGTGTACATGCCATGCATGTGTGCAGAAGCGCCAAGGGCTTTAATGGACAGGTAAGGAGTTCGGGTGGGCCCGACGGTACCCGAATGCTCCAGGCAGGCTCTGGTACACCGGTACCGGGGTGTACTGCCTGCAACCCACCACTGCTTCACACAGAAATATGGTAGACCATAATCATTTTAGAATAGGAAGATGCTCTTCAAGTAGAGATGAATGGGAATGGAATTGAAGCAGGGAAAGGTAATTAATTATTCCTTTCCTATCATATCCCAGTTTCAAGCTCCTCCAATAGGCTTTAACTTGCCAAGTAGTATTTCCTTCTTTGCATGCTTTCAGTTACTTGTCCAGCTTCTGCCAACCTAGCAGTTTGAAAGCATGTAAAAAATGCAAGTAGAAAAATAGGAACCACTTTGGTGGGAAGGCAACAGCATTCCGTGCACCTTCAGCATTTAGTCATGCCAGACACTTGACCACGGAGACATCTTCGGACAGCGCTGGCTCTTCGGCTTTGAAACAGAGATGAGCACCGCCCCCAAGATTCGGGAACGACTAGCACATATGTTCATAGGGAACCTTTACCTATGATTTCAGTTTAAACATGTAAGGTGCAAGGCATGGAGGATATTTGAAGGAGGAGAAAGCAGGTTCATACTAAAGTCCCAGGTTTTGAATCCTTGTACCAGAAGAGTCTCTGCTCACTCTCTTGCAGGCCATCTTGCAAAGGGTTCCTATTGCTGTTGCCCAACTGGTTAGTTACAGGAATATATCCTGGGAAAAAAGCACAACCATCAGTGGTTATCCAGGTGCTCCTCTAGAGTTCACCCAGAAGTAATAGTGCCTGATACATGCTCCAGAACCTTTCATAGTGGTCAGAGTTCTAAGGAAGAATAGTGGTTTGTGGGCAAAAGCCATTGTGGCCAAGATGAGAAAGGGAGGGAGGGAGGGAGAACCCTACTTTTGTAATAGAAAATAGGTTGTGCATTTGAATGAGTCAATTCTGTGCAATGTTGAAGGGAAAGCTAAATGAAGAGGTTATGTTCATGCATAGATGTAAGCATGGTCCATGGTCCTAACTACAACTTCTGGGTTCACATTTCATGCTGAGCCAACACCAAACCAATCACCAACGTGGCTGAGCCTAGCCCAGGATTTTAGTACTTATATTTTATTATATTGTGAGTCACCTTTCCCAAGCAGGTAAGGTTTGATATGTAAATAAAATGCTTTACAACTACAATCATTTAAAGGCTGCATGGGAAACTTCAAGTTAAGACTCAGACTCTTAAATAAAGAAAAGAGTTTCCAGCGATACTGAATCATCAGGCGGAGAATTCCCAGGAAAGCAAACCAGCAGAGTGTTGACTTGACGTTGTCTGAAATGTTCCCTATGGCACCCTTCCCAAAAGCAGATTAAAGCCAAACAGCTGCTGATATGGAAACCAACTGTTTGAACTGCAGTGTACTTACATATGCTAATTGTGTCAAGCACTCCTTGTAAACGTGAGGCAGGAAATGACTAAACATTTAGTGCTGGTTATTTAGTATTGTTCCTGGAGACACGTAGGTGGTGTGGACAGCATGGTATGTGCATTAAAATGCAATTTAGGTCAATGATTCTTTAAAAGGTCCGGTCTTCCTTTTCTCTTCAACAGCAGATTACAAAGATCACCTTCCAGAAAGTTACTGTATTGCCACAAGCCTGAAAAATACAAATTAAAATGAATCACGAGACATACATATTAAATAAATGTATATTTTCCTCCTTATCCCTATTTAAAGTATTCTAGAAGCTTGTAACAGAAATGACAGCTAAAAACTGCACTGTATAGCAATACAAAGAAAGCCAAGCTGTTTATAGGTATAAATAAATAAATAAAATCAACTAAGGAAATTGAACATTTTCTAGAAGCAACCAACACAGGGGTAGCGTTTGGAACTTTTTTTCTTATTGCTTCATGCACATCTTTTCTTGTTTTATTAAAAAGCATATCTAAGACAAAGTGTGTTCCAGTAAAGACATGGGACTCAACAGATGCAACACACTGCATTGGGCTGGCCTGAAATTAATGGTCATAAAGATAAGAGATTGAAACAAAGATGCTGCTGAATAAATTCAATATGCCTGTGATGTCACATGGACTCTTGATCTTTGGAAGATGGTTGCCAATCCACTTTGGAAAAGCAAAGGAACAAGCAAATTGTAATTACAGGCTGCATGTATCTGGTGAATAGAGACCAATTACTAGCCATTCACTTTCTGAGATTAGGATATAGGTCAAAGGAACAGAACTATAGGAATGATTATATCTAATTACTAGCAATAGCACTTAGACTTATATATCTTTACAGCACTCTCTGAGCAGTTTAATTAGCATATTGCCCCCAACAGTCTGGGTCTTCATTTAACTGACCTCGGAAGGATGGAAGGCTGAGTCAATCTTGAGCCAGTGAAGATCGAATCCCTGACAGTGAGCAGAGTCAGCTTGCAATACTAACCACTGTACCATGATGGCCCTTAATCCATCTAGAACAGGGGTGTCAAACTGGTGGCCCACAGGCCAGATGCGTCACATGCAGGCCACACCCACCCCATCTCCGCAAAGGGAAAAAAATGTTGTGAAACGTCACATGATGCTAATGTGATGCTGTGAGTTTGATCCCCTTGATCTAGATGGTCAAATTCCCAGCAGCAATGATTTTAACTTGCCAAGATTCCTCCTGCTTTTCCTCCCAGTTTTTTTCTTTCAACACCACAGCATGCTCTAAAAATGCCCTAAGTGCCTTCTGACTCAAAACAACCATGGACCTATGGGCTAATAGAAGCAACAGATGGTAGATATTCAGTCATTTCAGCAGACTTTCAAGAGGGAGACAAGTTGAGAGAACTTCCTCCTGTGTAGATCTTTGCAATTATATGGTTTTCATTATTCCTTAATTGATTATGTGCCACCAAATCAGTCTTAATTCTTGAGATCATGTTAAAATAGTGGTGGGATTAAAAAACATTACTAACTGTTCTGTGGGTGTGGCTTGGTGGGCTTGGCATGGCTTGGTGGGCGTGGCTTGGTGGGCATGGCAAGGGAAGGATACTGTAAAATCTCCATTCCCTCCCCACTCAAGGGGAAAGAGACTGCAAAATCCCCATTTCCTCCTGATCAGCTGGGACTTGGGAGGCAGAGAATAGATGGGGATGGGGCCAGTCAGAGGTGGTTCATCGAATGACTCAAAATTTCCACTACTGGTTCTCCAGAACTGGTCAGAACTTGCTGAATATCATCTCTGCGTAGATAGTCTTCTCCAGGAATGAGCTGTCATCAACTTGATCCTTCAGGTCTTCCAGTGGAGTACCCTTTGCTGTTGTCACAATCCCTTGGCATAAGAATATAAGTCTAATTGTGCAATGCTGTTTATTTCTCTGGGCTTCTTCTGCACTATTGGATGCCATGCATGTTCTTCTTCTTCTTAAATTACAATGTTGGTTTTAGAAAGAAAAATGGATAATGTGTGAATTAGCCCTTCGTTGCATTTCAGGTCTATTCCTTCAATGAGCGATGGCTGCCGTCTCCACAGAAACCAGAGTTTCAAATATTTTTATGCATATCCTATGCATAAACCAACAACACATATCATGACAGTTCGTTCACAGGTTTGATTCTGAATATTCAGAATGTGCTTTTGGCTTAACTGGTTTGTGAGTCAAGTTATGTAAGACAGGTGTTTTGAAACTAGTATTTAAACAAAAATAGAAAAGGAATGAAGAGACAAATATAATTACACCATGAGCAATTTTGGAGGGGGAGAGAGTTTAGTATTTCCTAGCCCAAAGCCTTGATGAGTGAATTATTTCATCATTATTGACCCAAAAATGGAAGGAAGGCCAATTACGAATTGCTTACATTTTGTCCTGTTCACAATCCATTGACCCAGTTTCTTGCTTGTGACTGAATACATACTTTTCACTTGTTCCACAGTCACTTTATATTTTGACTCACATACTATATGCTCTCTTGCATTTCACATTCTGTTCACTTACAGTCATCTATTATAGAGCATCATAAATGTCATTATTCTCATAGTTGATGAAGGATATGCATTTCCAGGTGTCAAACTCTAGTGTCTAGTCCATCAGCTCAAGTGTCACAAATGAGGAAGAAGACTAATTTTTGTCCTTTTTTTGACCAGGATATTTATGTTTAGCATACATTGCCCTCTTACTGAGATCAAGGAAGCTATTTTGTCACAAAAATATCTAAAACAAGTGTAGAATAAGCAAAAAAGATTACAGCTCCACCACTTGATTGTGCAATGATCTATTGGGGCTTTCTTTGGTTGGCAGACAGATCAGGTAAGGTAGATTTGTCCTAAAAATCAAACAATATTAAAAACAGAAGTGTTTTTCTTCCTTAAGTGGTGGAAATGATATAGCTGTCATTCTGGGCAGCTAAATCAATTCCCAAACAGGAGGCCTTGCTAAAGTTTTTTTCAAAAATAGTAATTTTATTAAACATTAAAATGAAAAAGATAAGAACTATTACAAACTAAAAGAATAAAAGATAGGAACTGACAAAAGGGGAAATAAAAATAGAAAAAGAAAATAAAAATAAGAGTATAGTAAAGAATAAGAAAAGAAATATATAAAGAAATACCTGTTAGTAACTTATTAATCTCTCTTAAAATACATCAAAAAATCTCTTCTTCCCATATCCCATCTTTTATCTATAAAGAAATCCTTAAAGCACCATAATTCAGACTTAAGTCAACAAATATCAATTAAGGTTTACCAGAGTTAACCACCTATCTATTTTAACTTTGATGAAATAAACTAACTTTAAATTCTTTCCTTTTACTTTTAAAAATCTTGATTTTTAATCTCTTTAAAAACTGTCCTAAATGTCATTTCTTTTTATTTTTTGTCTTTGTCCCTTATCACAAAATCTTTCAACACTTTAACAAGATTCTTTTGTAAATCCAACATAGCAAACTATCCAGGTCACTTTTTAAATCTATTTGTACATCCCTTTTAATTATGACATCCGCCCGTTTCATTTGCATATCCAGTTTAGAATCTTTTATATCCTTCTTGTAACCTGTCATTTTTAAATCCACTTTCAAATCATCCTCAAATCAATCTTTTCCAGTTAAGCTTGTTCTTCTGCCACAAATCTTTCAAATACAGATTATCTATAATGAAAGTTTAAAAATTAATTTCTAAGGCCATTGTTCATAAATATCCTCCAATACACCCAATGTTAATGTATTTTGCTCCATTCTGTATTAATAAGTCAAATAGATGTTCTTCTCCTTTGTGTTCTTCAGTTCCTTGTGATTTCATCTAGTGTTCAGTCTTCAAAGTCTCATTCTATCATTTTTTTTAAAGAATTGAGAACAACAGAATATTTTCTAGGAAAGATTTTTAAAATCTTATTTCAAATCCAGCTAGACTCTAAATCCATTTCTAATTTTCCAAAACCAATGTTATAATCAACATTTGGTATATTTGTGTGTGTGTTTGTGTTTGTGTATTTCTTAAATTTTACTTAAATCTTCTTTTGATAAGAATTGAAAAAGACCCTCACAGTATTCTAAAACTTGTTGTTGCAAAGGTTCCTAACAGTTAAACAGCCATTAAGACCAAGTTCTTAAAATAATTAAGAAATAAAACTTGGCAAACTTTATGGCCATATAGCCTTTATTACAGCTATAAACTTCGTTGGAATCCATTAACTCCCAGCCACTCAACTTACAAGTTCACCACAAAAACCTCAATTCCTGCAGTCTATTCATAAGAAGCAGCTTTCTGGAATACATGTGGGTGATCTCACAATCTCTCCTTTTTCCAGAGAAATTTCACTGACCAGAAAACACCATCTGGACACCATCTTTGCCATAGAGCTGACCCTACTCCTCCTTCACTATGAATCCACACTGGATATCTGCCTTGTTAAAGTTTTCATTATTATTTTAATTAATAGTATTTTTTTAAACATACATATACTAAAGGATTTTCAATTCAGTGAAATGTAGTTAAAAAATTAAAGAACTGCTTTGTGGTCCTGATCTTGTTAATATAGGAGTGTGATTAACAGTGGGAATGAGAAGGACGAACACACACACAGACAAATTGTTTGTAGCCCTACAAATAGTAGTTTATTTGTTGACTAATATTTTAGTGCCTAAAATATAATTCTACTAAAGAGTTTAAATGCTAAGTAAAATTTCACTTAGAAAATTAAATGGAATGAAAAAATGGGATATCAACTCCAATGGCCCATTGGGTGGTAGATGATTCTACCACAGTAATGGCACAATCTCCATTGTTTAGGAAGTGCTTGCTGCTTGTAGTGGAAGGGCAAAGATTAACAGTCCTGCACCCATGTATCATATAGATCAGAGGAGTCTGCATTACAGAGATTAATTGTACTTAGACTTCTTAGATAACAATTGGATTCAAGCATGTGTTGTGGCTATCAGCATTATGTCAGTGCTTTAAACATATTCATTCCAGCCTTTTGAAATAGCTCTGTAGGTTAAGAGTCCAATCTCAGATAGTAAATCTGCTATTAAATATGTATTAATACATAGGAAGGTAGTGAAACATTAAACAGCTTTGCTCTGAATCATAGCAGTAAAATTTATGACTCAGGTCTCAAACCTTCCTCAATACCAAGGGCATTCCCCGGATAAAGGGGGCGGAGGGGGGGGAGAAGGGCATGTGTCAAGAATCCTCAGAGCATGATGGAAGCCTTGCTCTACATATGTTGCACATCATGTGGTTGTGGCTGCAATCTTAATTTTTAAGCCCTCCCTGCAGAGGCTCATGATCGCAATCCTTGATTTAAGTCACCTGAAAAGAAAAATCACAACGTATTTGGTTTGCAGAGAATAAATTGGGGCATAACTTTTTACTGAAAGGAGACAGTCTTTATTTTTTTTAAAAAAAACTCTTAATGGATACAGCAACTTTTTGATTTGATTACAATGAAGCCCCTTCTTGCCTTTTTTTTCTTTCTTTCCTTAAGTTATACACATAGCTCAGCACACAGAGACACACACACACACAAAGGTTGTTTGTCCATTCACTAAACGTTTAAAAAAAAACAGTACTAAGTTTGCTAAATAAAATCCTGGTTCAAAATAGTGTGAACCGGACAGGCAGCTTTATCCTACAGATACTGAATACTTATAATATCACCAACAACTGATTTGATGCAAAAAATTGATTGAAGAACTCCTTTAAGCATTAGGGAAAAAAATCACTCTGACCACTGAAATAGGGAAACAGCAGCAGTTTCTTTCCTGGAAAGGTATTTACCTCCATTTTATATTTTATATTGATTTTATTAGTATATAAATCTCTATTACTAAAAACAGAATTTCAAAACATTTAATTACTGGTGTTGCTATGGTTAAGTTAGCCTCTTTATGATAGTTGTGAGGAAGTTAATATTTCTCAAAAGTGGAATCTACCAATGTTATGGAGAATAATAGTCTATTCTACTCTTACAAGATAAAAATGTCAAAGTAAAAGATCTAAAATATATGGAATCATATATGACATAGCCAAGATCATCACAATCCTATTGAGTCAAAACAGGGTTAGAATATAGATTCCTTTATGTAATCCAAAACATCTTTCCGTTCCATTTGGAAACTCAGACACAGAGCAGTTTGAAGGGTGAGCAGCCTAAAATTTAGAATAATCAGTATGAACTGAATATGACAAAGAATATCCATATGATATAAATTATATTCTATATGATCCTACATTGTGTTGTTAGTTGTGAAGTCATGTCCAACCCATTACAACCCCATGGACAACATTCCTCCAGGCCTTCCTGTCCTCTACCATCCTCTGGAGTCCATTTAAACTCACGTGGACTGCTTCAGTGACTCCCATCCATCCACTTCATTCTCTGTCGTCCCTTTCTTCTTTTGTCCTATTTCTCAGCATTAGGCTCTTCTCCAGTGAGTCCTTACTTCTCATTAGGTGGCAAAAGTATTTGAGTTTCATCTTCAGGATCAGGCCTTCTAAAGAGCAGTCAGATCTCCTCAAGGACTGACTGGTTTGATCACCTTGCAGTCCAAAGGACTTGCAGGAGTCTTCTCCAGCACCATAGTTCAAAGGCTTCAATTCTTTGGCGTTCAGCCTTCCTTATGGTCCAACTTTCACAGCCATACATTGCAACTGGGAAAACCATAGCCTTGCCTATACGCACTTTTGTCAGCAGAGTGATATCTCTGCTTTTTAGTATGCTGTCTAGATTTGCCATAGCTTTCCTCCCCAGGAGCAAGCATCTTTTAATTTCTTGGCTGCAGTTCCCATCTGCAGTGATTTTGGAGTCCAAGAAAATAAAATCTGTCACTACCTCCATTTCTTCCCTAACTATTTGCCAGGAATTGAGAGGGCCAAATGCCATGACCTTAGTTTTTTTAATGTTGAGTTTCAATCCAACTTTTGCACTCATGGGAAATAATGGTCTGTTCCTCACAATATATAGGTACTGTTCAAATTTCAAAAGGTTGTTTAGAGACTGTTCGAAGTTACAGCATCACTGGATAAAATGACTTATGAACATTTTTCACACTTACAACTGCTACAGCATCCCCATGGTCACATGAGAAAATTCAGATGCTTGGCAATGGACTCATATTTGTGACAGTTGCAGTGTCCCGGGATCATGTGATCACCTTTTGCAATTTTGTGACAAGCAAAGTCAAACAGGAAGCTAGAAGCAGTTAACAACCGTGTTACTAATTTAATGAGTGCAGTGATTCATTTAACAACTGTGGCAAGAAAAGTCATAAAATGGGGCAAAAGTCAACAAATGTCCCACTTAGCAACAGAAATTTGGGGCTCAACTGTGGTCTTAAATCAAGGACTACCTGTATAAAATTTATTTCTGAAGTCCAAGCTCTACTTAATAACAGAGTCAATTCACTTTTAGTGTCATTAATTCCTCATAAATGAACAATACAGTAATGAAGAAAGATGAAAAATAACATACATATGATTTTCACGTATGTTGAATCTTCTAAAGATTCTCAGCCCAAATAATTCTGAGTATTTCATCCAAACTCCCCATGTAGTAGCAGTAACATCCCTTCCCCCAATATAGTACCAGTTAATGCATTGTATCTTTGCTGCTATATTGGGGAGATAAATTGCAGTAGAATTATTACAGAATTTATCTATATTTTGTATTTCTTAAGTCTTCCCTCCCTCAGATAGAGGCTCTGGGCACTGTACAATAAAATCAGAATTAATTCAGATGAAAACATTTTAAAAATATAAGAAATAACATAAAAATTCTCTATCAGGGTTGCCTGACAGCATAGTGATCATTTACTGCCTTTGCTTGAATCAGCTCTATTGATGTTTTCTACATGGATTAAACTTCAATTAAAGTTGATTCTTTTCCTTTTCATCTTGTGATAGTTAAACATGGAACCACATGATGAAAAAGTCCCTCAAATTCTGTACTGGGACTTTCCTTGATCAGCAGATGTTATTACACTCTAGTTTGTAATCAACCAATGAAGTTCTGTTAACAACAACAACAACAAAAATTTGAAACAATAACTACAACACGTAACTACAACCAAAACATTTTAACTTTTTTATTCATAGCAAAGAGTTTTCTGCAATTTATGTTGCCAATGACATTGCAATCATTTTTATGAGTGCATGTATATGATGATTGGGGCAAGAGGGTGGGCGAGCATACATAAAAACAGTTTTCTCTCGTGAATATGTATATTTAATAAGGCTGATTCTCAATAAATTGCAACCTTTTAAAGTGTTTTAATGGATTGTCTCAGCGCAACAAGACTTCTATTCATAGTTAAATTTAACAGATCTATTTATTATCAAGGAACTGACCTTTGATCATGCCATTATAACTCAGCTGGTCACAAAAAACATCAGCTGATAATCCCTACACCCTTCCAATACAAAAAAACAAAGATTAGTGTGGGGTGAAGCAATCTCCTCTCTCAACTCTTAAAATAATAATATACAACCAACATAACCCATGATCTTATTGTCTTTTCTGACTTGCAGAATACTATATTATTTTATAGACTACTACTGCATTTATGAGGTAGCAGTAAAGGTCTATGGGAATTTTGGCACGGAATATAAAAAAATAGTTTTACAGTTCAAAAACTCCAAATATAAAGCTAGGAGACTAACATCTTGCTAACAACTAAAGCACTGTAAAGTTCATTGACCTGTGACTGTCTTGTGCTCTGCCTTGCCTGTGTGCTAACAGGGAAGACAAAAATGGAATGGATAAACAAAATACATTCCCATTCTTATGAATATGCATGAAATTGCAACTGTCAATTCAATCCTGTTCTGGTCTACCCAGAAGTAGCTACATGAAGTTCACTGAAGCTTATTCCTGCTTAGTGAATAGGGGTTGCTGGATAAACTTCAATACTGAGATGGGCAGCATGTGAATGTAATAAATAGTGGCAATAAAATGTTGCAATCTTATCTTTCTTTGTTGCAGGTATTGCTGATAGTATTAGAAATGAACACAAATAGCCTCTAACAACTATTTGGATCAGCAAAAAATAATAATACTTAAAACCATTTAACAGAATAACTGAGTTGGAAGGGACCATGGACAGTCCATCTCTCTGTTGAAACAGGAGACCTTATAATATTTCAGACAAATGGTTGTCCAATCTCTTCTTAAAAACTAGCAGTGTTGGAGCACCCTCAACTTCTGGAGGAATTGATTAATTGTTTTAATTATCAAAAAGTCTTTCCTTATTTTTAGGTTGGTTCCCCTTGATTAGTTTCCATTCAATACTTCTTGTTCTGCCTTCAGATGCTTGGGAGACCCACTTTTCTTTGTGGCAACCCTGTAGATACTGGAGCACTGCTATTATGTGGCCCCTAGTCCTTCTTTTCATTAAACTAGACATACCCAATTGTAGCAACCGTTCTTTACGTGTTTTAACCTAGTCCCCTAATCATCTTTGCTGCTCTTCTCTGCACTCTTTCTAGAATCTCAACATCTAGTATTTAAGTATTTATTAAACAAACACGTAGGTTGCCTCCACTGCAGATTGCAAGGTTAGGGGGCTTATTACTATTAAAATATATAAGACCCCAAAGGAAAATCAAGAAACCACAAAAACAATATAATGACCAAAACCATATCAGGAAACAGGAAAGCCTATCACAAAACTATATAGTCATGCCCAGGAAGTAGGATCACAACTGGCTTGCTGAAAAAGCCAGGATGAGCTGTGATCCCAACGTGGTGGCTCTTGCATTGGTTGCCATACAAAAGTACTTAGGGTAAGAGGTGATCATTTGGAGAATAATAGTGGTAATAATATCATGAAAAGAAGCATCAAGATCTGAAAGTCAAGAATATGGCACATATGGTTCATGGTAATCTGGTAACTGGTGCATAGGGTGCTATACCAAAAAAAAAAAAAATTGGATGCACTTAGAAAATTTGTGCATTGAGAATATTTCCATCTATCAAACACCATAGGCAACACTGCTTGGATCTGTACATATATATTACACTGATACCTTATGGCAGGTGTGTCAAACTCACAGGTTGCGCGTCAGGTGCTGGCCACACCCACCCCTAGTTTAGTGAAGGGGGGGAAAGTTGCGATATGCCATGTGATGGTGACATGACAACGTTTGATATCCCTGCCTTATGGCACCCTAGGTTCTTGGGAAGAACTCAATGCCTATGAAGACCAATACCAGCTAAAGAAATGGCAATTGTGCCTTCAAATTGTGAACACATAATAATGATTTATTTAATTACATGCCACCTGACTCTATATGACTTTGGACAGTTCACAATGATGATACTTATACATATATGTTTGGGCTTGTGAGCTCAGTCAATAAATGGCTGAAAGGTTTGTTCTTCTATTAGTAGGAGCCTTCATATAAGGAACATGAGCTAATAGCTCCTTGCCTTTCAGATGATCTTTGCATCATGGGGAAACATTTGGATTCACAGAACAATATTTATTTTCAGGGATAATCTTCAAAGCAATTGTTCCTCCCTGGAGCCTTTGGAGACAGCAGACTAATCTGTTCTCTAATGCCTGTTATGAAGAATATTGAAATCTTGCCCTTTACTTACAAGAAGCTACAGGTTGCTTACAACATAGATTAAAAACAAGAATGAAGCTGCTTTATATTTTACATGCTTGCTGAAACTGGTCAGCTTGATGTTCCTGACTTCTGTTTGCAAGAACAAAAATTCCATTCCGGGGTGAAAGCCAGCAAAGCAATCAGCCCTTCATTTTAATTTGCATTTCTCTGTCAATAGATAACAGATTCAACCTTTTCTTCCAACACCTTTTTCTACATCCCTTAAATTCTTTTCAGGGACGAACTGGTCTATTACTTTAACATTTAAACTATTTTAATCAAAACCAATTTTCATTTACACTTTACATTCTTAATGGTTTGGGAATGAAAATTATTTGCTTGGCTTTTCAAACCTCTTATTATAAATATTTCCAGGGAAACTTATTGATCACAAAGGTTGGTACCTCCATTAGTAAAAAGTGGGAGGGGGAGTTTCACCCAGTCAAACCTGTGAGAAAGAAAAAAGTAACAATGACCTGGTAAAGATACATTGAAGAGTTTGATAACATCATCACCTGATTGATATCTGTCAGAGTACCAAGTTTCGACTCTTCAACTGGCTCCACTCCTCTGACTTATTTGGAGCTGCGGGTTTTTAAGAGAAAGGGAAAAGGAGAGAGGGGGGAAATAGAGGGAGGATTGCAAGGGTGTCAGACTTGCAGCGCATGGGCCAGATGCCTCACATGCTGGCCAGGTCCACCCCCGGTTTAGCGAAGGGGAAAAAAGTTGTGATATATTATGCGACGACGTGACAATGCAAGTTTGACACCTGTAGGATGGAAAGTAGAGATAGAAAGACAGACAGACAGACAAACAGACAGATGTTAGATAGATAGAGATGATAGATAGATAGATAGATAGATAGATAGATAGATAGATAGATAGATAGATAGATAGATAGATAGATAGATAGATTGATTAGCAGGCAGGCAGATAATAGATAGGCATCATACTAGTTTTTTTGCAGTTACCATTCAGGAAGGAAAATGAGCTAGCTAGCTAGCTAGCTAGCTAGCTATAGATAGATAAATAGATAGATATAGATAGATCGATAGGTCGCTAGATCGATAGATCAATAGATAGGTAGGTAGGCAGGTAGGTAGGATTCAGGAAGGAAAAGGAGCTCGATAGGTAGATATAGGTAGATAGATGAGCAAGAAAGAGAGGGAGGGAGGGAGAGGGAGAGAGGGAGAGAGAGGGAGAGAATAAGCAGGCAGGCAGGCGGATAATAGATAGGTATCATACTACTACTCAGGAAGGAAAAGGCCAAGTGCTTGAGGTGGCAAAAGGCAATGAAAGGAATAAAAGAGCCATTATGGTCACTTCAGCAGCAGGGCACATCACGAGAAAAAGAAGAAAACAACATAGGCATTCTTTTTCTCACACAATTTATTCAGTAGATTTTTTCAACACAAATCTTGCACCAAGCTGTAATGTAAACCTAGTATTACTGCATTAAGTATGATATGGCAGCAGTAGCCTCTTTCACTATTATTCTAAGGATACCTATGAAAAGAGAGTCACGGCAACTAGATTTTGATGTATATTGCAGAGATTTTGATGTATATTGCAGTCAACAGAGCTATACTTAATGCAGTAATGCTAGTTTCTAGAAAGAGTATATTATATAAACTTGGCTGCTTATGGAATTTAAAAGATTGACTTTTAAACTGGGAGAGAAAATGGGGATTTTGCAGTATCCTACCCCTGGAGGGGGGAGGGAATGGGGATTTTATAGTATCCTTCCCCTGGAGGGGAGAGGAAATGGGAATTTTGCAGTATCCTACCCCTGGAGGGGGGAGGGAATGGAGATTTTAGTATCCTTCCCCTGGAGGGGGGAGGGAATGGGGATTTTGCAGTATCCTACCCCTGGAGGGGGGAGGGAATGGAGATTTTAGTATCCTTCCCCTGGAGGGAAGAGGAAATGGGGATTTTGCAGTATCCTACCCCTGGAGTGGGGAGGGAATGGGGATTTTATAGTATCCTTCCCCTGGAAGGGAGAGAAAATGGGGATTTTGCAGTATCCTACCCCTGGAGTGGGGAGGGAATGGGGATTTTATAGTATCCTTCCCCTGGAGGGGAGAGGAAATGGGGATTTTGCAGTATCCTACCCCTGGAGTGGGAAGGGAATGGGAATTTTAAGGGTGCGGAGGATGTGCCGGCCCACTAATTCTCCCCAACCACACGATTTTCCTCTTTTCCAGCTGGGTAGCGGGAGTGCCTGGGATCTCCCTAGGTCAAAGCCGAGAGGAAGGGGGGAGATTCCATATGAAGGCATCCCGAGGCTCTACTTTAACCCATGCGGGAAGTTGGGGGGGGGGGTTGCATCTTTTCCCTGGCTTCTCCGAGCTTCTTCTCCACATGCCCCCCCTGTCTATTCTTTTCCTCAGTTCCCACGCCCCGGCGGGTCCACACAAGTTCCTCGCCTAGTTAAGCGCGCCTTGGATCCCAGCTCCAGGGCACCTTTCCAAGCTTGGTTGGCCAAGCTCCTGCTCTCCCCGCAAAAGATAGCCTCGCCGCTGCCTCTCTCTATTCCCTTTCCCGCTGTCGGTTAAGAACAAAGTCCATGGTGGGGAAACTGCTTGTTTGTGTGCCTAGGATTCTTTGGGGTGTGTGTGTGTAATTGTCTCCAGCTGAAGGAGCAGAAGCGGGAGGAACGAAGCTCGGAGAAGCCAGGGAAAAGATGCAACCCCCCCAAACTTCCCGCATGGGTTGTAGATCCCTTGTAGGGGGAGGGGAGGGAGGGGAGGGGAAGAGGCTCCGTGGGTGGGGGAGGGGAGGAAAATGGGGGATGCTGCAGAGGTCAAGGAGATGAAGAAGACCTTCATTGTGCCAGCCATCAAACCCTTCGGATCACTATGATTTTGCTGCCGCCATTTGCAAGGAGTGGGAAGGAGAGGAAGGAAGGAGAGAGGGGGGAAGGAAAAGAAGAAGGGATCTACAACATGGCTCTCCGGCCGAAGGGAGCCGCGCGGGGGGGAAACGGGCATCTGTCAAAACCCGAATCCCGTCTCAGCCTTGGGTGGCTGCGGCAGAAGCAGCGAGCGCGGGGGCGACGCTTCACCGGGAGCGACCTCTCTTTCCCCGCTGCATAGGGATGTGGGGAAAGGGCTCGGGCACCCAGTTTTCTCTCCCCCCTTCTTTCCTTCTCTCTCTCTGCTCTGGGAAAGGAGCAGCACTCTGGTGAGCCCCGAGAGATTCCCCCGTTCTCTCTCTCTCTCTCTCTCCCAGCCCTTCCAAGCCGAGGCGGCGGGGGCGGAAAGAGGAGTCCGAGGGGGAGGGAGGGAGGGGAGGCAGCTGCGATGGCTGGGCAATGGCCAGCAGTGGCCGAAGCGGGGGGAGGGAGAGCGAGATTTTGGCGAGGCGGCTGTGGGAAGGACCGAGGGAGGAGGAGAGGACGGGGCTGCTTGGGAACGGAGAGGACCAGGGCGCGGAGGGAAAGAGCAGCGCGTGCCCAGCCGCCGCCGCCTCCTCCACTTCGGAAGGTTCCTCCGGCGGATTGTCTTCCCTGCCCCGCCCTCGCTCTGGGAAAGGAGCAGTGCTCCGGCGAGCCCCCGTTCTCTCTCTCTCTCGCTCTCCCGGCCCTTCCAAGCCGAGGCAGCGGGGGCAGGAAGAGGAGTCCGAGGGGGAGGGAGGGAGGAAGGGGAGGTGGCAGCGGCTGGGCGATGGCGGGATGGTGGGAAGCAAGGCGCCGCCAGCGGTGGGAAGCGACCACGAGTTGAAAGAAGGGAAGCGACCACGAGGGAAAGAAGGCGGCGGGGGGACCCGCAGCTCGGTGGGCGTCTCCTCGCGGGACGGAACCCTCTCTCTCTCTCTCTCTCGCCGCCGCCCCATCCTGTGGCTGCCACCATGGACGGGGAGGAGGAGGTGGTGGAGGAAGAAGAGGAGGAAGCGGGACGAATCCTTTTGAGAGGGGATGGGCACAACCTGGGAGACACAGGGAAACTCCGCAAAGGGGGAGAAGGAGAGGAGGGCCGTCTCCTCCCCCCAGAGCCTCCTGATTCCCACCGGTAACGTTACTCACCAGTTAAGCAGCAAGCAAAAGACAAAATGAAATGAAACGTGCTAAGCTAAGCGGACTCCAGCCAATCAGTGAGCTGGCTGGGATGGAAAATTTTAAGCACGCCGTGTGCTTAAAGTTTTCTATCCCAGCCAGCTCACTGATTGGCTGGAGTCCAGGCCAATCAGTGAGCGGCAGGCTGGGCTGGCTTAGATTCTTAGTGTAGAACGGAACGAGCGAGCGAGCTAGCAGCTGATGGGCAGGGGAGCGAGCAAGCTGCGAGCGCCAAAATAAAGCGGGGTTTTTCGAGAACGGCCCGGGACATGGGAAAAATTATGAAAACGCGTGCCTGTCCCGCCAGATGCGGGATGTCTGGTCACCCTATCATAGACCCAGG
Organism: Thamnophis sirtalis; assembly: GCF_051295495.1. Taxonomy (NCBI): domain Eukaryota; kingdom Metazoa; phylum Chordata; class Lepidosauria; order Squamata; family Natricidae; genus Thamnophis; species Thamnophis sirtalis. The sequence continues at coordinate 54,714,875 of NW_028261383.1, read as the reverse complement.
CTGGCCAAGCCCCCGAACCAGTTCCCTGGTGTCTTCTGCCATTGTTGGCATGTTTCTGCACATATACAGAACAATTTAAAATCAGCTGTGCATGCACGAAGGAAGCGAACTGGTACCAACCGGTACAGAAACCCACCCCTGCCCAAAGGCAGCTACTATGAGAAATATGTGGCTGAGAACATAGGAACCCGATTGTAGTTCACAGACAAAATGCCAGGTTATACCTTTTCTAGTAGTAAACTCTTGTTTTGAGACCATAGATCCTATGTTTATAAAAACAAAGGATAAGAAAAGCTCACTTTTAGAAAAGGAGTAAAAACCAAAATAATAGCAATGTTTCTGTCTTCCAGTCCTGAACACTAGCAGTGGGTGGCAAGTTAATAACAGTAAGTGATTTTCTTCTGAATGACTTGGTTACAATTCAAACTCTTTCTCTTTTAGATTTGTAAAAGTCTCAGTTAAGCTCCAACCAAGTTATGGGTCTAAAGGGTTCCTTCCTGATACCTATGCCAGAAGACGACCTGCAGCTGCCCAACACCTTGGGTGCCCGGCAGCATCTGATGATGTCATCAGCCTCGTTCCACGTGACATTTGACAGAAGCACTGTGCTGAGCGGGCTGTTTGGATTCAGTGCAGCTGGGATAAGGTGGGGTTTGGCTGTTCCAGGTGGGAGTTAAGTGAGGAATGGGGCTAGCACCAGATGGGGGTTAGGTGGAGACATAAATAAAAGGTGCTGGAACGTGGAAGCTTCCAGCGCTGACTTTAATCAGTTCCTGGCACTTGGTGCCTTTGGGACACTCACATTCCACACACACACCCCATAGGAGGGGAGGGGCTTCATGGCAGCACATGCAGGGAGACTCTTTCTCCCAGACTCCCAGCTGTGAGTGCGCAGGGCATCTGGGGCTTCCTGCACTCCCAAAATAATAAGACCTCCTTGATAATAAAGCCAAGGCCATGTTTTGTGGGGCCAAAGAAAATAAGACCCTGTCTTATTTTCAGGGAAACAGGGTAAGTCGAAGACTACCTGCAGTTTTGCTTCAGTTTAATAGAAGTAATCCAAAAACTATCTTTTAAAACAACCCACACCCATATTGAGGCAAAAACAAGACAAAAAAGGTCCCAATCTTCATTCAAGAAAAGATTAGAATTTTTACTGATTTATATTGGAATTTTGAGCATAGGGCAGTAGTAAAAGGTGCAAAAAATGCACAGTGAACCAAGTTAAAGTAGCAAAGAAGAACAAGTTAGCCAATCTACTACATTTAAACCCCAGTGAGCAGAAAAGGAAAAGTTCCGACTCTTAAGAATGGGAATCTAATTTTAGCCAGCTCCATTGTGAGGTAAGTGTGTGAGTCAGTAGTGATTATGTTAGGTTACATAACCCGCTGTATGTGCTGCATTTTAAAGCACACGGTGTTAGAGAGGAAGACGTTGCTTTTACATCCTCCTCCATGCATATGTTGGCACATTCACTTCAAGAGAGACCCCTTATGTCATTTAAATGTATTTTCAAACCTTTGAATAAAAATAGCATTGAGTTGGTTATATAATGTGAATAATTACACTATTAGAATGTGTATAGGGTGGGGGGGAGCCACTCTCCTTAAACATTCACATACAAAGTCATGTGTAGGAGTGAGATGAGAGTGAAATGCATAACTTTTAAGTTTTGTTATGTACGTTTCCTATTACGTTGATTTACTCTCCTTGTAATTTAATTAGTGTAAAGTGATGTTAACTTCATCTCTGTGCTACCGAATCAAGCAAAAGAAATATATATGTAAAGATAAAGGTTCCCCTCGGACATATGTGCTAGTTGTTCCTGACTCTAAGGGAAGGTGCTCATCTCCGTTTCAAAGCCAAAGAGCCAGTGCTGTCCGAAGAAGTCTCCGTGGTCATGTGGCTGGCATGACTAAATGCTGAAGGCACACCGAACACTGTTACCTTCCCACCAAAGGTGGTTTCTATTTTTTCTACTTGCACTTTTACAATACAATACAATACAATAGCAGAGTTGGAAGGGACCTTGGAGGTCTTCTAGTCCAACCCCCTGCCTAGGCAGGAAACCATTTGCTTCAGACAAATGGCTATCCAACATCTTCTTAAAGACTTCCAGTGTTGGGGCATTCACAACTTCTGAAGGCAAGCTGTTCCACTGATTAATTGTTCTAACTGTCAGGAAATTTCTCCTCAGTTCTAAGTTGCTTCTCTCCTTGATTAGTTTCCACCCATTGCTTCTTGTTCTACCCTCAGGTGTTTTGGAGAATAGTTTGACTCCCTCTTCTTTGTGGCAACCCTTGAGATATTGGAACCCTGCTATCATGTCTCCCCTAGTCCTTCTTTTCATTAAACTAGACATACCCAGTTCCTGCAACCATTCTTCATATGTTTTAGTCTCCAGTCCCCTAATCATATTTGTTGCTCTTCTCTGCACTCTTTCTAGAGTCTTTACATCTTTTCTACATCGTGGCGACCAAAACTGAATGCAGTATTCCAGGTTTGGCCTTACCAAGGCATTATACAGTGGTATTAGCACTTCACGTGATCTTGATTCTATTCCTCTGTTTATGTAGCCTAGAACTGTGTTGGCTTTTTTGGCAGCTGCTGCACACTGCTGGCTCATATTTAAATGGTTGTCCACTAGGACTCCAAGATCCCTCTCACAGTTACTACTATTGAGCAAGGTACCACATATACTGTACCTGTGCATTTCATTTTTCTTGCCTAAATGTAGTACCTTACTCTTTTCATCATTGAATTTCATTTTATTAGATAGTGCCTAATGTTCAAGTTTGTCAAGATCCTTCTGTATCTTAAGCCGGTCTTCTGGAGTGTTGGCTATTCCTGCTGGCTTGGTGTCATCTGCAAATTTGATGAATTCCCCATTTATTCCCTCATCCAAATCATTGATGAAGAGTACTGGGCCTAAAACAGAGCCTTGGGGTACTCCACTACATACTTCCCTCCATGTAGATGCAGTTCCATTGAGGACTACATGTTGAGTGCGGTTGGTCAGCCAGTTACGAATCCATCTGGTGGTGATGCTGTCCAGCCCACATTCTTCTACTTTATCTAGTAGTAGATTATGGTCTACCTTATCAAATGCCTTACTGAAGTCCAAGTAAACTATATCGACGGCATTCCACTAATTTTGTCACTTTGTCAAAGAATGCGATAAGATTAGTCTGGCATGATCTGTTTTTGACAAACCCATGTTGGCTTTTGGCTATTACTTTGTTTGCTCCTAGGTGTTTGCTAATTAGTTGCTTATCTTTTCCAGAATCTTTCCTGGTATTGAGATCAGGTTGATAGGTCTATAGTTTCCTGGATTTATTTATTTTTCCTTTTTTGAAGATGGGAACCACATCAGCTCTTTTCCAGTCCTCTGGCAGTTCCCTGGTGCTCCAGGATCTCTGAAAGATATAGTTCAGTGGTTCCGAGATTTCATCTGCCAGTTCCTTCAGAACCCTGGGGTGTAATCTGTCCAGTCTTGGTGATTTGAACTCGTCTGGGTAGACAGGTGCTCACTTACCATTTTCTTCCCTATTTCAATTTGTGTTCCTAATCTGATTTTTGTGGTGCTATTTTTGATAGGTTGGTCTGTTTTATCCTGTTGTGTAAAGACAGATGCAAAAAATGAGTTAAATAGTTCTGCTTTCTCCCTGTTGCTTGTCACTTTCCTGCCACTTTCTCCCAGCAATGGACCAATTGTTTCCTTAACCTTTTTCTGGTTTTTAACATGTTGGAAGAAGCTTTTTTTGTTATTTTTTACTTTTGTGGCAAGCCTTTCTTCATTGTGAGCCTTAACTTTCCTTACTTCATCTTTACAGGCTCGGGCTATTTGCTGATATTCTGCTTTAGTTACTGTATGTCTCACTTTCCACTTTTTATACTTAACATTTTTGTCTTTCAATTTGTCAGAGTGTTCTTTATACAGTCATGCTGGTTTCTTTTGGGAGATGTTATTTTTCTTCTTCACTGGTATTGTGCTAGACTGAGCTTTTATAATCTCATTTTTCAAAATTTCCCAAGTTTCTTGAGTTGTTTTCCCCTTGAAGATTCTCATCCATGGAATTCTTCCCAAGCTCTCTCGAAGTTTATTGAAATTAGCTCTCTTAAAATCCAAGACTCTAGTTTGACTTTGTTCAACTACTTGTGTTTGCATAATGTTGAATTCCAATTTTGCATGGTCACTTGCCCCCAGGGTTTCTGTGGCTTCAACACTTTCTATTATTTCCTCTCTGTCAGTGAGAACTAAGTCTGATATGGCCAATCCCCTTGTTCCCTTCTCTACTTTTTGGGAAACAAAGTTGTCTGCTAGGTTCGTTAGGAACCTGTTGGATCTTCCACTTGGTGCAGTTTGTTTCCCAGTTGATGTCAGGGTAGTTAAAATCCCCCATTACTATTGTGGTGTGCTTCCTACATACCTTAGTTAGCTGACTATCAAAAAGTTAATCTACTTCCTCTGCTTGGTTGGGGGGCCTGTAGTATAGACCTATGGCAATGTCATTTTCCCCCCAACCTTTAATATTGACCCAAATGCATTCAAGAAAGTTATCATCACTGTTGTGCTCTATTTCTGTAGAGATGTAGTTATTTCTTATATATAGTGCAACTCCACCTCTTTTATTTGGTCTATATCTTTTAAATAATTTAAATCCTTCTAGCTGTATGTTCCATTTGTGGGTTTCATCTCACCAAGTTTCTGTAATGGCAACAATATCGTATCTGCCCTCATTTACTTAAATTTCTAATTCACCCTGTTTATTCTTCATACTCTGTGCATTGGTGTATAGACATTTGAGTCCACTTTGATTGACCCTGTGTTTACTGTCTACATAACCTGTGTTAAGCCTGACTGCCCCTATTTTCTTGCCACTTGTATGATCATGCACATGGTATGGCACTCACTATTAAATGCTTGATTTTGCTTGACAGCAGGAGTGATAATCTTACCTGCACAAATATCTATGTTGCATGCACTGATAACCCTGAGTTTTAGATTGCTGGGGACAGAAATATTCTGTATCAATTAATTCTTTGTCCCCGCTGTTCAGTTTAAATTTTTATCCAGAAAATCTGTGAATTTAATGCCAAGTAACTCAGTCCCTTTATTGGATGGGCGCAAACCATCTCTTTTGTACAGTTTTTCATTGGACCAGCTGCAAGCATCATGACTAATAAAGCCAAATCCTTCCCTTTTACACCACTCCTTTAGCCATACATTAAACTCTGCTACACGCTGGCCCTTCCCTTTTTGTTCCTTATATACTGGTAAAACCTCTGAAAAGATAATCTTACAACCTACACTACTAAGTTCATACCCCAAGCTCTGGAAATCATTCTTTACAGAAAGTACATCTTTTTGGGACAGATCATTTGTGCCAAGATGTATAATAGCATCAACGTCACAGTCCTTACTTGCATTCTTGAGTTGAGTTTCAGGATGTTGCCTCTGGGGATGTGGACAAGGCTATGCGAGCTGTGAGTTCCTCCACCTGCATACTGGACCCGTGTCCCTCTTGGCTGACTACCAACAGCAGAGAGGTGACACGAGGCTGGATCCAGGCGGTTGTTACCGCCTCTCTTCGGGAGGGACACCTCCCCACCGCGCTTAAGGCGGCGGTGGTGAGGCCCCTCCTGAAGAAACCGTCCTTGGATCCAGCAGTTCTTAACAACTATCGTCCAGTCTCCAACCTCCCCTTTCTGGGGAAGGTTGTTGAGAAGGTGGTGGCCTTACAGCTTCAGCGTACCTTGGAGGAAGCTAACTATCTTGACCCCTTCCAGTCTGGCTTCAGGCCCGGTTACAGCACTGAAACCGCTTTGGTCGCATTGACCGATGATCTCTGGAGAGCCAGAGATGGAGGCCACGCGTCCATCCTGGTTCTCCTCGACCTCTCAGCGGCTTTCGATACCATCGACCATGGTATCCTTCTGCGACGACTGCGGGAGGTGGGGGTGGGCGGCACTGTTTTACAGTGGTTCTCCTCCTACCTCTCGGACAGGTCGCAGTCGGTGTTGGTGGGGAGGGAGAGATCGTCCCCGAGGCCCCTAACCTATGGGGTGCCGCAGGGCTCGGTTCTGTCCCCCCTGCTATTTAACATATACATGAAACCGCTGGGCGAGATCATTCGGAGGCACGGGATTAAGTACCACCAATATGCAGACGATACGCAGTTGTATCTGTCCGCCCCGTGCCAACTCAATGAAGCGGTGGACGTGATGAACCGGGGCCTTGAGGCTGTTAAAGACTGGATGAGAGCTAACAAACTGGTACTCAACCCGGAAAAGACCGAGTGGCTGTTGTGTTTTCCTCCCAAAAATTTGGCTAACGTTCCATCAATCAGGCTGGGGGGGCAAAATTTATACCCCTCAGACAGGGTCTGCAACTTGGGAGTCCTCCTGGATCCACAGCTGAGTTTTGACCACCACTTGTCGGCTGTGACCAGGGGGGCATTTGCCCAGGTTCGCCTGGTGCGCCAGTTGCGGCCCTACCTGAACCGGGAGGCTCTCACAACAGTCACTCGAGCCCTTGTGATCTCTAGGCTGGAATACTGCAATGTGCTCTACATGGGGCTGCCCTTGAAGAGCATCTGGCGACTTCAGCTAGTTCAGAACGCGGCCGCGCGAGTGATCATGGGCGCACCACGGTTCGCCCATATAACACCAATCCTCCGTGAGCTGCGCTGGCTACCTGTTGATCGTCGGGTGCACTTCAAGGTCCTACTTACCACCTATAAAGCGCTCCATGGTAGTGGATCTGACTATTTGAGAGACCGCCTCCTGCCAATTAGCTCCCTGCGTCCCATCAGATCGCACAGAGTAGGCCTCCTCCGAATTCCATCCGCCAGTCAGTGCCGACTGGCGACTACGCGGAGGAGAGCCTTCTCAGTTGCAGCTCCGACATTATGGAACAACCTCCCCGTGGAGATCCGTACCCTCACCACAGTCCAGGCCTTCCGCACAGCCCTCAAGATCTGGCTATCCCGTCAGGCCTGGGGATAGGATTACTCTCACCCCGCCCGAATGTTGAGTGAATGTTGTGTTTTTATGGATAATTTTCTTTTATTCACGATTTTTTATTCTTTTAAGTCTTGTCTTGCACCCCCTTCCCCTCATTGTTGTAAGCCGCCCTGAGTCCCCTCAGGGAAAAGGGCGGCATATAAATCCTTAATAAAATCCTAAAAAAAAAAATTCTTGACTATCTTAAGAATATGCCTCTTGTCTCGGCTGGCAGTAGCACCTGGCAGACACCTGACCTCTTTTAAAACCTCCATATCCTTTCCTAAATTTACATCCTTACGATTGAATCACCAACCAGAAGGTGACTTCTCTTTTTGCATACCTTGATCTTCTTGTGCGACTGATGTGTGATACCTGGGTCCACATTTCGCCTTTCCAAAGAAAGTTCTTCATTTTGGACCACGATCCCCTGCTTATTTGAGTCATCTACCTCACAACTACCTTGACCTGTCTCTTTAGTGTCCCCATTAAGGTCAGCAAGGGCACTATATCTGTTATGCTGGGTCACAGCAAAAGCTTTGTTTATGGTTCACAGCTCTCAATCTGCCAGATCCCACGGTTGTCCAGACTGTTCTTCTCCTGCAGGAGCTTTGCGGTAGAGGGGGCTGATAGCATGGCATCTCCATAGTGTGGAATGGCCGAATTGGGCACATAATTTCTGTTTGGAGAGCACAGATTAGAGATTCTAGATAGGTAATCTGTCTATGTAGACTAGTAATTTGTTTACAAAGGGGACAGTATCCAAATTTAAAAAGAGTACTGCGAAAGACAGGTGCAAAACAGCTATTACATTGAACTAAGCCAGTCATTTTGAAATAAAATAAAATCACAATCTCAAGCCCACTAATCCAGAATGTATTATTGCTATTTTGGTTTATAGATATATGATTCATGCGTCTAATGGCACACGGATTACAACCTATTCCTCTTTGTCTCTCTGACTCCCCTCCTTGTAGAAAACAGCTTCAATCACCAGCCTCAGGGAAGTTCAAATGAAATGGAGTTAAAGGGCTCCTACCTTTGTCTCTCTGACCCCCCCCCTTGTAGAAAACAGCTCCAATCACCAGCCTCAGGGAAATTCAAATGAACTTCAACTTCAAATTTTACATGTTTTCAAACTGCTAGGTTGGCAGAAGCTGGGACAAGTAACGGGTGCTTACTCCATTACTCGGCATTAGGGATTCGAACCATCGAACTGCTGATCTGTCAACAAGCTCAGCATCTTAGCCAATGAACCACTTTAAAAATGAAATAAAATAAAATATATGAGCCCATAAATATCTACGAGATAACTGAACTCAAAACACTTTCTAAATAATATGTAGCTCTTTTGCAAGGACCAGCAACACAATAATCTGCTCATCATCATGTGCCTGTGTTGTACTTGCAGGACTTAATTAGCATTTAGTTTGAAGAGAACTTTACTCGTATTAAGAGGAACAAGGTCCCACTCTCCCTGCAACCAGTTTCCCCAAGGGCATCAGCCCTCTTCATCATTTCAGTTTATGTCTTTGTGGCTTTGAGCAGTACACTCTGAATCAGATGGTAATTTGCATTAATTGCATAAAAGAGTGTCTCCCCACTCACTTGTGCATAGTGGTCCACTTGACCCTGGTAAGTCAGGGAAGAGGGAAAAAATTCAGCCTGAATTTTTCTTACATGTGAGTAAATCTCCCACTAAGGCTGAAGTCTTGAACAGAGATGTGTTTAAAAGAAAATCTGTATTGATTGCCTGTAAACCCAAACTCCTAAACATTGGAAAACTTACGGCAAATTTTAAACTCAAGAACCTGAAACATTTGGGCTGAAACTAATTTTGCGTTTTTTTCCTCTATCCCTGATTGTCACAAAGCATAAGCTATTGGTCAAACCCTAATGTTCAGGTATGAAATTCCATCAGCAATTTGTCGAATTCTGAACTACTGAAGTTAAATGAATATGGGTATGTTTAAACATAAAACAGCATGTTTAACCACATGTCAAATTGCCTGACTAAAAGGTCATAGGAACAGTGATGTTCCCTGGCTGTGTGAACTCAGTTAAGCTATTTAGTGCACAAGTCTAGTGGTCTCCTAAAAGAGTGGTAAACCCATACCCCAACCCCCCAAATAACCAAGCTAATAGGGGTCAAAGAAGGACTAGAAAGTAGAATCTCTGTTTTTTAATCTGTTTTCTGTTTTTTAATCATAAGTTACTCACAGTGTGGAGTTGGATGTCTCTTAAATTGAATAATTGAATAAAAAGAGGCAGCAACTAATCATGATAATTGTTCTGCCCTCAACTAATACTTCAAAGGAATGACTGGTAGTGAGTACAGTTTTGTTCTTATGGTCTGAAAATTCAGAAATAGTCTGTGGATGGCTATGGAATTGGACTGTATTAGGTAAAATGGCACCCCCATCTCAAGGAATAAAAATAGCAAAAAGAATGACGTGTGAAATCCCTTTTGACAATGCCAGCACAAATCTGTAATGTACCCACTGATAACACACCCCACAACACACAAATTGGCAGAAACTGGCTCACTTTCTAGGCTAAATTGACCTTGTGTAGCAGGGGATTAACTTTCAAAAGAGCAGGAAAGTTATATTCAGAAATAAATCTAGATTCTCTCATGATTCCATGTAAAAACTATTAAGTAGTAGCAGCAGATCCTTTTCTATGGAGAAACACATCAGAAGGAAAAGGCAGGCAAAAAATGCCCTATTCAATGGTAAGTAGAAAACCTTTCTTCAGCCACATCTGTAAAAATTGCTGTTTCATAAGTGGAACTCTAATAAGACATGTTTTTCCTCCAATATTTTCCCTTCTTTGCTCAGCATGGGTTATAATTTAATTAAAGGGTGTCAAAGGAAAATGAAGCTGTCCCTGATATAATCACTGCATGTTGTGAGATAAGCACTGAGATAATGACAAGTAGGAAAAGCTATCATGAAAATGAGAAATTACAGAGAAGATGGGATAATTGGGTGTTCAAAAAGTTTCTGTAATAAGAGTGCATTGACATTGTTTACTGAATTGTGCTGGGTAGATGTTCTTCAATATCCCTGCCCTTCAAATAATATTTATTTGTTCAGAATATGTAGTGAAAATGTTTAGCTTCATATTGCTCTTGGGAAGAATGTTTATTTGCAAATCAATAAATTTTCAGTTCTTTCAGTATTTTCATTAAAAAAATAGCAATAAGCATAGAATTCTAACTCTAGCATTCTTTTCTTCAAGTTTCTGATGCATAGAAAGGTTCAAAGAAGAAAACATAAATTGTCAAAAAAAACTATGCTGGTATATTACATTAAATTAATTTAAATTATAGAAAGTAGGCAAATAGATAAATCTACATAAGACTTATGATTTAATGTTAAGTTTTGAATGAAAAACCCAAGCAAGTTCACGGTCATAAAAGGATAATAAAAATAACTAAAAATACATGTGACAATAACAACATTCATGTTGTTTCCCATCAGAGATAAATTACTGTATTGAAAATCTGTGTGAACTTCTTGTTTATATTAAAGTGATATGGCACACAAATAAGATACAACTGGACTGTTGTCCTTATTTATTGGACATTTATAGGGGTGTCAAACTTGTGGTATCATTGTCGTCACATGATGTATCACTACTTTTTCCCCTTCACTAAAATGAGGGTGCACATGGCCAGCGTGTAATGCATCCAGCCCTCAGACTGCAAATTTGAAACCCTCAATTTATACTATTAAATTTATTATTATCAGCTGCAATGAATTCTCAAATTTAACCGAGTTCACAAAATCTAGGAAAGTGTTTATGGCCTCAGATATGGAAGTATGGCAAATATTATGAATGGTTAGTTTCTTTCCTGGAATTGATAAGGTGAAAAAATTAGATTCAAAAATTGATGCTTTTGCTTGCTATTATTCACGAGTCTCTGAACCTGTTTAACTCATACTCTTCAGGGGATTACCAGTTCCAAATTTGGGATAGGGTGGGGGGCAGGCACAATAGCTCCAGGGAGTGACAGCAATAAGCAGAGTCTGCTGACCAATAACTTATTGATCAGGCCAAGAGATGAAGAACCAATAATTGAAAATATGAGACTAAGTAGGTCTTTACCAGCATGAAACCAACCCATTTTAGAATTAGTTACTTCAAAAGCAAACCCAGAAAAGGCACTAGCAAACAAACCACTGTGCTGTTGCCATTAAAAAAGCATATATATTTCTGCAACATTTAGGAGATTTGGATCATTAAGTTGATGAAATCCCAATGGAAGAATGCATACCTTCAGTTACTAGGACAAAACATTTAACTTTCCTGAGTAAATCTGGAGGCAAACTAACAAAGTTATTTATAAATGCACATTTACTGGGTCACAGTCCAACCACAATCAAAGTTAATAGTTGTATGTCTATAAAATTCTAAATATATATCCTATTGCCTCTGCTGTTTAGTTAATGAAAAGCAAAATAGCCCCATCACTAATTTTACTAACTACAGTTCTGAGTGATGTGACCCTATTAAAGCTGCAAGGAAGTCTTGGCATTAATGGTGCCAGTATAGAAAAAGGAACTTCTCAGTTTACAAGGATATGTACAATTGGAACGTGGAATGACAGAAGCATGAACCAAGGAAAACTCAATCCCATCGGATAATCACAAGAGTGTGAGATAGAATAGAGCAGTAATGATAATCAGAAGGGCATTACTATTTTCATGGCTACAACCCAATAAAGCCAAATTAAAATTTTCAGAATTAATGGCTATCCAATGATTATCAATGTTCTAAAGTATATGTAGTAACCTCAGATGCACTAGTGGAAAACAATGAATTCTATGGCAAATTGCAAAGGGTGATAAATGTAACATCTAGACAGGATGGAATACTATGAATGAGTGGAATACAAGTGTTGGCAAACTTAAATAAGATATAAACTTCTTTCAATAAATGCAGAAAATAATATAGGTTTACTTCTCTGGCCTAAAACATTATCAAACAAGCTTCATAACAAGAAAAAGAGAACTAAAAAGTACAATCTAATATGCCAAGACATTTCCTTGTAGAGCAGATTATTAATTATTATTGTTTAATATATAGATTAAATTTAGAAAGCAGATATGAGAACAGTATGTCAACAGGAATTGACATGAAGGTTGTATAGTTAAATTATAAGTTTCCTGTAAAGAAATCGATTCAATGCATTTAACTTACGTGAAAAAAAAATCTGAGGACCTATGTAAAGCAATAAGTAAAATGAAATCTGAAAAAATACATCATGAAAAGGAAAAAAAGAATACTACCATCATTTCCAAGAGAAAAAGATCAGAGGCCTTCAGAACAAAAATCATGATAGTCAAAGAAAATTGAAAGCTTTGAGCAACAAGGACATATTAAAACTAAATGCAAATTTTCAACATCAAGCAAACAACTCAATCAAGAATGTTGTCAAATAGTGGGAAATAAAGAAAAAATGAAAGATGAATTTAAAAAAATGAAAGCAATTACAGGAAAATGTATAACTATGATAGAAGTAATAATACAAGGGCTGTAAAAGAGGCAAAATTAGGTTAAAAGATCAGAGACTATACTTCAATATTGTTTAAAAGGATATGTAGGATTAGAGAAACATTTGTAGTGAGAGAAATATATTCAGGAACCAGCTCCACTAGAAAACGAGACCAGCTGTCAAATAGAAAAGTGCCAGGTGCAGATGGAATACCCACTGAACTGTTTAAAGCTGCAGAAGAAGAGGTAGCAAAAGTGCTAACAGTTCTGTGTCAACACATATCTAACAAGACCCAACATAGTCTAACATGTGGCCTACAGATTGGGAAAATGTGCATTTATTTATATCAAAGAATGAAACTGCAAGAGATTGTGTATATTACTTAACTGTTAGCATTAACTCCCTACACAAGCAACATTTTTCTTAATATATTACAAGGATTAGAACCATCATGAAAGAGCGCTACCAAATGAACAAGCCAGTTTTAGAAAGGCAGATAAACACAAAACCAGGTAGCTACAGTAATTTGTAAGATGACAAATGGAGAGAGAAGATAAGAAGAATGTTTCCCTTTGTAGGCTTTGTGGGGAGTGCACTCCAGCTATGGATTTTATATAAAGTAAATGGTGATTGCCTGAACAAGTCTCTGTAGTTTTCTTGGGAAAGATTTTGGAATTAGTTTGCCACTGAAATCTTCCCTAGGCTGAAAGAGAGTGACTTGCCCAAGGTCATTTAGCTGGTTTTGTGCCCAAGGCAGGACTACAGCTCATGATCTCCTAGCTTCTAGCCTGGTATCTTAACCAGCATGCCAAATTGGATCAAAAACAGAAGAACATAGTTTTAATACTGGAGGAAGAAACATCAATAACTTATCCTATACTGTTGACACTACTGTACTCTGGTAGCCAAACATACAAAGGATCTGCAAGCTTTTGTAATAAGGGTCAATGAGCAAAGTGAAAAATAGGAATAAAATTAAATATAAAGAACAACAACCACTAATGACAACCGGTACAAAACCAGACTTAGAAATGTTGAATAGTGTCTGTGTTTTAGGATCAACCATCAATAGTAAAGGAACAATCAGTCAAGAAATATGCTGCAGATTAGTACTTGGTAAAACCACCATGAAGGAATTGGAAAATATATTCAGATGTTTATATTCACAAAGATTAGAATAGTACAAGCCCAGGATATTATTTGTGACCCTCCATGGAAGTGAAAGTTGGATTCTGAAGAAACAGCATAGAAAGACAATTGATGTTTTTGAAATTTGATATTGGAGAAGATTCCAGAGTACCATGAACAGCCAAGAAAACAAACAAATGGATCATCAGTCAAATCAACACCCAGAGTGACAGCCGCTTCCCCAGCGGAGCTCCTGCCCACCCACCAGAGAAAGGCAAAGCCCCGGGAGAGGTGGGGCGGTCAGTTGTGCTGGATGCGTAGAACCAAGGCAGGGAAGAAGATCAAGAGATGTGGAGCCACAGACTCGCCCCCCTTTCCCCCCAACCCACAGTTCGCCTCCTTGGGTGGGGACCAGGGCATGCGTGGGATGAGTTTTCATTTGAGGTGCAAATGACCAGGATCAAATTATCATACTTAACTATCATAATTATTATACTTCAGACATATTATCCAAAGACCTAATCTTTGGAGACGGTCCTAATGCTGGGAAAGATGAAAGAAAGACAATGACCAGCAACATAGTGAATGGACTCAAGTTACAATAGCAATGGATGCACTCCTAGAATACTTGAAGGACCCAATTACTGATTGCTGTCATGGAGAAAATCTATGTAGTCACCAATCTTGATGGCACATTGGATTTAAATAAATTAAAAAACTGATAGCTAAAATGAAAACTAGAGGGTAAACAACTAACAAAAATCATCCAGATATATGCAAAAAAAACTTAGGTGAAATAAAAAAAACATAGAAAAACATTTTAAAGGAACAAAAATTAAAAATGAGGAACCTGGCTTAATGTTAAAAATAAAAAAGACAAACGATAATGTCAACTAGAATGATTAATGACTATGGGAAGGCAGCAGGCAATTTTGTGTTGGGGGGTCTTAAAAATAAAAAGGGCCCTTATTTTTGAGAAGATCTAACCCTAAAAAGAAGATAATGATAACTTTAGAAATGATTATGAACTATAACATTATGACAGAAAACATTGGAATAGTTAATGTTTCCCCCCAGTGATAATGTATGGCTGTGAAAAAAAATAGACATTTTTGAATTATGTATCTGGAGACTGTTGCTAAGCGTATCAGAGACTGCAAGAAGACTCTAGTCCAAATAAAGATGAAGTGGTCTCCTAAGGTTGCAATCCTCAGGAAGAAACTCACATAACTTGGGCAAGTTTATGGTGGACTATAAAAGAATATATGGTTAGCAGGAGTGAAGGAACCAGAAGGGGAAGGCAATGGATAAATTGGATGAGTGGGATCAGAAATATTGTTAGAAAGTTGCTGGAAGAGCTATAGCTTGTTATGAGAAAGACATCTGGATATTTTCCCATATAATTCCCATGTGCTCCTATGTTTGTATGTGATCAGAAATATTGAGATTGATACCAGAGTGCTGCAAACTCCACCAGCATTAAACTTAAGAGTTAAGATACATTTCAAATTTCTTTTATCTTTAAGAGTTGAATTTAGAAGACAATAAAAACACACTTCAGTGTTTTTGACTTGTCTTATGAAAACTGGAAAAAAATATTCCTAAATAAGTTTAAAAATCATCTGAATCTATTTCTGCAAACACCTACTACAGTATTTCAGTTTTAATTGTAATATTTACAATCCAGTTGTTAAGAAGCAAGCTACATCACTTTCTCTTAGACTTCAAACTTAAAGTCTGGAATACATTTCTAAGTGGAAGAGCAAGGGTTTGTTCACAAGTTAGCTTGGTTACTGCCAAGAAAAACAGTGTGAAGTAACTATAAATAACACTCTTTGCAAACAGGCAATTTTGCAAACCGTGTTTGTCAAATGGCTTTCATGTAACCTAAAACTCAGATTGTCCCATTACCTTTCTATAGAAGTACTATCCTCAACACTCCTCAATAACAGTGAAGCCTCCTTTGACTGACTTGTGGACATGCCCCTGTAGTTTTCTTAGAAACCAAAAGCTTTACAATGATATCTAATGTTGTGTGTTTCTGTGTGTTTGAATCTGTGTAAAGAATAAAATAAAATGGCATTAATAAGGGAAGTAGATTGCCCACTCCCTTAAACCTGCTTTTGACTCAGTCATGCAAACGTTTAGAGACAAAAACATTCATTACAAATAAGAACTGTGCTGAGAAATAAGGCCATTAAAATATAAAACCTTAAGAACGTAGCACACCAATAGTAAATTTGAATAAAAGAATACAAACTGTCTAATTTAATGAATTATTGTCTTTGTAATGCCACGTCTACACCTCACTTTTTCTTACTCATCATCCTACACACAGCACTGTTATACTATTCTGTACTGATCATGTGTATATTCAAATTTGCATCATTCTCTCTCTCAGAAGAGTTACATCCCACTGATTAAGTTTTGGCTGCTTCTGATAAATGCCAAACCCTAGCACTGGTAGCAGCAGCTAAGGGAAGAGGTGAGGGTGGGTGCTAAAAGATCAAAAGTGAGTTGAATCAGTGAGTAGGATATGACCTGCTTGTATGTCAACAGAAGTTGAGGGAACAGAGGGGAAGTAAGGAAGAGAAAGTACTGGGATGATCAGGGACTGGTGGGCTGATATTCTGGTTTTTTTTTTTTTTTTACAATAAATTGTCTCTCACCTTGTAAAATCACTATGAATTCCCTCCAGATTATGTTTCTTCCATGGTGCAACTAATTCAAATCTGGAGTATGATTATTTGTTTTGGATTCAAAATAAAGCATATTTTCATTTTGTGAAAACCTCTCTTATCTTCTATAATATGGGAAATCCTTGATTGGCCAGCTATGATGTTATCTATTCTATTTACTTGTGGACTTGGTTTTTGAAAAATTACATGACAAACTGGAAAGTTTTATGTAACGAGGTATCACACAGTCAAGTAGAATAACAATCCATATGTACAAAAGTTATGATATAACTTAATGTAATTGAATATTAAGTTGTCTATTCAACACACAAGCTCCAGTATTAGTAATTGAACTGAATACATACATTATTATAGAATTCTTTCACACAAATTATCAGAGTTTCTTTAAACTGGAGACCAGGGTACAACTCCGTTGAAGCACAGATTGTTTATTTCTGATCTCCTTAACACACCACCAGCATTTTTCTAGCACTTTCTCTTCTCTCCATGCCGTCAGTTGTGACTTTCACTGATGATCCACTATAGCATTTCCCCTTGTCTACTTTTCACCCTCTTCCAAGCACTTTCTCTTCCTTCCCTTTCCTCCCTCCTCCGAGCTGCTATTTCTACTGTTGGTTTAAATATTTCACAAGCCCACCTGTCCCTGATCCTTCCAGTACCTTCCCCTTTCCCCAGATTCTCCTCAGCTGCCATTGCTGATGGCCCATGTAGCATAGTCATCCATCTCTACTTCCCAGCATCTTCTCTTCCTTCCTCAGTCATCACTCATGTCTGCAAACCACTACCAAAACAATCATAACATTTCCCCCTTCATACTCCCGCCTCTTCTGCATCTAAAATACAAGACATGTAAAGCCAGCCCTCCTATGTACAGATCATTTTACATAACTCTTGAACATATTGAAGTATTATGAAAATACTTATAAAAGAAGCAATAGAGGACTTTATCTACAAGAGCTGGATCTTTTATAATAGGGTAAAAAGTCTGCATTCTTGAACTGCTGAGTGAAGAATATTAAAGTATGCCAAGGTAAATGCTCTATGATATTTTGCTATAAAAAGATGTTCCAAATATCTTCCTGCCTGGAGTACATCCACATATAAAGCTGTCACAGCTATTTATCTCAGTCTTGGAAACTTGCAAACCATTCTGAAAGTACTGCTAAAACTTTTAAATCAATACGTTTTTCACAACTCAAAATCATAAGCCAAGTACATTGTCAAAGAAAGGGAAATAAATTAAATAGTCTGAATGATAGTTAAGGGCTGAAACTCTTGACACATGCAATATTTTGTTCAATGTCCAGTTATCCATTTAAATATGGTATCTTGCTAAGATTAATGGTGCATAACTATGCCTCTACTACTGAACTGCCAAAATTTAATGAAGTGTTAACCAAAGCAAACTGCTAAAGTTGGGAAAGTATATGGGAAGATTGAGGTGGAAATCAATATACTTTCAAAATCTGTTTTTATGGAAGAGATGTGGAGATGTGGGGATGGTACTTGAAAGCTACTGCCTGAGATGGAGAATCTTTTATCTCAGTGTTTTTCAACCTTGACAACTTTGAGGTGTGTGGAACCCAATTCCTAAAAGTCCCCAGCCAGCAATAGCTCTGCTGCTTGAAGCTGGCTATTCTGTTTGCCCCCAACTATTGCCATTAAGAATTGCTCCCATGCTATCATAACTGATCATATTCTACCTCTCCTGAATAATTGCTTTCAGAGGATTTACCATTGTAAGCAACTTTTCACAGAGGTTGGGAAGTCAATTTTTTACCTGTTGACTTTTAAGCCTGGCTAAGAAGGTCCAGAGAGTTCTACTTCTGAGGATGGGGGGCAGCTGGAATTAATGCCAGGGACCATTTTATTTTGGAAGTCAATTAAACATATGAAGTCTTGCAACCTCGTTCCTTCCAGGCTGATCAATGGTCTACTACAGGTATTACAACAGCATTGAAAAAAGGGACTTATGACCATTTTTCCATAATGGTCTGTTGCAGCATCCCCATGGTCACATGATTTACATTCGGACACTTGATAACTGACTCATATTTATGATGGTTGCAGTGTCCTGTGATCATGCGATCATCTTTGGTGACCTTTTGGCAAGCCCAGTCAATGGAGAAGACAGATTCACTTAACAACTGTGTTACTAATTTAAAAACTGCAATGATTCACTTAACAAGTATAGCACGAAAAGTCATAAAATGGGGGAAAACTCCCTTAACAAATTTCTCACTTAGCAATGTAGGAAGTTAGCACTCACCCCTCTCCCAGAAGAATGAAATATTCTAGGAAATATTAAAAAGGCAGAATATTACACCTCCCTGGATGAAAAAGGAGAAAAATGCTCTTGGAAAGCAGCCCCACCTTTGCTAATAGCCCTAGAAAGACTGGTGCCAACCTATCTACAAGACAAAAGACTGGGCCAGTCTATCTACAAAACAAAGGACCTCAGCTCTAGGATGATGGGATTAGCCTTCAAGGCAAAGCCATTCAGCCACAATAGGAAGTCGCCCTTTACTGAATCACCCAGCAAGATTCAACCAACACTGGGACACAGAGGAACCTCAGCTATGACTACATAGCCCCATGGGAGTCTGGCTGCAACCAATAGAAGTTTAAATTCAAAGCCCAAGAGAGGGTCTCTCTCTCTCTCTCTCACACACACACACAAACACACATACTCTCAGTGCTCAATTGCTGAGGACCTCAAACCATGTGATCCTGTCCACCATTAAACCATCTTTCCAAATAGCCTCCACATTTCCAGTGTCTTTCTCCACACTTGGAACTGAAACCAGATGGACATTTCTTCCAACAGCAACATAAATTTTGGACTCAGTTGTGGTCCTTAGTTGAGAACTACCTGTATTTATAAGGATTAAATTCTAGCCTACCCTAAACCTATCGCCTTCAAAGGAGCGGCCACAACTCCTGGATATTAATCAGCTACGCTGGCAGGCCCTTCTGTCAAGTCTCCTCCAGAGCCACCTGGAGCGGGTCCCCTGGGGACACTGGGGGAAAGTTAAGGTGACGTCGTCAGGAATGGGGAAGACGTTATCAACAGCTGCCATGCCGGTCTTTGCACAAGGCAGGCGCCCAGACACAAGCAGAGGCAAACTCTTTTGCTACCCACGTCCTTCTGCAACAGAGGCACCTGCCTAGAATACATTTTTTTGCTATTATGGCTGTGTATCAGAGACCAGACAAGAAGACCGCTGGACAGCAATGACCAAGAAGCACCGGAAAGCCGCAGGATTGCCAGTGTGGGTTTTCCTAAACAAACGCAAGATTGTGCTGAAATCAACTCAAGATTTTACACAAAACCAAACCAGATTTTTTTTAAAAAAAGAACCTCAATAAATCCATTTTAAACTGTTATTTTTATCTGTTTAAAAGATATATAATTTAGCGTATAGAAACACTTTTTAACATTTTAAATTAAAAAAAAACCGCTAGAAACCCTTACGGGGACCGGAAAAACCCCAAAGCCTAGGTTTATACACCCAGCCAACCAGGCAACTCAGGCAAGATCTCCCGTTGACGTCGGTAGCCCCGCCTTTCTCTCCCCTCCGTCCTCCTTCCCCCCGTGGTGCTATTGCGTCTCTCTTCCGCCGTCTGCCCCTCGCCAACCTGCCAGCGTGCGGAGCCACGTGAGGGGGCGGCGCGCGGAAGAGAACGTGGGTGGCTGCGGCGGCCCGGACGTGTCGTGGCTCCAATCAGGGGGCGGGCTGCGGGCGCCTCGTGCTCTTTCCTTCCTGGCCGAGCGTCGGTTTGGTTCCGCCCCGCCCGTCCCCTCCCCTCGCTCGGCCCGGGTACGGCTGCCTTCGGTCTAAGCACTCCCCCGCCTGTGGCCAGGCGACACCCGTCTGGGGGCGATTTAAAGGGCTTTCCGAGAAGGCCGGAAGGGAGAGGCTTTGCCTCGGTGGCAGATCCGCGGTTGGAGCGATAACGTGTCCGAACCGAAACACGTATCACGGTCCGAACGAAACACGTATCCAAACACGGTTGGAGCGATATGTGTCCGAACCGAAACACGATTCGGCTCGGGGCCAAGAATGAGCGCGGTCCCTAAAACGTCTCCCACAGCCTTGGTCGCGTCAAGACATTTTTCCTCCTCACGACCAAGAAACGACTTTGGGAAACCCTCCGCGTTGCCCTATGCTCTCCGCTTTTCCTTCTTTCTACCCTGGACGGGATCGCTTCCTCCTTCCCCCCCCCCCCCGTCTGTCTGCTGGGCTCCTCTGCGCCCCGTCTGGGTTGGCTTCCTTGGACACTCAGCCTCCGCCAGCACCACCACCTTCCCTCCGACCAACTGTCAGTTTATTCTTCGCTACAAACAAAACAACCCCCCCCTTTCCCGGAATACGGACAAATTGCTTTGGGGAAGGGGAAATAGAGTGGGGGGGACGCCCGGAGGTTGCCGGCGCCTCGAGAACGTGGGTGACGGCGATGTGACGCCTTTGCAGGTGCCTCAGCTGCCCCCGATCGTGGGCGGATCTCCATTGACGAGGAAATCAATCCTGGCACATAAAGCTGCCCCCCCTCGTTTAAAGAAAAGGGAAGGGCGGGCATATGTGAATCAATGCCCTTCAGGGTCGGATTTTTATTTTTTTCCCCCCTAGTTAGAAAAAAAAATCAGGCTTGTTCTAGAAATAAATGCAATGCAAACTCTGGCTGCTTTGCCCCTGTATTTACCACATCCTGTGCGGTTTTGGATTGTATTTATTATACATATATATATAGATTGTTGCTAGAGCAAGTCGTATGCATGGGGTTTCTTCCTATTCTATAGGGAACAGCCTGAAACCTTTGATGAGTCCAGTGTTGTACAAATAGTCCTCGACCTAACAACAGTTCATTTAGTGACCTTTCAAAGTTACAGTGGCACTGAAAAAGGGACTTGTGACCACTTTTCATATGACAGTTGTGGCATCCCCATGGCCATGTGATCAAAATTTGGACATTTGGCAACTGGCTCATATTTATGATGGTTGTAATGTGCCAGGGTCATGCAATCATCTTGTGTGACCTTCTGACAAGCAGAGTCTAAGGGGGAAGCCAAATTTACATAACAAATATGTTACTAACTTAACAATGGCAGTAGCTAGATTGTTGGTGGCGCAATACTGGTAGAAGGAAGATTTGCCTACTATCCAAGAATGGACATTGAAAGTCACAAACTTAGCCGAGATGGCTAAAATATCTGCATATCATAAGGGCTATTCAAACGAGATATATAAACGAGACTGGAAAAAATGGATTGATTATACTCAAAATAAATATGGGACTGAGAAATTCCAGATAGCTTATGATTAAGATCAGGAATGATATAAATTGTTTAGAGTTAGCCTAGCAAGGAGGAGCTAAGCTCAATTTAAAGACGTTATTAATTTTCTACTCTCTTTTCAAATATATTTAAGACTGTTTTTGTTAGCGACTTATACCTTTATTGGTTCTGGGAAGTCGGGGGTGGGGGTGGGGGGAAGGTTGGGATGGTGGTTGGGGGGAGAGTGGGAGGGAGGGAAGTATACTAGGCTGGAGGAGGGGTGTTGGGTTTTAAAGTAATATGATTGTACATGTATACTGTCTTGCCTTATTTTTTTAAAAAAAACAAAGATATGTTTGTATATTGAAATGGAATTATAAATACCATCAACACAAAATGGAGCTTGCTCAGAAGCTGAAATACACCAAGTGAATGAGAGGAAGAGTGGGGAGCAGAGTAGAGAAGAAAGATAGGAAGAGAGGGATAGGAGAGAGGGCAAGGGGGGGAAGATGAGGAGTATAAGGAGGAGTGGAAAGGGGAGAGAGGAGAAGGAGAAAGGAAGGGGAAGTAGAGTAGAAAAGGATGATGGAGGGAAGAAAGGAGGTAGGGAGGGGGAGGAGAGAGGCAGAAGAAAGTGTTGGATAAGGTATAAATATGGTGTACGGAGAGCAGAAGAACCAATAATTGGTTTTTCTTTTTTCGGTAGTTGATGGCAAGATGAATTGATGTAATTACTTAATAACACAACATGATATTGGCTATGTTATAGTATACATGTGATTATATGTTATGAAAATGGAAAATAAAAAGTTTTTATGGAAAAAAAACAATGGCAGTGATTCACTTAACAACTGTTACAAAATGGGGCAAAATTCGCTTAATAAATGTCTCATTTAGCAACACAAATTTTGGGCTCAAATGTGGTCATAAGTTGAGGACCACTTGTAGACACAGCCAACTGCTCTTTTTTCACCAAAGAATAGTCTTCAATCTAAAAGATTTTATTCAGTTATTGTATGTATCTGACCTTCATATAAGTTGTACCACTGTTAAACTATCGGTGCTAACACCCAAAACTTTCTGATTATTAGATATAAGCATTTGACATTTCAAAGCCTTGTTACTGTGATCTTTGTCAAAGGATCTATTAACCCTTTGAATTTCTGGTTATATTTTTAACATAATGTTCTTTTTGAGATGAGGAAATTTTGTGTTGAATGAATTTTTTGTCACATACATGTTCCAAAATATTTATCCTAATTTTCTGGCAAATACACAATGCATGTTGTGTATTATTTTATTATGTGTCGTTGTCTTAGTATTGTATTGTATTGTATTCCCCTTTCCCTGGTTTCTGTGAGCCGCCCTGAGTCCCCTCAGGGAAAAGGGCGGCCTACAAATAAAATCAATTCCAATTCCAATTCCAAATGGTGCTCTCCTGTTAAAAATTGATTGGATATTTTGCTGTTCTACAGACAATAAAAATGAAAAAGCAGTGGCATAATAGAACACTTTATTTAGCCAAGAATAATTAGATGCAGAAGGAATTTGTCTCCAATGCAACAGAGCAACAGAATAATAACAATCATTGTAATTGTAATGGTATTATCATTGTAATCATAATACCAATTAGAGGGGGGAGTAAAGAAGATAATGGTAAATGATAACACTACAGCCAACCTACATCGGTGAAAATACATAGACATTAGACAGCACAGTTAGAATTAAGTGTTCAGCAGATAGATAGTACAAGGAGAAAATATGGAATATTAAAAATATGAATAACTGTTCATTCCTGACACCCACTGACTAACTTCATTAATATGCATTTGAAGAAAAGTTGATACATATTTTGAAAACCAAGGTACTATTTATCATCTGTAAAGTCCTTTATGGTATGTATGGGGTATGGCTATTTGAAGATCTATCTGTCTGCTATAGTGTCAGTCTTATTCAATTCAACAGAGTTGGCATATATCCCATCAATTAAATAGTGCCACCTTGCTGGAGATGCAGGGAGTGAACCTTCTCTGTTGTGATGCCTGCCCTCTGGAACATCATCCACTTAGAGATCCATGTGTGACTCCTGCTCTGACCTCATTTTAACAAGTCTTTAAGGCTTACACTTCTCCTTCTGGTTAGTTTAGATTGTGGGTCCTGTGTAGGAATGTTGGATGTTGACAGAGTACTGGTTTTACTATTTTCAGTTTTTAACTTTTTAATTGTTGCTGGTATTGCTTTTAATGTTGTATGCTGCCCAGCATCCCTGAATTTGGAGAGCCTTATAGATTTGATAAATAAACAAATACATTTTGGATACAGCTTCATTTTTCAATAACACAACATTGTTTGACTACTAAAAAATTAGAAGAGATTAGTATTTATTTAGACACATTAATGGTCCTGGCCACTATCTGCATATTGATACTATGAAGTCCTTCATAAATGCCTGTGGCATGCTAGAATTAGATACATAGACTATATCAAGCCCAAAACAGTATAGTTTGGATTGCCTTGCACAATCCAAGGAATGCATATTATCAATGCCAGCTAATGGCCAAATGATACCTCATTTCTAATATCTTTTGTTCAGGAAAAAATATAAAGAAGTATTCAAATTATGTCTGGCCTTTTCCAAAAAGTTTCAACCTACTTTTGGCCAAAACTCCATCTTATGACTTTTCTTGCCACAGTTGATATGCAGTGTTACTGCAATTATTAAATTAGTAATAAGGGTGTTAAATGAATCTGGCTTCCCTATTAACTTTGCCTATCAGAAGATTGCAAAAGATGATCACATGACCCCAGGACACTGCAACCATCATAAATATGAACCAGTTGTCAAGCGTATGAATGACAACTGGGATGCTGCAATGGTCATAAGTGTGAAAAACTATCACTTTTCTTAGTGCAGCTGTAACTTTGAACGGTCACTAAATGAACTGTTGTAAGTTGAGTACCTGTATTACCTAAAGATTGACTATTCTGATAGTTACAACCAGGTTTTTGATTGATGTGATTTTCTCTACATGGAGTTATCTTAGAAGAGTGAGAATTCCAAGTTCATCCACAGAGTCTCTTTTCTCTGTCCTAATAGTGTCAGAGGCAAATTTGCTTAAGATATTTGTTTTAGGCCAGCAATTTTACCTTTCTTTCCACAATTATAGCTTAAATATTCTTTTTCATGCTAGTTCCCTAATTTATATTTCTGTTTCAAGACTTCTATTTAACTTCAGAAGCTAGGCAAATTTGGGCCACGTTAATACTTGGATGAAGGTTACCAAGCAATAGCAGGGCTGTAGGCTCTGTTGGGAATGAAGTGGGGTGGGGGACACTCTGATAAAGGCCATGGGAAATCACTTCTGCATCATTACTCAAACAACTGCAGTGACATGTCTACAAAGTAAGAACATAAATGTATGAGAGATTGGTAAAGTCATGATCAAATTAAAAAAAAATGATAATGTTGCTAGTCTTATAATGGTAACATGAATCCCTTAAAGTGATAAACAATGTATGCAGCACAGGAAAAGTATTTACTGATCTAATGGATAAATTCACCAGCAGAAGATAGGTGTAGGAAGGCTGATTGAAAAGCAGATTAAAAGCAACTGATTATCATGGTGAAATAATATTATAAGAATAATTTTATTGCATTTGGTGAGGCCCATTTTACTTCTGCATTTTGCTTTTTAGGAAACAACTAGATGCCTCTGGGTAACCTTGAAGCATGTAGTGAGGGCATAATATGGTTTGCCTGCAACTTGGTGGTCTGATGGTCCCAGCAGGGAGTAGTATTGTTCTTGAGATTAAGGACCATGTTAGGCTTGGAATCTCATGAACCTATACAACCTTGTTTTAAAGGTATTTAAAATAGCTATAACATCTTGCACTGATAAACTCCACATGTATAAATTAATGCAAGGTGTGAAGAAGTGATGCTGCTTCCTGGTTTTTTTGTCCAATGTGTACCATTTTACACTTAACTAAAGATGAGTTGCATTTTTTGTTTTGTTGACTTTTTAAGGTGGATAAAGGGATCCTTTCCTCCATTCCCATTATTTTTTTAACTGAATAATTTGGTATCAAGCAAGACTTACCTCGTTTTACTCCTATGGTTATTTTTCCAAATTTCTTTATTGACCTCATTTACTGATAATTGCTAATTTACTCATATGTTGCAGTTATATTAGTGATATATTAGTGCTACATTACAAAATGTATGTCATTGTTATCAGAAGACAGGTTTATACCTCAAGCCCCTAAGGATGGATTACTTCTGCTTTGTCTATATTTTTAAGAATTGGGAAGTTTTTCATTGCAGAACTTGGAAAAAGGAAGTTAAAATTTAAGTTACCCTCATTTAAGTTAATTATAACTTGAAAGAGACTGAGAACATCTTAAACTTGAATTTATTTAATGCTTATACAGTAATAAATTAAATTTGTTGTATAAGTAAGTGAAATAAAATGCTTGGATTGAAGTTCTGGAATCTCTGGCAAAATGTTTGTACCAAAGTGCTTGAAACTTGTTTATGTGTAATTTTAAAATAAAACAACACATAATTTTTCCTACTGGTTTTTTGGGAGAATTGTGCTTCCATGACAAACCAGTGCTGAAAGCCTTCAGATTCAGTTCTTGCTATGAAAGTTTGCCAGGTCCCTCTTTTCAGAAGCACAAATATTTCCACATGAGCTAGACAAAATCCAACCATTTCCAAGGTCCATTCTGGTATTCCTATATAAATTGGAGGTATTCCTGTATATTTTTAAAAGCCACACTTAGCAAATATTGATAGTAACAAGAATCTGAAATAATTTTAGCCAAGTATAAATGAAAAAAACCCCATCATTTTTTGATAATAGTAACATTAGAAGTATTGTGAAACCTGAAAATAAATATAAATAAACATAATAAGACAGAAAGTTATTTGCTTGTAAAAATTGAACCTCATATTAAGAGATCCAGCAGAGATTAACTTTTTTCAGGGTACTCTCTTCCATTGAAACTTTTGCCCCAAAGCTTCATTTTTGATGCATTCAGCCTGATTTTCGTGGTATATCCCGGTTATTACATGCATTGGGTTTGGTGCTGCAGAAGGTAATGAGGTCCTTGGGTTTTGTGTATGGTGTTCCAATCCTGGCTTGTTAAGACCTCTGTCATGCATGAATGGAGCATGGTAATAGTTATTTTAGAGTTGAACTATATTTGTTATTAGAGTTATGTTCAGTCTTTGGCACAGGAGCTTGTCTTCCTCCTAGTTTTTTTATCTCCACAGCCACTGCCCTTGAGATGGGTTGGACTGCGAAAATGACAGACAGAAAGTTAACTATGAGCTTCTGTAGCTGAGAATGGCCAGGGACCTCAGTCTCCTTCACCATTCTCTGTGTTGTGTTCTGTTCTCCTTGCCAAATTGTTGGCACTAACCTGGTTCCAATCAAAACAACTATCAAACTCCACTTTTGGAAAAGTCTACATCCCATTTGTTTTACAGAGAAGTAAGCATTGTAATGAAAGCCTGTCAGTCTTTAGTACTGCTGCCTTGACTCTAGGTAAACTCTTACTTTCATTCTGTTTGTAATTTTATATACAGCAAAATCTCCAAAAGAAGTACATGAGGCAGAGGAGTAGTCCAGCAGCAGAGTGGGAAGCTTAGCAAGAGAAGGAAGTATGCAGAGGAGGCATGAATGAGAAGGAAGAACTGGGCAAGGTTAAAGGCAGGGCAAGATATTTGATAAAAAGGTCATAGGAGACATGGAACACAGAGTAGAAGAGACTAAGAGGTCAAGGGAGTTCATAAGGCAGGAGTGGGAAATCCCCAAATTGACAGACCAGCCGGCATTGTGAAAATATTCCATCTTTCCTTCTTTAGCAGAGTCTTGGATTGGAAGGGTGTATGTACATGCACACATGGTAATTAAAAAGATGATGTAAAAACATGTAAATGTTAAAACTGGAAGACAATGCTATCTGGATCCATGAAAGAGACATAATACAATGAAGAGTAAAAACCTTGCTACTCTACAGTCAGTCACTGTAATCTTTGGCACATGTAATGTTATGTCCTATTGCTAAAAAGTTTCAAGTATAATGATTCTATTGTTTTATTTATGAACTTAAATGGGGTTTGATTTCCCTTCCCCCCCATTTATTTAATATCTAAAATGATACATCTAAGAGATGTAAGTAGCAAAGTACACAAAAATGTAGTTGAGAAGCAATGGCAGTGTTCCTGCAACATCTGCCATTCTAATGGTTGCTGAAGCTGAGTCAATAAGCCTGCCGGTTAGAAATGCCACTTTTTGTTCATTTGTATCCCTTTTCAAGTTGTGCACTAGAAGAAATTGACCATGCTGATAAGAGCTACGTATCAAAGTTAATTATTCATCCACCATCCCCAGGGCTATATATCACTCTTGGATCCCATGCTAGTTGGCAAAGCCAGGATTTATTGCTCTTCCAAAATACCCAAACAACCTGGGCTAGCCTCACTTCCAGGGGTAAGGTGTTCTACAGGGCACAAGCAACAGCAGAGAAGGCTCTTCTAGATCACACTAATTGATTTTTTAAAAGCTGATAGAGTCCTTAACACCCTAGACTGGGTGGGATGGGTCATATACTAGGAATGAAATGGTTCCTCAGCTAATCTGTCTTGCACCATGAAGATCATTAGCAAGATGGATGGCAAGCAAATAAATTATTTTAGGACATAACCACACTTAAATTCAACCTGTAGCTTATGCAATAGAAGTGCCATGCTGCGACTTCCAGGGCGGGACCTTGCTGATGGCGGCAGCTTAACGAGCTGCCCCCCGGGTTCCTGGCCGCGTTATCTGCCTAAATACCTGGTAGATACCTCATTCTTCAGGCAAAGAAGAGTGAGAGAGAGATCCAGCTGGTAAGAGCTTTTCTTTGAAGTTTGCAGCTTTTTTTTTTTTTGCTGCGAATGGAAGGGGGGCCAGCCAAGGCTGAATCACATCTCCGTGCCAGAAATTCCTGCTGTAATCATTACGGCGCAAAGTAAGGAACCCCCGCTTAGGACAATTTTTGATAGATTTATTTGAGATTAATACAAGCAGAGTCCTTACCCGAGAACCTTATCTGCCTTTTTTTTTTAAAGAAAGAGCTTTCTTTGTGCACTTGGTTTCTTAAAAAATAAGCTCCTAAAATGGTGGGTGCTACATTCCTAACTATCTGGCAAAGAACAGTGATAAAAAAGATCAAAGGAACAGCCAGATAGCATTCTCTTACTAATTAGTTTCATTTCTCTGAAGAGCTTACAAGACTTTTTTCTTATCAACTTTCAAAAGTTTTAAAAGACTCCTTGTTAATATAGAGACATTCCAAACAGAGATGAATATGCTGAACTGTTTCATTACAATGCTAATCTTTTGAAACCTGCTTTGTTACAATGCTCTTTTCTGAAACCTTTTGAAAAACCTCTAAGAACAAATAAAGGGGGGACTTAATACTTTCTTTCCTCGTAAGCTACACAGCGGGCCAGCAGAGTTTGAATAATTGTTGAATAATTGTTTGAAGAAAAGATATAATGGCATCAAAATTAAATTCGGGGAGACCTCTTCTTACGAGTACATCTCACGTACTTGGCACAAAGCTGCAGCTTCCACCCTCTATGCCCCCTACTGGAGATTTGCTAACAAAAGAACTTTTTTTTGAAACTATTAGAGAATTTAGAGAGCAGAATTTAGAAACTTTCAGAGAATTCAGAGAGGAGATAAAGAAATTTAAAGCAGACTTATATGATAAGCTTGATACTAGGATTGCCAAAACAAAGGACGATATGGTGGGACTTGTAACTGTATTGACAGAATATGTTTCTGGAATGGAAGATAAGCTAGAGGTTCTTGATGAATCCAACACTAACTTGACATCCAAAATTGAAGTGGTGCAACAAAAAGTTGAAAACGCTGAAAAACAAATTGTTATGATACACTACAGACAGATGGAGCTTGCATTAAGAGTCAGGGGGCTGCGCGAAGACGAACAGGAGAACTTGAAGCAGATTTTCTCAGAGGCTTTTAACCGTCTGGTGGAAAGACCAGGGTCCAACTTTGACTGGCAGATCGAAAAAATTTATCGTGCTAACTCTTGGGTGGCAAAACAGAGGCAACTCCCCCGAGATGTAATTATATACTTTACTACAAGAGAGTTCAGAAACATGATACTACAAGAGTCTTATAATACCAGGCTTCAAATTGGCAGACAGGACTTGATTGTCTTGAAAGAAATACCATCCCAAATGCTAAGAGCCAGGAGAAATTATGCTTTTCTAGTGGAAGAACTCAGAAACCGTCAGATACAGTATAGATGGGATGTGCCATTTGGTATCATAATTACATTTGATAAGCAAAAATATCATCTCAACTCTGTATGGGAAGCCCGAGATTTCTATCACAAGATCATGAAGGTGGGACACCTTGAATTATCTGGATCTGGAGAAAGACCACGAGAAGGACAAGATAAACACCAAATCACACAACTACCAGACAAAAAGCACCATTTCCTCCTTCCGGAAGGGCAAGGGACCAGGAAACAAAGATCTAGTCGTATGACTACCAGACGAATGGGAAAACAAGGCATATTGCAACAACCTCAATAATCATCGGCCAAAGAGTTGTGGTCTGAACTCTTTACAGAAGAGAAAGAAAATATTTCACTATCTCAAACAGTTCAAGAACGATATAATTTGTCTGCAAGAAATTCATATCAAATCAACTGATCAAAAATACCTGTTCAACCCCGAACTTGGTCAATATTTTGTGACCTCTGCTATGGAAAAGAAAAATGGTATAGTTGTATACTTAAGAAAAGACATTAAGGCTGAATTAATTGAAGCAGATCCCTTTGGAAGATATATCACATTAGACCTAATTCTAGAAGGGAAACAGACTTGATGGACAACTTCGAATTGAGAATTGTTTGGCGAGAAAGAAACACAGAGGCACATGACTTCACCCCTTTTTCTGATGGACATCAATCCCTTTCAAGGATTGATTTTATACAAATCACTAATGATTTATTTTCTAGGGTGAAGAAGACAAAGATTGCGGCGAGGGTCCTTATAACCCAGTCTGGACGGAATTGGGAAGGGTAGTGCAGGCAAGAAGGTCTTGGAGGTCGAATGAGAGTTTATTTAGATATGAAAAGTATATTAATGATTGTAAAAAATTGCTATCTGAATACTTTGTTCTGAATACGAATAAGGGTATATTCATGGAATTTGTAGGGGATGTAAGTAAAGCATATATGAGAGGAGTACTTATGAATCTAAACAAAATACATAGACATAAACATGGGCAAAAATGAAAAGAATTGGAAGAGGAAATTAAAAGAAAAATTTGAAATGTATCCAAATTGTGTTATAGAGGGAAGGAGGTGTTTCAACAGGAGGAGATTTAAAAGGTATTCCGGGAATTTTTTTTTTTTACAGAATTATACAAAGGGGACAAAATTAAGGGTTTAGATATAGACAGATACTTAGATAAAGAGATAATACCCCTAGTTAGAGAAGAGTACAGGCAAAAGTTGAACCAACAAATAACCTCTGGGGAAATCCTGCAGGTAATCATCAACTAAGATTAGGAACAACGTAAACTGCTTAAAGTTTGTGTAACGGCAAGAAGCTGCGTTCAACGCAGAGATTTTACTGACTTTTTTTTCTTTTTTCTTTTTTTTTAAATTTCCTTGGTTTTAATATATCTTAGACTGTGTTTGATAAAAAGCTATACCGTGTACGGGCTCTGGGAAGTTGGGGGGGAAGGGAGGTGGGGTCATAGGGGGAAGGGGGGAGGGGGGAAATATAGTATGTGCTAGATTTTAAAGTAACATGATTGCACTTGTATACTGTTGCTTTTTTAATTCTAGTGTAAAAATAAGAAGCTGAATATATTGATAGATAGTAGAAATACACCGAAGGGAGGAGCAGAGGGAAAGAAGAAAGAGAGGTAGAGAGGGTGGGAGAGAGGATCGGAGGGAGGGTGAGATGGAAGGGAGGGAGTGTATTGGGAGAGAGGAGTGATAGAGGGGGAGGGGAAGTAGGAGAGGGGAATGTTGGAGGGGAGAAAGGAAAGTTGGAGGGGGGTGAAAGAAAGGGTGTATGGAGGGTTGAAGTGGTATATTGGGTTTGTATTTTGGGGAGTATTCTTGACAAGGATGGCTGTGTTTATTGCTCAATGTTATATGGGCCCGGTTATGCACAGTATATATGTGACTGTATGAAATGAAAATGAAAATGAAAATAAAACATATTGGAAGAGAAGTGCCATGCTGCCAAATTCTGCACCAGCTTCTCCAGTTTGAGAAATGATCATGGCATAAGAGACTTAGAGGACTTTCCAATTCAGGACAAAGTTAAATCGTGCATAACATGGATTGATCAAAGGTCCTACTAACCACAATTGCCACCTGTTCCTAGAACAGGAGTTGTGAGTCCAGAAGGACCCCCAGATTATACTGTGGGTCTGTCTGGAGCAATGCAACCCCATCCAGGACCAGAGATGGTAAACCTCCAGATCATGGCTAGTATATATATATAATTTTAAAAAGCAGGGAAAGCAGGTAGCAACAACCTGGCAATGACTTAAGATCAGGAAAGTTGAAAAAAAAGAGACAGAAGAGCTTATTCTGGCTGCACAACACCAACCTTAAGAACAAATACATAGAAAGTCAGAATTGTAAAGACAGCAATAGACAGCAAATGCCATTTCTGCAGAAAAACTGAAGAAACAGTGGGCCACTTAGTTAGCTCTGCAAGAAGATTGTACAGATTGACTACAAACATGACAAAGTAGTAACAATGCAAATTAGCAAAAGCTTGTGGGACTGCAAAATAGACAAAGTAATAGAAAATGAAGAAACTCTAATGTTCTGGGACATTAGAATTCAAACCTATGAGCACCTGACACATAACATTCCAGACTTAATAATTCTTGATAAAAAAGATAAGAAAGTCTAGATAGTGGATTTGGCAGTATCTGGAAACACCAAAATAGAAGAGAAGGAACTGTATAAAGTCACAAAGACCTGCAAATAGTAGAATGACTGGCAAAAGAAAGCAAAGATAGTAACAATCTTTGTACTATTGATAGTATTCTTAGTACCAATAAGGTATAATTTCAAATATAAGAATATAATAAATGAATATATAGCATAAGGAGGAGTCTTCAAACCTTCACAACAACATATATTTCATCTCCTCTAAGCTTACAAAAAATATTTCCTCATCCCACAGCCCACCTCTTGTCTGTAAACAAATGCATCAAAAGTTATCTTTTCAGTCCTGCTGTTAGCAGAAAGTCTAAATAGGGTTGTAAAAAATAACAACCCACCTTGATTTATTTTTGATCAAATTTCCCAACTTTATATATTTTCCTTTTACTTCTAACAATCTTATCCGTAGATTCATTCAACTATTGTAGGATTTGTTTTATCATCATTTCTATAAGAGATTTCTTCAAGGCTTTAATAAGCTTCCTTTGTAAATCCAGTAGAAAAATATTTCTCAAGTCACTCTCTTGGTTTATCATTTGTATTTTCCTTTTTAATTTTAAAACATCAATTTCTTTTATAAATCTAGTGAAATATTCTTTTCCAAGTCCTTTTCTTGGCCTGTCAGCTGTAAATTATTTTCAATACCATCTTTATTTTGTCAGATAAAATTTATTTTACATATTTTACATCTTTTTTTAAAAAAATATAATTTTTATTAAACATTATTACCTTTTAAAAAACGGAAAAAACAATACAGCAACATAAATACAACGACATAAGCAAGACAAATCATACATAACAATATAAAGTAGAACATACAGATACAAATGCCGTTTTAAACATACAACCCCCCCCCCCCCCACGGTGACAGTCATTCACAGCCCGGTTTTTCTTTCTTTCCTCATTATTAGGTCTCTAAGCCACCTCTTCTCATTGCAAGATTCAGGGATCTATTACGGTACCTATGTTGACTTTCCCCATTTTAAGTCCCTGCTGTTCTCCTAGTCGCCCACATATACCATAGGTTCCAGCTAAGATAATGTTCTGTTTCTCCTTTGTCCCTCAGCCAACCCGTCATTCTGTCCATTTCTGCACATTCGTAGATCTTTTTAATTAAAGCATCTTCCGGCGGTATAGTGGTGGATTTCCAAAGTTGTGCATAGGTTATTCTTGCGGCCACAATTATATGCAGGCTCAAATGCCATATAGAACTGCTTATGTTATCTGGTTTGATGCTTAGTAACAGGTTCTCAGGTCTCCATTCAATGTTTGCCCCGGTAACCTCTTTTAACCATTTTTTAATCCTTTTCCAATATTTCGTGGCCTCAGTACAGGACCACCAAATATGATAGAATGTGCCATCCTTTCTTCCACATTTCCAACACAATGGAGATAACCCAGGAAACATCTTAGCTAACCTCGTTGGGGGGAAGTGCCACCTATAAACCATCTTGTATATGTTTTCTTTGAATGCAGAAGAAGTTGTAAGTTTAATGGTCTTACTCCATAGATCCCGCCATTTGCCCATTTCAATTTCATAACCTAGGTTTCTCTCCCATACTGTTAGAAGGCTTTTGTCCATCTCTTCATTAGTATCTTGGCAGGTCAAAAATTGGTAGATCTTCGATAACATTTTTTTGTCTCCAAAAAATTTACATCTTTTGTATCTGTAGAAGCAGACATCATTACTGATATTATTGATGTTCTGGCTACTAATTTTTTATTCCATTTTTTGAAAGTTTCCAATAGTATTTTCACTTTTATAATGTTTTATATTTTATAGGCTAATATTTTAACTCTAACTCTTTCTCCCCTTTAGTATTCAGTTATTAAAATTATAAAATTGCTTACCTCTGTTATATTTTCCAAAATCAAAACATCTATTTTCTACAAGAAGCTATTTTTTCTTTACAATTAATTCTAAAGTATTGCTGTAAAACTTTCAATATTCAAATTTATTTGGAAACTTTATCCATTTACAATTTTCTAAGATCAAAACCTTACTTAGCTTTGGCTGTATGTTTCAGATTCTTTATGTTCTTAAGCTTATAAATGTTTTCTTTTGTTAAGAATTGAAGATAAACTCATTTAGTAAGGACATTTCAAATTTCTTATTCTTAGGATTAGTGTTACGGTTCTCTAAAAGCTTTAAAATGGTTAATATGCAATTTCTGAAGTGATTAGAAACTTAGAGTCCTTTAAAAATGTTAGCTGAATATCGTTTCTGGTTTAGGCCATAAGTAGAATTAGAAAGCCTCTAATTCATTTGAAATTGTATCAAGTTTCCCCCCCCTGAATTACTGAATTAAGCCAAACAAAGTCTGATTAATATTTTACCTTCTGATGCTTTCCTTCTTTTACACTGGCTCATAAGGACCAGCAGATTTTTTTTTAAAAAAAAACCCTAACATTGAACTGGCCTGCAATTTGGAGACATTACCTCATTGTCATAAGATCAGTAATAATTGGTCTGAATGAGCAATCATGCCCTTTCAAATGACAGACTATTTTGGGTGGGCTTGGTGTTGATAAACAGAGTTGTGGTGACTGATATGCAGCCTTGTAGACTATTTAAATAATGCATCACAACCTTGCATTGGCCATTTCTGAAATAACAAGTCTGCCAAAAAAAATATTTTCATCCTCATTCGTCATAATTACCATAAAGTAAAACAGTATTTTCCATTCTTTAAATTATTAATGAATGGTGAATTATAAGATGATCTTGAGACTAATATTTCAAAAGGATATGTCAAGGTCACTATTGGATCCTTGGTTTGGAAGTTTTTGGTAGAAGCTGCCCAAACAAAGTGTTGATGCTGGGAACAGGAAAGGATCCCTGCCCACTCTACCTGTAAGAGGAGTGAGTGATTTTACCTCTGGCTACTGAGGTGAGAACTGGAGACCAGTTTTTGTATACAGTAGTATGCACACACTTATTGAGGAGAGAAATGTAGGCCGACTGAATTGCTGAGTCAAAAATATCTCTCACACCTAGATTGGTCACCTTTTTGGAGGATCAAATTATCTGTTTGTATGATGGACCTCTGGAATTCAGGAAACAATGCAAGGTTTGGAAGGTTTGGTATGTGTAGAACTTTCTGAGCTCCAGGAAAGCATCCTAATGACACTGAATGAGATGGAAACAGAAATGGAGCCTTTCCTTACGTACAGTTGACCCAGGGGTGTCAAACTGGTGGCTTGCGGGCTGGATAGGTCGAATGCAGGCCACACCCACTCCAGCTGCACGTAGGGGGAAAAAGTCACGAAATGTCACATGATGGCAATGTGATGCAGTGAGTTTGATACCCATGCACTAGAGACTCTACTTATAAATTTGCTTTATCTATGTTGGGGTCTCTAACAACTCAAGTTGTTAGTCCAACTCAGTTTGTTAGTCCAAGAGTCACAACAAAGAAGCTTTTTTTGATATTGATACAAAGAAAATGCCACTATATGACATAAAATGAATTAATGCTGCAAAATAGTTACTATTTCACAATTTGACTTTGGCCATTTACCTGACTGGAATTTGGAGGGGTTTTTTTTATTAACCAAAACACAAGCATTGGGTGAGTTGGCCATTGAATAACCTCACATCCTTGGACCGAACACTCTGCAATTTGTCAGGACACATTTGAGGTATGAATATTCCTTATTCTGCCAAGAAATTTAAAAGGGCCATTGGTCCTTCTCAAAGAAAAACAACAGTATTATCTTCAATTTAATGCCTGACATGCTATAATTTTTGCAAATTTAATTATATTTCAGATTGCTGTTAATGGAAAACATGTTCAAATTAAATAAGTACATCCTATTACTCAGGAATAGACCAGAAAGTGATGAGCAATGTGCCACGCAGGAAGAGATTGTGGCCCAAACTATCCACCCTCAGAAGAAAAAGAGAAAATATATTGAGAGTTCTGCACTGGCCTCTTTTGTTCCTTGCAGGAATTAGGATGTTATAGCCCAAAGAAGAAATGAAGCATAACATAATAAAGCAATGGGAATTAATATTTATTTAAGGCTGATAAATTTATACATTCTTCTAAAATGTGCAGCTTGAGGCGCTGATGTTTCCGAGCATCAAAAGAACCTGTACCACAGATATGTTGGCTTCCCACATAACAATTTGACAGTCCTCCTCTTCACCGAGGAACCTGTTGGCAGCCCAGAATTACCTTTATGAAACTACACTGGCATTTTTCCTCTGCCAGTTTCTCTTTTGTGTGCATTTTGCAAAATGCCTACCTTGAAAGGAGTGCAAGCTTGGCTGGCCACAGAGATATGTGGGCCTTAACTGATGGGAAGATATTCATTACCATAGATTTCCCTAATCTTATTCAGACATGACATGCAGATTTCCCTTTTTGATAGGGGATAACAGTAATTCTGAGAGGCACCCTCCCACAAAAGCCACAGACGTGAGGTTTTGACTCAAATCTTTACCCAGGGCTTTGCAATGCAAAACTGGTGGAATTTTTGGTACTTTCTGTTTACAGCAAAAACTATTTTACAGGGGGTTTCCAGCATCAAAGAAAATTATACAGCTGGGGATAGCGGCGTCACTAGAGGTAGTTTGTTCTGGTAATGTTTGATGCTCAGTCATCCAACATTTTAACCTGGAGGAAAACTGAAGGTGATAAAATCTTCAGATAGCAGTGCCATCTATTTGTTAAAACCAATTTGGTCTATTTTAGCTCCACAATGAATGGAAGATAAAGGGATCACCAAGGGTGGGCTTTTGATTCTCATTTTATGAGCTAGTGCAGAAATGTTTATAGTGGTGGACAAATGGAATTGCTGTGTAGTTTTGAGCTGTTAGATACACACTCAGCATACCTACATTTAAAATTCTACCTACATTCACCTGACATTCTATATGCAAAGAATAAGAAACCAAAAACCAGTTAGAATAACATTTTATAATGTTTCTTCTGTACAAACAGAAGCAACCTAAGAAAAACAGAAGTTTGCTCTTTCTACTTGGCCATAGGCCTATGCCAATAAATATTACTCATTTTCTTAATTTGTTCACAAATCAGCATTATTTACAAAGGTGTTTCTTGATTGGCTATACAGAATAATTGTACATTAAGGAACACATGTATGAGCAAGGTATTTCATGAAAACATAGTACCCGTAATTTAAACAGCAGATATAACTATTTAAAAATACAAATCAGAAGTGACAGATGGCAGATGAAGGCTTTTACTATTACAAGCATGATATACTGCATAGATGGGAATTTGTAGAATAAAGCTTTAAAAATGCTTTGCAAGGATATTGTGGAGTCATTCATTCTGGGTATGTCCAACGCAAATAACTCAGAGCATTTGTTGCATTCAAAGCACAGAAGTGTTTCTAGTCAACCAACAGTCAAATCTAAATTGGCATCACATAAGAGTCAACAAAAATTTTTTGGGGGGAGAGGGGGGGCTGGACTTAGATCTCTTGTGGCAACGCAATGACTCCAAACTGATAACATGTTTAAGTCTGCTTTCCAGCTCAGCCTGCTCTCCTTCTACAGGCTACCATTGAGAGACATTAAAAGAAAAATAAATTGGTATATAACTGTAAAATATTTGAGAAAAATAGTTTATATATATTCCAGGAAGATCTATAGGTTAACAAAAGATATTCCTATCAAGATTTATTACTGTAACTTAAATGCCCCTCTATTTCCAGAGGGAAATAGGAAATAAAGAAATAGCTTTATCATTGTAACAGATTTATTATAAGAAGCTTAATAACAAAAATAATTAATACAGTTATAACCTGCCATATTTGAATCAGTATTTATTTGTAGTGACTGCTTGGACAGTCCATGCAGTTTTATTGTCAAGATTTTGGAAGTCTTCTTCCTAGGGCTGGCAGGAAATGACTGACTTTGTACCTAGGATGGGACTAGAACTCATGGTCTTTCAGCTTCTAGGACATGCTGTCCAAAGGAGGATAATCACTGAGAAGTCTTAAGCCTCTGAAGAAGGCATTCCCTTGGTTGTGGAGCTCTCAGCCAACCATCTCTTCCAAATCTTACTCCACAGGCAGGTTCAGTTTAAGAAGGTGGTCATGAACATATACGATGGTAAAGGTGATTACCAATACTGAGCATTGCACCTGGAAGGTAACAGGTAGATGTTGTTATCCCTGCAGTAAACAGGCAAAACTTGATGCACTCATAACTCCTTGGTCCTTTGGAGGTTGCACCTGCTGAAGTTTCCAGATGGTCCTCACAAATAGACATGCAGAATGGAAGTAGGTATCATCAGCATACAGGTAGTCCTCAACCTATGATCACAATTGAGCCCAAAATTTATGTTGCAAAGTGAGAAATTTGTTAAGTGAGTTTTGCCCCAGTTTACGACTTCCCTTGCCACATTTGTTAAGTGAATCATTGCAGTGTTAAATTAATAACATAATTGGTAAGTGAATCTGGTTTCTCCATTGACTTTGCTTGTCAGAAAGTCACAAAAAGATGATCGCATTACCCCTGAACACTGCAATCAACATAAATGTGAGTCAGTTATCAAGCATCCATATATAAATGACATGACTATAGGGATGCTACAATGGTCATAAGTGTGAAAAATGGTCATAAGTTACTTTTTCAGTGCCATTGTAACTTTGAATGGTCACTAAGCAAATTGTTGTAAGTCGATGACTACCTGTATTGATGTTGCCTCACCCCATGCTGCTGAATGACCTTTCACATCAGCTTCATGCAGAAGGAACTGTATGTATGTAGTCAAACCACCACCTCAAGCGTT
The DNA here is from genome assembly GCF_051295495.1 of Thamnophis sirtalis. NCBI lineage: Eukaryota > Metazoa > Chordata > Lepidosauria > Squamata > Natricidae > Thamnophis > Thamnophis sirtalis. Next base: position 54,675,485 of record NW_028261383.1, on the reverse strand, counting down.
CTACCTAAAAAATCAAAAGCCTTGTTAATCCTACCTGCCTTTTGACTTACTCTGAAAAACCTATTTTTCCAGGAACAAGGTCAGGACGTTTTGTAAGCCTGTCCTGATTTATTGTTTCTCATAGTTTGAAATGCTTCTAGAACAGTCTGTTCCATTAGTCTGACTCTCCGACTCCCTCTCTATACATGTGTGTGTGTGTGTGTGTGTGTGTGTGTGTGTGTAAAAAGAGAAAGATAGAGCATTCATTCATAGCAAGGCTGGGTATTCAAAGTGTTGGTTAATTATGGCCTCATTTCTCTTTTGTACATTTAGATGCTCTAATCAGACTAAATTCAATGTAATGGGTAACTAGTCCATATTGAATCTGGAATCCTTAAGGTGTTCCTAAATGAAGTTGTAACTATACAGTATTTTCTCATATGGAATAATTGCATTTGACTTAAATATTGTTCTATCATTTCCATTATTTCCCATTGCTAGTTCCATTTTTTTCTTCTTATTTTTGCACATGAACCCATTAAGAAGAGATAGCATACCTGCACGATGCCTTTTGATTGGTAATGCTACCAATCTGGAAGGACTCTGAGCTCCTGAAGTGGTTTATCTCTTGCCCTTTAATTTCCTTTTTCCTTCTCCGATGAAGTATGCGATAGTTTCAAGAGGTTTGGATATTGGAAAGAATGAAATGCTACTGAAAGGTTTCTAATAATATACCAATATAGGTTAACTTTCTGTCCCAATGAAATAGGAGTAGGAAAGGAATTTCCCCCAGATGTAGCTAGTCAGCAACTATTCTGTTTTTCCCCCCTGTAGCGTGTACAATTGATATATGACATCTGACTTTGAAACCAAAAATTTTCCTAAGCATATATTCCACTTCCGTTGCTCCTGTTTTCTGTTTTCATATGTAACTGCCTCTCTGGTAAACTCTGGCTCAATATCACACTTTGCTAAAATATTATGATATGTATTTTAGAGCCTTGACATTCATACTTGCTTGCTTGTCACTTTCTGATATGAATGTTAGTCATTCCTCTCATACATGGAAAACCACTGCTGATCAAAGAAAGGTTTTCAGGTTATTTTTCAGATTTTAGAGAAAGCAACTTTATATTTTCAGGTGCAAGTGAATGGTTGTCATTAGTTTTTCCTTGTACCATTGCAAGTGAATGGCCCTTTGTCATTAGTTTTTCCTCGTATCATTGAATTGGTAAACAACTAGATTGGCTTGACATGGCTGCTGCCATTGCTGAACCATGTCCCACCACTGTTTGAAGCTAATCCAGGCCACTGACTTCCTTGTAAGGTAAAAGATGACAAAGCCTCATAGATTGTACATACCTTGAGGTTGCTTCTGAATGGCGTCCAAACAAGGAAGAAAATATCTCCTTGCTGCTTCTAAAGATTATTTAAGCCTGCCTCACTTAGGGGCTTGGAGTGAGATGAAGATAAGATTAAGAAAGCAGGATGGATACAAAGATGCCACCAGGTCATGTACTAGGTTAAGTAAAGCAGTGACACTGCATATAAGACAGATAAATGTGGGATAGATGTCAGTGCTGCCTTCTCTAACCTGGTGCTATATTAATTTCAATTCGTAGTTGACACCCAAAACTTCTAGGAGGCACCAGGTTGAGGAAGAGATCCAGTTTCAGTACCGTCATCAGTGACTTATAAGTCAATGATTGCCTGTGTTCAATTGATAAATCACATTGTCATTTTAATCACTGTTTTTGGAAAAAACTGAGAACTCATCCCAAGTTGATCTTCAAAGTGACTGTTTCACCTAACTTTTCAAACTGCTCTAATATCATGATCCTGCAGATTGGTTTGAGAGTTTTTTTTAAAAAAACCTTTATTTGTATGCCGCCCTTTTCCCTGAGGGGACTCAGGGCGGCTCACAATTCAGGGGGAGGGAAGGACAAAACAAGTTATACACATGAAAACAATACATCGTTAAAAAAGCACAACAGTCATACTATTCGGGTAGGGTTGAAGTCTTTAGTCCCAGGCTTGTCGGGACAGCCAGGTTTTAAGGGCTATGCGGAAGGTCTGGAGGGTGGTGAGGGTACGAATCTCCATGGGGAGTTCGTTCCATAGGGTCGGAGCAGCCACCGAGAAGGCTCTCCTCCGGGTAGTTGCCAGTCGACATTGACCGGCTGATGGAATTCGGAGGAGGCCTAATCTATGGGATAAGGGTTTTGGTAAGACCTAGAAACAATAGCCCGAAGCAAAACATTTTCCAATCTATACATCATAGCTACTTATGAATTCAAGTAGGCCAGCAAAACATAGCCTGAAAGTGTGGTTCAACAGAATACCAAAACAAGCCAGTGACCCTGTCCCAAAGGTGCTTTTCAAAAGGCAACTGGACTTTCTTGGTTTTTTTGCTTGAAAATGTTTTGCTTCTCATCCAAAAAGCTTCTTCAGTTCTCAAAAAACAAAACAAACAAAAAACAAAGACGTTCAATTGCCTTTTGAAAAGCACCTTTGGGACAACTATGACCTGGATGATTGAGAATCCTTATAAACATCAAGACACCGACTTTGTCTGATGTATGAAGCACAGCTTTTTACCTAATGTACCTTCTTGTTGTGAGGATAATATGAAGAAGAAATCCATGTGTATTTTCTTTGTACTCTACAATAAAAAGACCATGGCAAATGTATACAAATACAATGAATACATCTTAGTTTATGCAAATCTGAGTTTGTTAAAGCAGGACCTCTTGTTCAGTTCCTACTTACTGCATTTAAACTACATTATTGATTCCTTCAAATGTGGTTTAGCCCCGTTCATTCCTCTTGACCGTTTTAGAGTTCTTCATTAATGTGAAGGTCATTAGATACTCCACAAAAGGTTATGTACTATTTTTTCCCTTACTGGGTTTCACATGTATTCTTGTCACTGGAAAGAAAAATAAAAGGACCCTCTTTAAAGCTTAAGTACTCTAATATTTAGAACACACCAGAAGTGGTATTCAGTGGGTTGTGACCAGTTCTGGAAAACCAGTAGTGGAAATTTTGAGTAGTTCGGAGAACCAGTAAACTGAGAACCTCTGACAGGTCCCACCCCCATCTATTCTCTGCCTCCCGAGTCCCAGCTGATTGGGAGGAAATGGGGATTTTGCAGTAACCTTCCCCTGGAGTTGGGTGGGAATGGAGATTTTATAGTATTCTTCCTCTGCCGCACTCACCAAGCCTCACCATGCCCACCAAGCCACAGGACAGAACCAGTAGTAAAAAATTTTGAATCCCACCACTGGAACACATAGGTCAATGTTGAAAAGAGCAGGATAATTTGTATTGAATTGTTGTTTGAAATAATATAGTAACTTCTTTTTAACAAAGTACCAATGAAAATTCCATTATAGAATTAGGAACTCAACCACTCACTCTTACCTTCTGTTGTGAAAATGCAGACCTTCAATCCATCAGAATCACATTCTGAGTCAAGATGCTAGAAAAGTGGGACTTTGAAATAGCATTATAGCTATTTGCTTTGTTTCATTCCATTAGCCAAATACATAAATTATTCAAATGTTATTCCTCTTTGTAAAAACTTTGAAAATTCAAAGAAAATTGTAAAAATGAAACAAAAACAACCATCAAAAATAAACAGTGAAGTGTAACATTTGTTTGATGAATTTTAAATCTTATATTTTAAATGTCATTGTTTTATAAATGGCAATCTCAGAGGGATATGTGTGGTTTTAAAAGAAGAAATATAATAAATAAATAAATAAATAAAAACTTAAATAAAAAATAAAAACTTTATAATAGAGATAAAACTGACAAAATTCATTTTCACTAAGAGGTTTTGATTGCAATCTAGTGTTTGGTTACATATAATTAATTGTTAGGAAGCTCAATTTAACTAGAATTGAAGTGGAATTCAGTAGTTTGCACTATTAAGTAGTGAATTGTATTGTTACAGTTAGAGGTTATACATTACTTTTCCTGTCATACATAGCAGTTGTTGCAACAGTTACATCTGTAATCTATAATACAAAGCTATTACCAGAATTTATCCTGTTTTATCCAGTTGTTGTTTCTAGATTGTCTTAACAAATATTGTGTTTCCCCGAAAATAAGACAGGGTCTTATTTTCTTTCTATCCCCCCCCCCAAAAGCACTTGGCCTTATTTTTGGGGAGGTCTTATTATTTTTGAGGAGCAGGAAACTGCGAGTGTGGTCATGGCTGCTGCTGTGTTGCAATATTTTTGGGGAGGGCTTATTTAAGCGCATACACGCAAAAGCCTGATTGGGCTTATTATCAGGGGAGGTCTTATTTTCAGGGAAACGGGGTATTACATTTTCATTATTGTCAAATTTATATGATAGCATCTGAGTAGCACTCATTAATGTTATTAATAAAAATATCCTTAAAAATTCTTCCCAGTGTTCTTCTTAAGATCAAGCAACTTTGGCTTGTGTCTCTCTTCGCATGACTGTGGATCACCCTTCATCAACCTTAGTGCCCTCTAGAACTATTCTACAATTCACTGAATTTTGAAAAGCCAAACCAGTTGCAGAAGGCTGATTTGTCATGCATGGCTGGAGGGAATTTCTGTTTCACAACACATTTGCCTAAGTTCTTACAGTAAAACTAATCAATGCATGATGCAATGAAGGGTGTTGGTATTCAGCCAACTTGTCACACTGCCTGAAGCTGATTAGGGCTGAGAAGGAGTGACTGACCTAAAGTGACATACATACCTAAAGGAGGATGAGAACCTGGATCTCCCGAATCCCAATTCAGTACCTTAGCCACATTCTCAGACATGCAAGAATATGAATACTGCCACACACACAGCTATTTTAACTTGAAGGCCACAAATGTTTAGAAACCCCTAGTACACTGATCAATACTGCTGATGTTATCCTTATAATTAATAATCTGTTTGATGTTGATGGCTACTTTAATGAAGTCCAAATGGCTAGCCAGCCACCAAGATGAAGGAATTCACTTCAATCACTTCATCTATTCATGCATTAAAAACAAATTTTTGACTATCATTAGACATTCAATTCTGAATTGCAGAGTCCATTTTTAAGACACATGAAGAATATATTATGTTGAAAGAGAGACTAGAAATTTGTAATATACTAAGTGTGTTTCATATCGATATTCTTGGCAAAAGTTGTATTTGCTAGACAATGAGAAATTCTGCAGGAAGATTTTCTACTTTGTGATTATATGTACTTTCATTTGTCCATAACATAGAACATAAAGATTTATAGGTCTGGGGGGAAAAGAGAGGGTTGTTTTGGTTAAAAATGTCGATTCCCCCACATTATAGTAAATTTTGTGCTGTATTATTTGATTCATATGTGAAAGTAAATCTCATTGGATGTGTTAAGATGTACTTTAGAGTTTATGTGTGTAAACTCTACACACACACACACACACACACACACACACAGAGAGAGATTTTCATGGGTGTAGGTATGCTGGTCTTGTTGTATTCGGGTCTTTTCCCATGTAAGATTATATGGTATGTATGTATGTATGTATGTGTGTTGTGTGTGTATACATATATATACATATACATACATACATGTAGGAGATAATTAGTTAATAAATAAACAGATCATTTATTTTGGAGTATTAAGTAAATAGATAATATTTCATAAAAACAGGTTGAAATGAAAAATATGGGGTAGTTTAGGGGAGGGGAGATCCTCTGTAATTTCGTATTTTTGAATATATGAATGTGGATAAAAGACCAAATATGCTAATATGAGAACCGAATACAACTTGATAATAAAAAGTTCTCCCTGTCACATCATTTTACATTTATGAAGCTGACAATAAGAAAATCATCATCGCATAAAAATGGGCAGTGAGTAATATAATATTTTTATTGCTTCCTACAGCACTATAAACATTTACGATAAATGACTGATAAAAAAAATCTTGTGCCGCTGTTAAGCTGTTACTTTAAATGCCCTTATAAATAAATCAACAGGCTTTGGTTTTGCTTATTAGTCATTGGCATAAACGGGGTATGGGTATAATTACCTAAAGCAGAAGTAACAAAAAATATGCTCCAGTCCTTTGGTTCCTTTTCACTGCGGCATAATCCTAATGTAGATGTTACCATTAATTGAGGAACCCAAATGGGGAAGGAAATCAGTGGCAGAGCTTAACCAAATCTTAAGAGATTCTGAACAAATTAACGCAAAGAGTAAGAGGATTCTTCAGTGTTGCAGCTGGATTTGGGTAAAAACCAATAGATCATTCTTTGTTGGCTGAAATTTCAATTATCCTTAAAAATAGGAAAACTGAAACTTGAGTCTGGGCATGTTACAATATTGACTTGAATAGTACTTGGGTTGAATGGCTTAGAAGAGGACACATGTATAGTGCTATGTATGAGCTAATGCAGCAGTAAGTGATGAAATATTGTCTTTGCCACAAAAGCAACTTTGGCTTTTAACTGCAAACATTTCATTGAAATGTTTTGTCTGAATAAGCAGTGTCCATAACAGCAGCAGGAACAGAATGAAGAAAAATGTTGCATCTAAGAAAGACGCTGATAGAATTTACAGGTAGTCCTTGACTTACAACCATTATTGTTAGTTGTGAAGTCCGACCCATCGTGACTTCAAGGACAAAGTTCTTCCAGGCCTTCCTGTCCTCTACCATCCTTTGGAGTCCATTTAAATTCACACCTACTGCTTCGGTGATTCCATCCAGCCACCTTATTCTCTGTCATCCCCTTCTTCTTTTGCCCTCAATCTTTCCCAGCATTATACTCTTCTCCAGTGACAACCATAATTGAGTCTAAAATGTATGTTGCTGTGAAGACTTGTTAAGTGAGTTTTTCCCCATTTATGACCTTTCTTGCCACAGTTGTTAAGGGAATCACTGCAGTTGTTAAGTTAGTAACAGGGTTGGTAAGTGAATCTGGATTCCTCATTAACTTTGCTGGTTAGAAGGTTGCAAAAAGCGATCACATGGTCTGGGACCTGCAACTGAGCCAGTTGCTAAGTATTTTAATATTGATCTTGTGACCATGGGGATGCTGCAATGGTAATAAGTGTGAAAAATGGTTCATAAGTCACTTTTTTCAGTACTGTTCTAACTTACAATGATCACTAAACCAATAGTTGAGGACTACTTATACATCATGTAAGGATTAGTGGTACAAGGGAATGCTGCTGGCAGAAGCAGCCACAACCCCTGTATGAATCTCACAGGGGAAATAAAGTGGCACTCTTTCACTGCATTTACTGTATATAAATTTGTGAAAAAGGAAGAAAAAGATACCATTTGGTTATGGTGAACCATATCTATATGCCCTGGTCATACACTGGTTACAAGTATGGATAGGAACTAGAAAACTGGTGCCATCGAGCACAATCTAATAGAGGTAAAGAAGGGATTCAGACAATATGGGAATCCCACCTTGTGAAGTTTAATGGGCTTCAGGCTTTATGTGGATGTGTTTCTCTCCTAAGGCACCCACAAAAGAGTCGTGAAGGACAGCAACCAGATGAAAGGCCAAGGCAGCAGCTCCATGCAGCAACCAAGAGAAGCTTAATGGTTGGTTGAATGAAATTAAAAGAACAGCAGAGAAGCCATATGCTCTATAAGGCCATCACAGAATGCAAAAATCACTTTTGAAGTGAACCAGGAAAGTCTGCTTACAGGCTACCTCTGTGCTTGGATAGACATTTGCTGAGGTTGACATAGTACATTTAAGCCCTCATGCAAAAAAGACTATGCCAGCAAAGACTATGCTAGCAATGGGAACACAAATGCACATTGCATCCCCTTAGGTTCATTTGTGCTTCACAGATAGTGATAAATTCAGGAGAATCCCAAAATGGCAAACTTTATTGATCATAAGCAGTGTAAGTCTATCTAAGATGGTTTTTTATCTCCATAATACATTACCTTTTTTCTACATTAAATGTCAACTTGTTTTGTATTCAATCTCCAAACTTCCTTGTTCCAAAAACAAAACAAAACAAAAATAACCTCCATAGGTCTCTGGAATTGGCACCTGAAAACTAGAGGCAGAACATGGTTTTTGTCCGCATGACAGTTGCATAGCAACAAAAGTCCCCTTATAATATTTCCCAGACATTTTATAAAGTTATTGAAAAGCATGGGGATTGGCCTGAATACCATAGGATTCCACAAGTCACAAGGTGGAAAATCAGTCTGCCTAATTCTATCTTCTTCTAGAAAAGACCAGAGCCATCTTCGTAGAATGCCTCAATCCATGTACGATGAACCCCAGGTGAATACTTTAAAATGGTACAATGATGTTGTATAGGTCATCCTCAACTTACAATTATAATTGAGCCCAAAATTTCCATTGCTAAGCAAGTGTCCCATTTTATGACATCTTGGCCACAGTTATGCGAATCACTAAAGTTGTTAAGTGAATCATGCAGTTGTTAAGCGAATCTGGCTTCCCCATTGACTTTGCTTGTCGGAAGACAGCTGGGAAGGTTACAAATGGTGCTCAGGGACAGTGCAACAGTCATAAATACATGTCAGTTACCAAGCGCCTGAATTTTGATCACGATTGTGGAGATGCTAGAATGGTCGTTAGTGTGAAAACCAGTCATAAGTCATTCTTTTCAGTGCTGTTGTAACTTTGAATGGTCACTAAATGAATGGTTGTACATCACGGACTATCTGTAGTGAAACATCTAGGAGAACTATTGCAGCCCTTCTTCATCTAACTCAGTGGTTCCCAACCTTTTTTTGGCCATGCCCCACCTGAGCATCTTTAAAATCCTGATGCCCCTCCTCTGTGACAAATAATTCTTAATTTAGTGAAAAAGTGAACTCTATTCATGCGGAGGAAGCCTAAAAGGCCATTAACTTGGTTTAAACAAGGTTCAAATTGCCCCCCCCCCCTGGGGCATTGGCCTCACATTGGGAACCACTGCTCTAACTGATGAAGATTGGTCACAAAATCTTGAGCTTCCTTTGACATTTGTCAAGAGTTATTTCCATGAACTTGGGTGAGAGATATTAGACAGTGGAGTGAGTCCAACAGCAGCAGAATTGCTATTGGATTTCCCGACATATTTTCAGACATTTGACAGTCTCAAACAACAAGTCCCTAATAAGGGAGATGGAAACTTTTCTACATCATAGGCATTCCTTTTCCTTGTTCTTTGAGCTGTTCTCAGTATTATATTTGAAAAATGCATCCTTTCTACTGGCTAACCTAGATTTGAATAACAATATTAAATCTCAGAAAATTGCAGACAAATCATCACATTAAACCTCAGTCATGGCTCATATATAATGATAAACCATAATATGTTTCATTTGGTGTGGTTTTGTCTACATTGGACAGGTGCACATTATGGTTAGCATTATAGGGGAATTCAGAGAGCTAAAAAACTTGGCTTTGATTACGAGCAATAAACCAATGTAAGGTCAGATTTCATACACTCTCCGCTATGTTAAAAAAATGTAGCCTGTTTCCTTTTAATGGACCAATGCTTTCTGAACATATTCCTGCTCTGCTTGTACTACTTGGTAGGATAAAACTCAAAGGAGAAAAGCACAGCTGGAGCTACTTTATAAAATGAGAAGATACAAAAAGAAATCATTTAGCAAAATGTGTTAATATTCTAGCATGTAATTAAAAGTCCTTGGTGCTCTTTAACCTTGCTTGTTTTCTTGCAGACATTTCATTACCATTAATTAATGTAGGTAGTATAATCAGTGCTAGTAAGGAGTGCTGTTTGCTGTCAGTTTATATTCTGGTGGCTTGCCTGTAAGTGTTGATGGGGGCGGTTTTAGAGATTCTTTGGTTGGGCTGTTTATTGATATTCTCCTTTATTGGTAAGTGTAATTGCATTTGAACATTTGTTAACCCGTAAACATGCAACTGCTGCCTAGGGGAAAATTCACAACAACCTAGTTCCATTCCAGAGCAAATTAATACAGATCATGTGCAATGGCTGAAAGTTATTTTTATTATAGCAAACATGTAGTACTTTGAGTAAGATTTGTCCTGCTTGCAGTGGATACTATTTTAAAGCTTCTTCATAAACCAGTTGCATTTAGTGTAGAAACCAGAAGATAATGTATTCCTGATACCCAGAGGTAGGTTGCCAATTTTTCTACTACCGGTTCGCTCATGGATGTGGGCTTGTAAGCATCTGGGCAGATGGGTGGAGCCTCCAGCCACCACTACTACTGGTTCACCCGATCTGGGCCAAACCGGGAGCAACCCACCTCTGCTGATGCCTCTAGGCATGAAAGCTGGCTGGGTAAATTTGGGCCGGTCACTCTCAGTCCACCCCACCTCCAGGGTTGTTATTGTGAGAAAAATAGGAGGAAGAAGGAGTACTAAGTATGTTGCCAATTTGAATTATTTATAAAAATAATATAGATGGAAATACGAACAAACTAACAAACCACACTGATTCGAGGATGCTCTTTTCACCAAATCTTATTCTGAAAAGAAAATTCAAGTTTCTTGCAAGGAATGAAGCTGTCACTCTGGAACTCTGTACATATTTATTTTATCATTTATTTAAATATCTATATTTTTGCATTTACAAACTTTAATAAGCACTCACCTCCCTGCTTCTTATTAAAAGCAGAGATTGCTTCTGTAATCTCTGAGGATCATGTACAAAACTAGATGACATTTATATATATATATATATTTATATAATCTTTTAAGATTAACAAAGTGTGAAGAAAAACTAAAGCATAATCTATATCTAGTGGCTCTTTCACAAGTATTGGAAAATCAGTGCACAGCTAGGGATCCTAGAAGGCCAAGTTTATTTTTAACTGGTACAAAGTATAACTGAAGGAAATGTATCTCTGTTGGAATACAGTAACAAAATGTACAGATGATAGACGGATAGATCTACATTATTCTAGGTTCTTCTAAACCAAAATGACACCAAAACCAGGAAAAGTATTTTAGAAGATTACCCTGACTACCAGACTTGAGAACCAGCCTGATATAATCTGTCATAACAAAACAAAAGATTCCCTTCAAGTTTTATTCATTAATTAATGTTTGGATTAACTTTTCCAGTACCATGATCGAAGAATCAGCTCAATAAGATTTTGAAAAAAAAAACACCTTTGTTTTAAAATAGGGAGATCGATCAATGTTGGCTGGAATAAAATAAGGCTCTATTGCCACAGTGCTTCAAACTATTTCAAATACTGTATTTTACCAAACCAAACCAACAAACAAAAAATCAAACAGGGAATTGGGCCTGGAGAAGTAAACCGCACTAGGAACAGCATTTGGCAGCAGCCCATATCAGTGGACACTTGATGCTGTTTTGCAAATGGAGTAAGATGACACCAGATTAAAAAATGTGCACCCCCTCTAGGATACATTCCTAAAGAAACTAGTGTGATTGCATAATTCATATTGCACAATTGTATAAAACATAAATACTCGCTATCTGAGGTTTTAAATACAAAATACAGATCATGTATTCTTTTAGACATAAATCCTTTTTTTTCAAGTGCAAATTAGATGTGCCTTTCTTCCTATAAAAACACATTTTGAAAGTACAAATGTAATCCTCCTCTCATAATATGCCCATATTTATAAGCTCCTTTCTTTCTCAGAGCAGTGCTATACATACAGTATAAAAAAATCAGGTTTATTTACATGAACTGGGAATACATCGAAGCAGCTTTAACAACTGGATCTCAACTCTGGTATGAAGGAAGGAAATACAATGGGGAGACGAACCACCCATCCAATTTATGCTGGTTGTTGTGGGTTCACATTGATAGGAGGATGTCCTAGGAGACCAATACGCTGTTTTTGCTTTCTCTGCTCTGTCATCTGGAAAATTGAAACATTTACTCAGTAGACACAAATACTTCCTGTACGTCAGACCACAGAATAAGCTACTGCTATTTATTGTGGTCATCTTAATTTCCCAAAATTGATTGCAACAAGTTATCCACTCTTGCCTGCTACAATTAGTGAAAACAAAGCTAACCCATTTCTTTACAAAGTTTGGAAACCATCAGAGGGAACTGAAGCAATCCAGCGTTAATCCTGTCATTTGATCTGAAGAACTGTTCTGTTAGGCCAATAGAGTTTGTTGTGATTTAACACTGAATACAGTCTTTTTCATATCTCTAAATACAGTACATGCAGTAAACATCCTTGCTGCCCACAGTCTCTATATTCCAAAACAATTCTTCATATTAAAGAAACTGGGTTCCCCCTTTTTCTGCTGCATTGAAGAAAACCTCTACTATGTTCCTAATTTTCATAATAGCAAGAATAAAATTTAAAAACAAAGCCAGCTGAAGATGAAAACTTCAGTCATGTTTGTTTTCTATAAGACTAATGAAGCTGAACCAAAGTGATAACTTAAATCATTTATTCTTGCCACCCCCTAGTACATTTTGTGACATTTTTATGCACTTCATAGTTTTATATGATCTTGCAGAGAAGCAAGGAAAGTGGTCTCTAACATCTGGAACTTGATGTGCAACCTTGGGGTACTTCCCAGTATTCCCAAACTATTATTAAAAGAGCCAAGGTGGCGCAGTGGTTAAATGCAGCACTGCAGGCTACTGCTAGATCAGCAGGTCAGCGGTTCAAATCTCACCGGCTCAGGGTTGACTCAGCCTTCCATCCTTCCGAGGTGGGTAAAATGAGGACCCAGATTGTTGGGGGCAATATGCTGACTCTCTGTAAACCGCTTAGAGAGGCCTGAAAGGCCTATGAAGCGGTATATAAGTCTACTGCTATTGCTATTACTGCTATTGCTTTTAAAACCATAAGAATAGAGCCGTGGCCCTCTGCTCAAACACCACCAGGTGTAACAGATTTGGGAGATACTGAAAGAAAATGCACTTCTAAAAAATACCTTTTAATAGCAAATCTGAAAAAAAAATCACTGGGACAACAGTAAGTAGGGTCCTCAAGGCTTTGAAATGTGATATAAATATTACAAAATTGAAAAGATTGAAGAAGGAAGAATATGATTGGACCTTTTGACAATAGTAGTATTTGGATTTGGGGAAAAAACAGATTGCAGACAAAAGTTTCAAGCTGCCTTATATATCCCATTCAAATTTGTCTTTTATTGAAAGGGGGGAGGGAGAGTAGGTTGATATTTGTTAGGAGTTCCACAAAATAAGCCCTGGCAAATGTAAGGGTGTTTTTACAGTATATGCAATATTATGACAATAAATGGACACAAGTCCTGGATTTTGTCTCATCCTTCTCTATATTCCCTCTTCTTCCTACTCTCAGTACACAAAGCTTGGTAGTGGCTGATACCAGGTTGTGGCAACCCAGCATACACCATTTTCTCTCATCTAAAATAACTGTGATTTGATTTTATGGGCAAAGAGAAGAGATAAAGCAGGATTGCAACAAACTAGGATGAAAAGTTGCTTATTTCCATAAGAAAGTAGAGAAAACATTGTTTGTATCTGTAGCTTGTTCTTGTAGACTCAATTCATTGATTTGTCAATGAAATCGAAGAGGGGGCCAAGAGTCCCTGAAAGTCCATCAAAGGGAGCTTAAAACTTCAACTACAAAGAAGGATGAAGCACAAAGTACTACACAGTGCTATACAGGACAATACATGGACCAAAAATCTTGACTGAACTTAAAACTTTTGTGTTTCTCTATATAAGCCATTCTCAGCACCATTCCACTGGGGATGTTATGGCATATTAAGTAATAAGACTTTCTTATATTCTTTTGCTTGCTTTTTTAAAGGGAGAGTGAGGACAGAGGAAGTTTGATTTGTTTTACTATAGCTTACTGTCTTTGAAAATTTATTACTTGTCCTGGCCAAGAACAAAAACAACATATACTTTAATTTGTTCAGTCAAAAAGAAGTGGCTGTTGTGTTTCCCTCCCAAAAATTTGGTTAGTATTTCATCACTCAGGCTGGGGGGTGAAATTTTACGCCCCTCAGACAGGGCTCGCAACTTGGGAGTCCTCCTGGACCCACAGCTGACGTTAGAACACCATTTGTCAGCTGTGACCAGGGGGGCATTTGCCCAGGTTCGCCTGGTGCACCAGTTGCGTCCCTACCTGAACCGGGAGGCACTCGCAACAGTCACTCATGCCCTCGTGACCTCAGGACTGGACTACTGCAATGCGCTCTACATGGGGCAGCCCTTGAAGAGCATTCGGAGACTTCAACTTGTCCAGAATGCAGCCGCGCGAGCGATTGTGGGTGTACCTCGATACACCCACGTTACACCTATCCTCCGCGAGCTGCACTGGCTTCCAATCGGTCTCCGGATACGCTTCAAGGTGCTAGTTATTACTTATAAAGCCCTTCATGGTATTGGACCTGCGTACTTGAGAGACCGCCTGCTGCCAATTACCTCCCAAAGACCCATTAGATCGCACAGGGTCAGCCTCCTCCGGGTTCCATCTACTAGACAATGCCATCTGGCTACGACCCGGGGGAGGGCCTTCTCTGTCGCAGCTCCGGCCCTTTGGAACGAACTCCCCATGGAGATTCGGATCCTCACCTCTATCCTGGCTTTCCGAAAAGCCGTTAAGACCTGGCTGTGCCGGCAGGCCTGGGGTTGATGAGCTCCCTTCCCCTCTCGACAGGTATGGTTGTTGGTTATTTTAAATGTCTATTTTGTATTTGCATGTTCCCCTTCCCGTTGGAGTTGTTCGCCACCCTGAGTCCCTTTTAGGGAATAGGGCGGCATATAAATAAAATAAAACTTCAAACTTCAAACTTCAAAATGGTGATGGCAAGGGGAAAATTGTGAAATCGGATGTCAAAATGCCAATTTATTAACAATACTATTGTTGATGTCTATATATATCACATATACCAGGGGTATCAAATTCGATTTCATTGACGGTCGCATCAGGGTTGTGTTTGACCTTGGGGGCCAGGGTGAGCATGGCTAGGGTTGAGTGTGGCCAGCTCGATGTCACTCCTGTTGGGGGCACCTAAGGTGGCCTGAGCATTCTGCCAGCGAAAACGGGCTCCTGAGTTCCATTTTCAGCTGCCTGCAACCCTCTGCCATTTTCACTGACATATACACTTCCAATTTTCCTTTTTCCCATTTAATCAGGTTTACACCTTTCTCAAGCAGTCTTATGGGCCTTATTTTGGTAAACATTTTTTTCCTATGTTTTGTACCTGATCTTTAAGTTCCGTCAGCTGACTAGAAAGGTTAGATACCAGCTTCATCGTTGATTCAAGCTTCTCTTGCAGGTTTCTAAGTTCATTCTGTTCTCCTTCTGAGTCGCTACTAACAAGTGACATGGCACGCATCCGGGGGAACCAATCCAGATTTCTTTCCTGAAATGTAATTTATTAAGATTGTCTGCATTTTAATTATAAGGAAAAGGTTATATTGTCAAAGCTTCGCAAACATCTACTGTAAAGGGAAAAAAGTGAATAAGTCCAGCCCTAAAAATATTTGCCTTGGAATATTTATCTTGGAAAATTTGCCTGATGTTCAGGAGTCACAAAACAAACCATTATTAGAATAATTGCATCTCATAGTTGGCCACACCCATGGCCAGTTTAGCAAAGGGAAAAAAGTCATGATACATCATGTGATGACACCCCCGATGTAGAACATTGGAGAGAATAGCACTCTTGGTAACACATTCGTTTTTTTCTCCCAAATGAAAGGATAAGTCTAGTTTATTGATCCTGATCATTCTGTGAATACAACATATTTTCAAAGTATTTAACACAAAATAATGATATATGTTCACAGAAGAAAAAGTGGGTTTGTTTACTTGGCTTTTGGGCTTCTACCACAGGTGAAAGAGAGCAATTTTGTGGTCTACTCCTTGGCCACTCTGTGGAAGAACTGTTTATTTTAATGGCTAGGCCTCTCAATTCATTCAGAAAACAACCACCTAGAAAGTCAGATGTTATTTTATACAGTCCCATAAGTCAAGAAATTTGGAGAGCCTTGAATAGTTTTGTTATTTTTACATGATGAATATGGAGCACAAAATAATGGAAAGAAAATTTGCTTGACTAGTTGGCCAAATATGGACTGAACAGAGTCCAATGAGTAACCTGTTAACCTCCAGTCTTACATAAAGAGTTTTAAGTTCATATTTACTCTTAATTAACAAATTAATGGTCTGGAAATTTGTTTATAAATAACTCTGCCCATTGCATGTATACACTGGTATATATTTATATCAATCTTAATACTACAATACAATATTACAATTATTGAAATCTATTGCAATACTGCAATACAGTACTATTCATTTTAGTGCTTCGATTCTTTATTCGCCCACGTTGGGGACATTAAAATTCAGAGAAAAGTTTGAGGAGGAAGTAAGAAAACTGGGCTGTGTAGAGAGATAACTTCTGAAACTGGAACACAGTAGATTTTATACATTGGCATGATCAGTGGTGGGTTTCTAATTTTTTTTTACTACCGGTTCGCTTGCACGCGTGCATGTGCAGAAGCGTTTAGGTAGGTGGGCGGAGCTACTATCGGTCCACCCAATCCAGGCTGAACCGGGAGCAACCCACCTCTGATCTTGATCCATGTCTTATAAATACCAATTGTCAGGGTTCCAACAGATGCCCTAATTAAATCATGAGCCTCGACACCAGTTTCAACTCTTCAAACGGTAGCTAAGTTGTAAATCAAGTTGTATATCAATGAATAATAATGAAAGACATATTTGCATATTATTTAGGAATTCAGCCATGTTGGCACATTCATTACTTTACTTTTGCTACTGTTATTTGTTTAATCACTTATACCTTATATCCAAATACAGCAGTGGCTAAAGAGATAAACACAGTCATCTCTTTAAAGAGTGTCTGAGGTGGTCAATCAACCACAATAATAGAGGACATCTGACTGTTGTAGTTGCATCTTGATTACTTTCATTCTAATGCTCACCTTTTCATTTTTAACACAACCTCCCCAGATTACAGGTAGTCCTTAATTTACAACAGTTCACTTAGTAACTGTTCAGTTACAATGGCACTAAAAAAAAGTGACTTATGACCATTGCAGCATCCCCATGGTCACTTAATAAAATTCCAGATGCTTGACAACTTGGTCATGTGGATCACCTTCTGACAAGCAAAGTCAATGAGGAAGCCAGATTCACTTGGCGACCATGTTACTAACTTAACAGATGCAGTGGTTCACTTGACAACTGTAGCAAGAAAGGTGGTAAAAGGTGGGGCAAAACTCACTTAACAAGTATCTCACTCGACAACAGAAATTTTGGGCTCAATTGTGTCATAAGTTGTGTCCTATAGTTTGATTTTCAAATGCGAATGTTTAAAAATAGCTAAGCTCATAGCTAATAAAATGCTATGCAATGCTTACAATTGTGTATGTAGGAATAGAAAGCTTCTTTGGAAATAATTTGTTGTGAATACATTCATAAATTAAAAAAAAAACATTATTCTAAATTATTGTGTCCCCACATAGACCCTCAATGTTTATGTGGTTAGAAGAAGTAAAACTAAAAATGAGGTCAGGTACAAAACCCTTTCCTGGGAAAGTAATCAGCTTTGCCTTTTAATTCACCATATTAATCGGTTATATAGCTATTCTCAGCAAACATAATCCATCAGATTAATATCAATTATTTAAGAACATTACTTCTTGAGCCACAACATTGTTTTGTCTCTGTAAGAACATTGACTCATTTTGCTACCTCCTACTCAAAACTTTATTCATTTAAGGATTTTAGTTTAAAGGACAAATAAAAAAATTAAGTTTGGCAAACAATTTTTGTTCAAATTCAGTAGTAAAGAATGGTGCGTGACATTGATGCAAGTTTTTTTTTTTTACTAACACCCCCAGTGGGCCTCAGAGGAACTTGACAGACTCTAGCAGAATTCTTTAAGGAAAGGGCTTATCAAGACTAAGGCTAAGACTACCTTTCTTTTGAAAAACCAATCTGGGGGTGCAAGTGCAAGCAGGTTTTCAACCATTAAATAAATGGAGCGGTAGATTTATCCTTCCAATCCTGCAAAAGTTGTATAAACATATTAGAAATATGTATGAAGTTGAATGTATATGGAGTTGAATATTTTTGTATTAGACATGTATATAAGGAATTGTAATGTTATAAAGTTACACCAGTGGTGGGTTCCTACTGGTTCAGACCGCTTTGGCCAAACCAGTAATGGTTTGGCGGCCCTGGTCACTGGAACTGGCAGTGACCCAGACCTGCCACACCCCTGAACAGGTTGTCTGGGTGGCGCCGTAGGAGCTGCCATCTTGTTTTTTTTGCTTCTGCGCATAGCAACTTTTATTGCATTGTGCATGTGCACGCCCACAAGTGAATCAGCAGTAGTGACTGCCGGAATCCACCCGAGTTACACTGACATTGTTATTGTATGTTATGTTATACGTGTTATGTTATGTGTTATAATAGGGTGTGGCATTTAATGGGGTGAAAATTAATTTTTGCAATTATTTTCAGTGAGGGGGTTCTAAACATATGGTTTTTTACACCAAGAATTCAAATCTGCTGTTATTTTTGCAATTGCACAACATTTAGTTTGGTAAGTCCACGTCTAATCACATACCTCACAAAAATCTCTTGTAACCCACATACTGTTAACTTTATCTTCTCAAAATTGCACCTTGTGCTACAAAAATTAAAGGTTTTTTTCCTGCATGAATGTTATCTAGCTAAGCAAAAAATAATCCATACACTCATAAACGAACATCAGAAAGCAATTATCTGAGTTACAAAAATGTCTAAGCGGGTTTCATCCAGTCTTGTTTTGATTCGTTCTTTGGCATCTGTTGCCAGCTTGCTTCTTGGCCTCTGATATAACCCTCACATTTCTCCTGTGTTTGCTGCTTGCTGCCTTCTGTGACCTGTTTCACAAATCTCTCTATTGATGGAGCACGACAGGGCCACTGTGGTACTTGCACTTGTTCATCAATGAACTTCTTTGTTTCCGCTGTAGTCAGTTTGAACATCAAAGGTGGCTCACATACACCTTCAAACCAGTCAATCAACTCCAGTAGAATGAATGCTCTGGCATTGATTAAAGGCATTTTTCTTGCACGTACAGAAAAATATCCCAGAGCATCATTGTCTGTACCCCTCAAGTCAATGATCTTTTTGCACACCAGTTATCCTCTCTTGAATGTCATCTGAACACAAGAGTGTCTGGATTTTCATTTCACTGAAAGCTTACCAATGATATCGGTTTTTTTTTTTTTGTTAAAACACTTATGTATTCTTTTTTTCTCTTTGACAATATATCTATATCTAGCTATATCTAACTATATCTAACTATATCTTTATCTATCTATCTATCTATCTATCTATCTATCTATCTATCTATCTATCTATCTATCTATCATCTATCTATCTATCTATCTCTCCAACTCAATGATTCTTGTGTTTTGCTTTTTGTTATTAATTAAAAAGCAATACAATATAAATTAATAAAGAACAAAATTATGAGCAAGTTGCCACAAAAATCAGTGACAAATTGGAAAGAATAAAACTGAGCAATTCCTATGTTTACATACCTTGGTATAATTTCTCAAGCCACCACACTTTATCCAGAATTACTGAGAGCCATTTCTGCCAAAGCAAACAATAGTACCAAGGCAATATTTTCACTCCAAAGATACAGTCCTGTTATTAAGCTTTCAGAGGTGAAACATGTCCCATATTCTATATGGTATGCAGATATGCTTCTACTATGATTTAAAGTCTGTTAGTCCTTGCTCGTTCACATCCCATACTGTGCTTTAATTTCTTTAATCTGCACAGAGGCTGACGTGATTTCACCAAAATCAAGAGTCCACGCACAAACTCTTATTGGCTTAAACTCTTGTTTTCTAATGGCCCATTGGCCTCATTAATTCTCCTTGGTGGCTTTTCATCAATCTGGAAAGAAAAAGAAATAGCTGGCCTGTGGCATTTATATTTCATTTTGTTGCCTCTACATTTAGAGAGAGCTAAATCTGAAATCTGTCAAACCACCTTTGAAATTGCCAGGCAGATGCATCTAGCTGCTAAAACCAGCATCCAGAGGTGGTTCCAGATGAGATTTTTAAAATAACCAAACTACTTATTCCACTTATTTTCTCAGTAGAACCTTTTGGTTAGCCCACTTTGACATGTTACTCTCAGCAGTATTAGATGGGAGGTGGAGTAAGACTCGATTCACTGACTTGGGAGTGAGATTATGAAGTCTACTTGTTGATTATATATTTCTGATCTAAGAAATGGATTGCTCCTCTTTCACAAAAGATTGGGATTGTATTAATCTCAATATGGGTGGTGAAGTTGTATCCAGGTTTAACTGGCATAGAAGGAGCAATAGAAGAACAAATGTGAAAGGGCCTCAGGTTTGTTTGTCTTCTGTTGCTCTTTCTATGCCAGTTAAACCTGGATATAACTTCACCACCCTTAAAACAATCCCAATTTTTTGAGGGAGAAGTAATTCATTTCTTAGTCGTAGATCAGAACTTTCCTTCACTAGCAAAGTTTCTATTTGCAGCAATTTCCTTTAAAAGGTATATAATTGTCCTGATCTTGGAGTGATATTATGAAGTCTCCTCTTTCATCGTGTTTCATTTCTATTAATCCTTTTTCTATTTCTTATACATTGTTTTGAGAACAATTGTTCATTTTATTCACTCTCTCTTTTCCACTGCTTTTCAGTCTTAATTTTCAAGGCTTATTATGACTATTACATTGTTTTTGATGTAGTTGGTCATTCCTTCTGACTTTTCTTTGTTAACTTGTGGGTTGTTAAAAATCTTCAAGTCAAATAATCCTTCAGTTATTTCAATAGCACCCTTGGAGTCTGATTCTGCAAGCACAGTACGTTAAATAGAAGTAAGCACAATCCAAAAGCTTTATTTTGGATTTGTTTCCATGTTTCTATCTACACCCCCCTTCCTATTGTTTGCCCGCATACCACTGTTGTTATGCACTATCTGCTGTGACCCTCCAACAACCCTGATTGAGTTGTCAGTTCCCACTTCCCAGCAAAGCTTCCTCTATTGAAACAGACAAACTGAATTAACCCACTGACGGAAGATGGCTAACCACAAGTGTTGTTTCTGGCTTGCTCTTTTCTAGGTAATGTTGGAAAAGTCCCTTTCAAGTAGCTATCATCAGAATCTCAGACATGGGGGCGGTGATGGCCAAGCTTTAAAGCATCCACAACAATGCGTTTTTTTTTTAAAGTATTTAAAAGGAAGTTTCCCCACGTGATGGGAAATTTAATGCATTCTGAGAAACGCTCTTCCATGCTTTCACTGAATTTTGTTACAGGGGGTCTTTCCAAATGGATTTTATTTTTAAAACATCATCTACTTTGGCAGTGGTTCAAAAGGGTGTTGCATTGTAAGCATTCTGACATTCCACCCACAGTTTCTTTCCTTTTAAAAAGTAGCAAATAGTTTCGTACTGAACAAAAAAGAAAAAGACGGCACCCTCAAATGAAAAGACTGAGAAATGTAAGGATGGGGTAGTGGTGGAGATAACACTGCCTGAATGTGTTACATTTCCAAAAACAAACCAGAGTTGAATCTACCTGACCCACTAGAGCCAGAAGACAAGGAATGTTACGGGTCCCATCCCCTAGGGCAGTGATGGCAAACCTTTTTAGAACCAAGTGCCCAAAACAGAATGTGCAAGCCACAGTACCAGAAACCTGAAGACCAGTGGCCAATGTGCACATGCCTGTTTTCGGGCTGTTTTAAGGCTGGTTTTTTGGGGTCATTTTCAGGTCTTTTTTTGGACTGTTTTGGGCTTGAAAATGACCCCCCAAACTATCTGTTTTTTGGCTGTTTTGGGGGCCGTTTTCAGGCCATTTTTTGGCACTCCAGCATCTGCAAAGAGCAGTTGTGCATGTGCACGCCGGAAACCAGAAGAGCAGCTGGCGATGGCGCACATGGCCACAGAGAGGGCGCCTACGCGTGCCATAGGTTCGCCATCATGGCCCTAGAGAGATATAACTAGTGGGACCCAGAAAAAGGGCCTTCCCTGTGGTTGCTCCCTTTCTCTGGAACATAATTCCCCCAGAGATTAGATTGGCCCCCACTCTAACACTCTTTCGGAAGGGGCTGAAAACCTGGTTCTACCAATGGAACTGGGGAACCCAGCATGGATGATGGAGCCCATTAAATGGCTTGTACGAATATGTGTTGTTGGGGGGGGGGGGTTACTATTTTAATCATTTATTATTTTTATTATTTTCTTTTATTTTTACATGATGGTTTTTATATTCATGTAAGCCGCCTTGAGTCATCATGGGCGAGTAGGTGGCAATATACATTTTCTAAAATAAATAATAAATAAATAAATGGATGCTTCATAAAAAAAGTGTTAGTATGGAAAAGCTAACAGACCAAGATTTAAACTGCTGAGAAAAAGTACAGGTCAAAAGGCACATTTGTATGATACATTACTTGCTGTGGCACTGTTATTGTGATAAAATAGTACTGTATATACTAGGAATTGTATAACCATATAACAATTGCCAAGAATCAGGACATTAGAAGATTTGCATTCCCCGACAACAAACAAACAAACAAACAAACAAAAGATCCAATCCCTGCCCAAGATGATTTTGCTCCTTTCAGCAAATGAACTACTAGGCACTTAATTACATTAAGGATGGATATTTTAGAATCAGCAGGAAAAATAATTCAAGAATAACTTCTTAGGCTATTTCTATGAGAACAGAAAATCTTTTTTGCAAATCCATTTCAACATTTCAATTTTGATTCTCGGAATTGTACTCACA
Organism: Thamnophis sirtalis; assembly: GCF_051295495.1. NCBI lineage: Eukaryota > Metazoa > Chordata > Lepidosauria > Squamata > Natricidae > Thamnophis > Thamnophis sirtalis. Next base: position 54,652,757 of record NW_028261383.1, on the reverse strand, counting down.
AGGCAATGCCCATGATGTGGAAAGGATGAATGCAAGGAAAAAGTGAAGTTGAGGTTTTTTTGTTTTTTTTTTACAGATTGTAGAATGAGATGGCGGAGGAAAAAAATTAGAAAGAGTTAAAAAGGGGATTTTTGGAACTTTGGATGAATCAAAGCCTAATTATTTAGTAATTTCTGAAAAATCTAAGTGAAATGAACAAAACGATTGGGCTTCTGCCACTCATTACTTCTTCCCTTCATTTTTTTAAAGGAAGGGAGGGAAAGAAACCAACCAACTACTTATTTTCTCCCCAGCTTTTTTAACACAACTAAGAGTGAAATGCTGATTGCCCTTTGTGTCTGGAGTTAATTGTTGTCCTCCTAATTAACTAAACTTAACCACACCTAATTTGCTAGTGCCACCCATGAGCTTCCTTGTACAAGAAGAGACAAATTAATAAAACAGGGCAACTATCTGACTGATATTCTGAAATTTGCAGGTGGCAACCCTTAAAATAATGAAGGAAATAAAGTTAATTTCCATGATTTAAAAGCGAGGATGTACAAAGACTTGTGTAGTTTAAAATTATCTGGAAATAGTTCAAGGCTACAGGGAAATTCACAGTTAGTTTAGCAGCTGTTTCCTATGATGAAGTAATTTTCATGACAAGGAAGCGCCACTAAGGTTTTACATAATCAGTGATGAAAGGCAGTTGAGGGATTGCCCAGAGGAGGTTCCTTTGGGTCTTTCATTCTATGACAGTGCAAGGCCTTCTGCTAACCTAGTTTTTGTTATATGGCACAAAAGGGATTACATAAATAAACCAGGACAGATTATAGCATGAGTGGCTGTGCTGGAATTAATTGCATAAAAAGGCTCATTTAACAAAAAAAAACCCGTCTGCACACGCACCGTCTATATTCAGTAATATTTTGTAATCTGCTCAAGGTAATGGAGCCTCACTCTGAAAATATTGGGCAATAGATATAGGAGAAAAGGACCAAATGAATAGAAGGGCAGAAGAGGTAATGCCCAGCCCCAGTTTTTCTTCTCTTCTGGCACAAATAGTTGAAAGAGGTTAGACCAGTGTTTCTCAACCTTGGAAACTTGAAGATGTCTGGACTTCAAGTCCCAGAATTCCCCAGCCAGCGAATGCGAATGCTGGCTGGGGAATTCTGGGACTTGAAGTCCAGACATCTTCAAGTTGCCAAGGTTGAGAAACACTGGGTTAGACTGATGTTTCTTGGGGCTACAGAATGAGATATGTTCCAAAACAGGGTCTGTTTTGTGCTTAATTTTAAAAATACAATTTTCTGTAAAGAAAAAAAAACACAATTGCTTCAAATCAAATCAAACTTATGGTTTTTAAAAGAGCAATTTTATTAAAAATTACAATAGCAACATTAAAAATAATAAACAGGAAAAAGAAAAAATGCAAGGTAAAAATAAGAAAAAAAATAGAAAATAAAAAATAATATAAGAAAAAAAGATATAAAGAAATCGCCTCTCCCTTCATCACAGCAAATATAATCAATTTTAGTAACTTGTCACCTTACCTTAAAATATAAACAATCTCTTCCTCTCAGACTGTGGGGGCAATATGCTGACTCTGTAAAACCGCTTAGAGAGGGCTGAAAGCCCTACGAAGCGGTATATAAGTCTAACTGCTATTGCTATTGCTATATCTTATCTCTTATCTATAAACAAATCCTTAAAGCCCTATTACTTCAGTACAAACATCCATAGGGTTACCAGAAAAAAAACTAAATTATTTACCCTAGATCAAATAAAAGCACTGTATATTCCTTCCATTTACTTTTAAGTCTTGATCTTTAGTCCCTTCAAATAATGTCCTAGAACTTGATTCCTTTCCATTTTTTTCTTATCCCTTCTGGCCCTGGTATGGCCCTAGAAGACTATGACTGTGATGGCGAATCTATGGCACGTGTGCCACAGGTGGCATGCGGAGTCATATCAGCGGGCATGCGAGCCATTGTCCTAATTCGGCTCCAGCTGATTTTCAGCTGCCCTTCCCTTCCCAGGAATCTCCATGTGATGTCAGGTAAGTACAGGGCTCGCGCTGAAGCTCTGGGAGGGCATTTTCAGCCTCCAGAAGGCCTCCAGGGGAGGCTGTTTTCATCCTCCCCAGGCTCCAAAAAAGCCATATGCACATGCACGGGGCAGTGAGGGGGGGGTCACACACTCATGCATAGGGGTAACGGAGTGTGTGTGGGCTTTAATTATGGGTGTGGGCACACGATAGTGCGCATGTGCTTTTGGCATCCAAGGCAAAAAAAGTTCATCATCATTGACCTATGAGCTGCAGGGGCTGCTAGTTTATTTTCCAGATTCTGAAAGGTTTTGATTGTTACCTATAAAGTCCTAAACAGTATATGGGCTGGTTACTCAAGGAAACACTTGTCTTCCATATCATTTGCCTGACCACTTCAATCTTGTAAGGTTGGCACCATCTGGATTTGATTAAACAATGTGAATGACTGGAACCACAGAAATGCACTTTCTCTGTAGCCTTGTCTACCCTCTGGAATGAAGTTCCTTCCAAGAACCAGAGGGTTACCACTCTCCTGTTGTTCAGAAGAGTGAAGACTTGGTTCTTCACCCAGACCTTTGGCAAGGGAGAGTGAGACCTCATACTTATCTATTCCACTTGCCACCTTTTATTGATTTTATCGTAATTTCTTTGCTTAATTGTTGTGAGGCATTGGGAGTTAGCTGGCATTCAAGTATAAGCAATAATAGTAGCTAATACTAAAAGATGTAGTCATATGTAGATCACAGTCAGCCATTTCAACATGTTATGGCCAGTATGAGACAAAACTCAATTTTATTCAAATATCTGCAAATTCTTCTGTGTGAGTTAGGCTCTCTAATTTAAAGACAACCCTACAAGTCAACATAAAACTACTCATGACCCACCAATCCAATAGTGTAGTTAGTACTGATATTTCCAAAGTAGTAAAAATGCCTCTAGATGAGATGAATGGCATACAAGTAAGTAAGTAAGTAAGTAAGTAAGTAAGTAAGTAAGTAAGTAAGTAAGTAAGTAAGTAAACAAGCAAGCAAGCAAGCAAGTAAATTATGTAAGTAAACAATTCTACATCTTCTCTTAAACTTTCAAGTCTAATGAAAAAAATGGTTTTTCAAGTATTTGATTTGACTGTGAATGTGTCCCAAATACTATACACGGCCACAGATACACACGTACATTAGGGGACTCTCCAGAGTACAATTATTTGGGCATAAGGAAGAATTAACTCCTAAACTTTAAATACATTTCATACAAGGACTTTGTGACAGTTCAAAATCTGTTCTAGATCTTTCTGGTCAACTAATGTTGGAATTAGACTGTGGTTATTATAAGCTGCAATACATGAACTTCTGGGCAATCTGTTTTCCTACTGGTGGAAACTCTTGGCTCTTTTCACTTTCCTGTTCCTGGCTCAAGCAGGCTATTTTGTTCAAGGCTGTAGCTAAAAAAAAAAAATAACCCACATAAAGCAGTCTGGTGATTTGCATGCTGGCTGGTCCAGTGCCAAAGGGAAGAGAGAATCAAACAGAAGTCTTCAATTTCACCCTGCTCACTTTGGCTAAGCTACAGTGTGTGGGAGAAGAGACCTACAAACAGCCAAAGCAGCCTGCATCAGCTGCAATGGAACTCCTGTAGCTTATGAATAGAATAGAATAGAATAGAATAGAATAGAATAGAATTCTTTATTGGCCAAGTCTGATTGGACACACAAGGAATTCATCTTTGGTGCATATGCTCTCATGTACATTATCTGCATTAATTACAAGTTACCTTCCTTTTCCCAGACATTGCAAATACAGGTATAAATACTTAGGTAAAAAATAAGTTACAAAAGTGCCACTGCCTTTCTATGCAATATGTGGATGGCAGAAAAGATCCATCCATCCATCCATCCATCCATCCATCCATCCATCCATCCATCCATCCATCCATCCATCCATCCATCCATCCATAAGATTCCCATCATAGTAATATGGTGAGGGAATTAGTGTACAAATGTATGCTAATTTTGTTTCTAAAAGAACTACAGCATCTTAGTGTATCAGTTAAGTAATTTTTTTTTGCTTTGCTGTGTTGATCACAAAGAGGGAATATTGATCAGCTCATATAGTGACCTCAAGAAATTCCTTGTGTTTTCTTGTAAAGGCAAGTGCAATTTTTTTAAATACTATTTTGCAGGTTTGGGAAAATAAAATTGATGATTGCAAGGAAGTTCCACAAGGCAAGGAATCCTAGAAGCATTAAGATAGGCAATCAATGTTTAGCTGGCTACATCGCTACCCAGAAGAAAGGATTAAAATGAACTTTCCTGAAACCACAGAAAAAGAAAAAGGCATGTTATAAGAGAAATAACATTGATTAAACATGGTACAGATCAGTAAAAGAATGAGTCAGTATGACCACCTAAATTGTATAGTAGTCAGCTCTGCAATTTTCAATCTGAAAGAGTTTTTAACATAAATTAGTTGTAGAAATTATTAACGATTCTATCTCAGCATGTAAGAGCTTGCAATCCCTGCTGCATTAATTTTTATGGCAACCATGGTTGCTATAAATGTAAGTAGTCTTACTTACCAAACCACAAGAAATAGTCCTTGAAATAAAATGAGAAAGATCCCTATTTGTGGCCAGTTACAATAAAAACAAATTGATTCTACATAGCCAATCATACAGGTGATCAGCTCTGTAGACCACTCCATTTTTATCTTCAATTAATGAGGCAATGATACAACGGGGTGACACAAAAGATCAGTTTGCCATGGCAAAAGTAGATACCAACTATACCCCTAGAGGGCAGACAATACTAGATACATGCAGAATGGATTTATTCTATCCTGCAGCAGCATGGTATGGCACACCCACTTTTTAAAGCCAATTGTTACAGCTATAAAATTAACTGGGCACATTAAACCCCTGTGTATCTTGCCTTTTGGGGAAAACATCCATAATTGATATATTTTTTTAAAAAAAAACCTTTGGAAGTAGTATTTCTGCACTATATCAATAAAGAGAAAAAGGTGTCTTAAGCGTTCTAACAAAATTATTTTTTCACTTGTACAATGTCCCACTGTTTACCATGGCTTTTCTTTAGAAATGTTTGCAGTCGCTACTAGTACTGAATTTCATGAATGAAGTTTATGAACAATGGAAGGAGGGTGGGGCTGCAATTAATCCTCATAAAGGGTTGCACATTAGGGTGTGGTTGTGCTAGCAATGAGTGCTTGACAGCACTGTCCTGATGCCAATCTGATAACCTGAGAAACAGGGTGTGAAAGGATGATGTAACCAGACCTTGGCCATGATGGACAGTGAGCAAGGATGAGGAGGAGTTTGGGAGAATTAAGAGCAGATAAGAATAAGATTGTTGTTGTAGTAGTAGTAGTAGTAGTAGTAGTAGTAGTAGTAGTAGTAGTAGTAGTAATAGTAGTAAATGGGAGATATTGTGGGAATTGGGATAGACTGCTTACAGGGAATGGAAAACCTATGTCTCTTATAGGTCCCATGTTCCAGTCACCTGCCTCTATCTCCAGTTCCTGGTTGTCAAATTTTGAGCAGCTCTGACCTCCAGCTGGTTAATCTCATCTGGGATCTAATCCTAGACGAGAGACCTGACTTGGCATGTGTTACTGAGACCAGGCAAAGCATGACAAGGCGTGTCCTTCTTTCAAATGGTACTCATAGGGTTTCTGGTTTGGCAGCAGCCATGACATACCAGCTAGAGTGCAGATGGAGTTGCTATTGTTTTCTGAGAGACTCTGAAGGTTCATTCAGCTTGAGAATTTGGTATTTTAGTATTTTTCAATACCCTTGACAGCCAAGACAAGTCAAGTGCAGTTACTGGTGATGTGGTTCCTGAGATAACCAACAAAGCCTATTTTTACTGATATGTGGACACACAGCTTCTTTCCATGGAATGCAAACCTTGTTGAACAAGGAGTATAATTTTTAAAAAGCATTTTGTTCCATAAAAAGTTCTGGTAATAATTGATTGCTTGGCATTTTCACATGTTCTTAGAAACACAGGCCATTCTTCTCTTTAATTCATCCTGCTAGATTGCTGTGTGAATGGTTATTAAATTATATTTAAAAAGCCATGCTGTTTTCTGTATCAAAAGTTCCTTAATATGTGCTATCGCATGTTTACAAAACTTTTGTCATTTATATGCCATTACAAACATAACATTCAATTATTTTTACAGGCAAATGCTTTCTGACTTAAATACAAAATTACATTCCAAAAACTTTCTAGCCCTGTGAGAACAAGATAAGGTGACAAGCTTTCCTAACCCATTAATCTACTGTCAGACGATTACTCACAACACTTTTTAAAAGAAGCTATTATTTAGGGAATACTCAGAAGTAGGACACAGACTTAAAAGAATTCAAAGCAGAATGGATTACATAACAAGAGATTTTAAGGGGATTTATCTTCAAAACCCATTTAATATATGCTGCATAATGCGTCTTCCAAGGGCAACAACATGCATTTTATTACAAATGGAGGCAAACATTCAGCTGGAATAGTCATCCAGATAGACTTCTGATGAGGCAGAAGGCATGAGAAAAATGAAACACACGCTCCTGGCCCATCAGTGCTTTAAATTAATCAGGAAACTGAATTCAGGATTAAGTGAGCATTTGGCAAAACAAAGGCATTCTGCCTCTAAAAGGGTTTACAAAAAATCTTTAAAGTTAAATCCTTAAATGGACGTACAGAAATATAAACAAACAAGAAAGATATCCCATTTGCTGTTAAAGAAAAGTCTAAAAGAAAAACTAGAAGTTTTCAAGGATAGCATCTGGGATTTATACACAATAAAATGCTACTCAACATTTGAAGTTGGTCTGACAGCCAGATGAGAATTCTATATTATCCATCCAACAGATGGCTGAGGTGGTAGTTTGGGTGGCAATTTGGTGACTTGTAAATCTGAGATGCTGATTTAACCCAGAATCACCTGCTTTAATATAATGTAATTATCACTTTAGATAGATAGGGAATGATAGGCTGGAGGTGCTCGTAAGTATTTTGGGGGAAGGCACAGAAGAATGGGATTTTGATTGTGATGTGCAAGAAAAGAAAGGATCCAATCTGGATCAGTCAACGGGACCAGGGATTTTGTCTTCCAAGCTTTTGGACTCATACTGGAGCCCATCTTCAGAGAACTTCACTGCTAGAAGACAAAAGACTTCTGGTCCCGGTGACTGTCCCAGATTGGATCCTACATTATCCTGGGATAATGGGACAGGGCGGGGGGGGGGTACCGAAGAATGGGGCATGATTCATAAGAAAAGATATGACAGGAGGCTGAGAGTAAGCTCACTCAGAAAATGTGACAGGAACCTTCAACAAACTCGCCTTTTCTAGGGGATTTTTACACTGGGATCCACAATTTTAGATCTTTGGAGCCCAAGAACTTTGGCTACTGCTATTAAATGCCAAGTCTGTTCATAATAAAATATAACAGGTTTAGGTTTAGGTTTAGGTTTATTAGCATTTGTAGGCCGCCCTTTTCCCTGGGGGGACTCAGGGCGGCTCACACAAAACCGGGAAGGGGAAATACAAACATTAAGATAACAACATATAATAAAATAATAGACAACATACATTCATCATTCGGGCGGGGTAACTATCCTTATCCCCAGGCCTGACGGGCGAGCCAGTTCTTCAAGGCTATGCGGAAGGCTTGGACGGTGGAGAGGGTACGAATCTCCACGGGGAGCTCGTTCCAAAGGGTCGGGGCTACTGCTGAGAAGGCCCTCCTCCTTGTAGTTGCCAGCCGACACTGGCTGGCCGATGGAATGCGGAGGAGGCCTAGTCTATGGGATCTTATAGGTCGCAGGGAAGTAATTGGCAGAAGGCGGTCTCTCAAGTATCCAGATCCACTGCCATGTAGGGCTTTATGGGTGATTAATAGCACCTTGAAGCGCATCCGGAGATCGACAGGTAGCCAGCGCAGCTCGCGGAGGATAGGTGTTATGCGGGTGAATCGAGGTGCACCCGCAATCACTCGCGCGGCTGCGTTCTGCACTAGCTGAAGTCGCCGGATGCTCCTCAAGGGCAGCCCCATGTAGAGCACATTGCAGTATTCCAGCCTAGAGGTCACAAGGGCCCGAGTGACTGTTGTGAGAGCCTCCCGATTCAGGTAGGGTCGCAACTGGCGCACCAGGCGAACCTGGGCGAATGCCCCCCTGGTCACAGCCGTTAAGTGGTGGTCGAATGACAGCTGTGGGTACAGGAGGACTCCCAAGTTGCGAACCCTCTCTGAGGGGTATAAAATTTGACCCCCCAGCCTGAATTAAAAATTATTTGTATTCCCAATTAGATTGCACATGAGAGACAAGACTTGGATTAAGTTGTGAAAAATGTAATAGCATAGAAGGAGGTTTTTCCATCTTCAAATTTTGGCCACCTAGTAGTGCTGGAACACTTCTACCAGGTTTCCTTCCTTTTGCAAGAGTTCTGGAGTGGATTACAGTGAATTCACAACCTCTGTGCAAACTTTGGGCCTGATCCAACATATTGAGGGCCCAAAGCATATGGGTGGCCACACACTGAGTTTCCAAAAATATCAGACATTGACAAGACATTATTTTGTAACAATTTTGTGAAAACAAATTATAATTGTTCAGAAGAACATTTTTCCATGGGCAAATAACCCAAAGAGGTACACATCAGTGCTCATTACAAATATTTTAAAATCTTCATAGAATGTGAATTCAGATTTTCTGGCATTAGAAGAATTAAAAGAAGTATGAACAAGCCGTATTTCACACACAACATGGCAAAACTCACCTTTATCATTTCTGCTACATAACTCTCAGGCCCTGTATATTCCGTAGAGTCTTTTACTTTTACCAACACAATGAAGAATAAATAATGCCACATATTGTGCTCCTCTTTAATATGTTCCTCGAAAGTCACTGTCTTGTTATCAAACTTGTCTCTTTCCAAACCTAAAGAGGAAGATGAAACATGACCTCTGAACACAATTGAAGGAAGAGTATTCGACCACATATACCATATGTTTTTATATAGCATATTGACTGGTTAATTAGATTCCACTGAAGTTTTTTTTAAAGGCAACCCCAGTAATATAAAACAGCTTTTTTTAAACAGCACTACATGATTTTACGACTACCTATAGATTGCAGCAAGCGATACAGTAGTTCAGTGGTTAAGATGCTGAGCTTGTTGATAAGAAGGTTGGCAGTTCAGTGGTTCAAATCCATAGCGCCATGTAACAGAGTGAGCTCCCATTACTTGTCCTAGCTTGTAACAACCTACCTGTTCAAAAGCATGTAAAAAATGCAAGTAGAAAAATAGGGGTCACTTTAGTGGGAAGGTAACAGTGCTCCGTGCACCTTTGGCACTGAGTCATTCCGGCCACATGACCACGGAGACGTCTTCAGACAGCGCTGGCTCTTCGGCTTAGAAACGGAGATGAGCATTGCTCCCTAGAGCCACAAATGACTACCACGCATGTGCGGGGGAACCTTTAACTTTATAGATTGTAGGTATTTTTTTCTGGTAATGATAAGGTTCAAATGAATATTGCTTGGCCCTTAAATATTTTCAAACATTAAGAATATATTACATTTCATTTGTTTGTTTGTTCAATTTTATGGCTGCCAATCTCTGTCAATGACTTTCTGGGTGGTTCACAGTTCATAAAACTTCATTTTTATGGGCTACATACAATTTTATAGAAAATGAAGACTTACAATATGTAAAGAAAACACAGACTTTCAGCAATAGCTGAGGATTGATTATTTCTGTTTTGGTATTTATAAGTGTGTGAAGATTAAGAACAAGCAAACATAAGAAGAACCCTGGATCAGATAATAAGTGAATCTATTGTAGCCTCTCTTTTTTTACACACTAGCCAATAAGATGCATTTGGGAAGCCCACAAGTCAGGAGCTAGATGGCGATAGTAACTTTTCAAAATAACCTTCAGGTTTTAACACGATGAGAGAAGGAGAAAAGCATTTTTCTACAAATTACATTTTAGGTACTTTTAAAAAAATGTGTATCTTTCCCTATTTTTATTTGAAGCTAAACAGCTCCAATGGCTCCAGTTCTTCCTCATAGGGTTAGGGTTGGAAAGAGGTTAATGATAGATTTGCTCTTTAACTTTTTGGTTCTATAATATCCACATAATTCCACGTCCCATGTTATATTTGTACAAGGCATTGTTACATTGGCAGTTCTGTTTTTGAGTTCCTTCCTAACCTTTTGATGCATGTAATCTGCCTTTTTTTACAGCAACTAATCTCTGGCTTCACATTTTCGTTATGTTCTCCACCATAATTCTTTCCTGTTCAGTCAGGTAAGATCTAAAGTATAGGTATAATCTGGGTTGTTTACACAGCTTCCATATTGTTCGGCCCTAACTACAGTTCTTCTTTGTAATTTATAAAACACTAGCTGATAACCAGGTATTGCCCAGGTATTTATTTATCCTAATCCTGTATTAGACAGGAAAAGCCTTGATTTCGGAGACAATTAAATTAGTTACAAATGTTTTCTCTGTGCCCCCAGAAGCCATACATTTGTCCTCAAAAATAATCAAAGCCTAGTTGAAAATGTCCAGACCAAACATTATTTCTAATGTTGGATTTCCCCCCTTACCAGTGGGAGCCCCCTTGTGGAGTACTGTGAAGCCGTTATTATGGCAACTTCACTGCACTGTACAGTAGAAGCTATTTTAAGGCATAACAGGCTGTATCTTAACAGAACACACACCCTGAGGTGAGTTAGGGGTGTCTTACCCTCACAGTATTTGTTTCCTGACAGTAAGTCATTTGTGTACCAAGTTTGGTTAAAATTGCTCGAGGCGTTCCAGAGTTATGCTGGAACACACACACACACACACACACACACACACACACACACACACACAGCCATTTATATATAGCTAGATTATCTCAGCACCAAATTTGCAGGGGATCTTACCTTGTACATCTCTCTAAAGTTAGAATTGCCATGCAACCCTGGCTAATCCATGAGAACACTAAGACTTAACATTACATGCCCCCTAGAAATTTATTCTAAAAACATTCATAAAATGTTGATTCCATCACAAAAAATGTATGCATTTCTTTTGAAGAATGGAGACACTGCCTTGGACCGAACTCTTGCTGATTCTGATACTTACCACAAATAAAACATGTTGTTTTCAAAATTTCTTCTTTCTTCTGTTTCTCACTTCTTAAATCAGCAAAGGTATCAATAATGACTCCAAAAATCAGATTAAGGACAATAATGATCACCATGAAGAAGAAGAGGAGATCATATATCACTCTTGCAGCAAACAAAGGTTCCTAAAATGCAACAGTAAATGGAAAATATTAAAGAAAACAAAGCTACAAAGGGACATATTGCTTGATGAGTGAACATTATATGCCTGTGTTTGATACAATGAATTGCTGATGACATACCTTTGGAGAATAAATAATCAGGATCAATGCCAATCTGACTAATCTTTTAAGTCATCTGCTTAAACCACATATCTACAAAAGATTCATTTGGGATTTCCTGAAGCAATCCTTTCTTGTTTTAAAAACATATAGGTCTTTGTTATATTCCAACAGAATAACAGATTATTGTAAGGAAATGTAATCCAAATTGGAGTCCCATTTTTTTTTAAATGCAGGAGTGCAGGAATTAATGGCTAAAACTAAAGTATCATGTTCACCTATAAGTACACATATATTTTTTCAATTCTCTAAATATATGAATAACTTATATTTAAGTAAATAAAGAACAGCTTTTTCAAAAACTAGATTAAATGTGTTGCTATCAAATATATTATATGGGCAGAGGTGGATTGCTCCCAGTTTTACTACTGGTTCACTTTGCTCGTGCTTGCTTCATTCACATGCATGCCAGATGCGCGCTATGGGTGTGTGCACAGTTCAATGTACATTGTTCCTTGTGAAGAACAATTTACAGTGAACTGTGCATACGCGTGCACTACTAAACAACATGCTGGTGACTGGGGAAACGGTTCGGGGACATGGCCAGCCTGGGTCACTGCTGGTTCTGTGACCCAGGCCTAAATTTCACTACCATTGGCTGAACTGGGAGCAGCCCACCTCTGTGTATGGAACATTTTTTGGAAAAAAAACCCTCATCTCTCAAAGATTTTGCCCCCGTAATGCTACTGATATTGTAATGGTGGACAATATTTAATTGTATTGAGAATTTTATAAGAGTCTTTGGCAGGAAATTATCTGGCCTAATTTTTAAAATCCAAACCAGAAGAAAGACTTCTGAGCGTGCAAAAAAATTATTTGCAGATAAAAATCCTAAAATTATAGCAGGACCAGATTTTTAACTGTGATGATAAAAAGCAAGGCTCTTAGTAACAAACTGATGAGTTGGGGTTCTATATAATATTTATTACATATTTTATTTGTAAAAATATATCTACTGCCAGGTTTAGATTATATTTCTAACTTTGGGGCATTTTGGATGTAAATTAAATTGATTGATTGATATATAGATGCCACATTTAGATTGGGCATTCTTTTCTAGCAAATCATTTCTAGTTTGTAGTTTTAATTTTCTATTTTTGGTTTCCTATTTTTATGTATAATACATACCATACTATGCCATATTATACTTGTGGATTATAAAACAGGAAGTAGGACATGGGAATGTGATATATTTTGGATTAGACCATTAAGCGTATTGAAGTACTGAATTTAGAAATATATGAGAAATGACTGTGGTGATATTATAGGTATATTGGGTGGGAAAGAGAGCATATGCTATGAATCTTAGGTAGACTGAATTATGCAACAAGCATACCAAATAATGTATCAAAGATCAAGTTCCCAGATTTTGATATGAAAAACAGAATGAATGATATAGTATACACAGTAGAGCTAGACCAAGTAAAGGAACATGCTTGTTTTGGTAGAATGTTTATAAAGATAGGGAATTAGATAGATATATTTGAAGACGCACAAATGAGATAGTATGTTATCTATTGCAAGGAATAAATCTTGAAAGACATGAAAGTGGGTGTGCTTGAGAACATACTTTGGTTGTCTTTGTTCAATGGAAGTTAAAGTATATCAGAAGAAATATAGAAGTAACTCAATGCAGTTGAAATGTCATTGAAAAAGTGTGTGAAGTAAAACAGGAAAAAAACATCAAGAATGAAAAGCTTAAAATAAATATGGATTGCTTTTGAATAAGGACTGAATACAATGTGAACTACTAGTATAAAGGATATACAGTGAGGTAGTTTAGATGTTTATAGGGGATGAATGAATTACAAAACAAATATAGGAAGGAACAATGAATGGGTCAAAAGAAAAGAAAAGCCTGAGAAAGTCAGGTTGGATGGAAGGATAATATGCAATGGGTAGAAAATAATCAAGGAGACGACCAATCTCGAACTAAGGATAAATTTTCTGGCAGTTAGAACAATTAATCCATGGAATGACCTGCCTCCAGAGATTTTGTGTGCTTCAACACTGGACATTTTTAAGAAGAGATTGGACAACCATTTGTCTGAAATGTTATAAGGTTTCCTGCTTGAGCAGAGAGTTGGACTAGAAGACCTCCAAGATACCTTACAACTGTTATTCTGAGTTGATCAGATCCTCAGAAAGAGACAGGTAAGAGCAAATTACAGTGTATTTTATGTACAGCATTATTTTGTAAATAATGTATGGCCATATAAACAAGAATGGTTTTCAAGGGTAGAAACATAAGAAAGAAATAATAATAATTACATTCAGCTAAATACCCTTCCATTTTTATCTCTCATTTCATGCCTTTAATTTATTTGGTTTGATATTGCTTATCTCTTTTCTTTCTTGCATATAATATTGCTGTATATAATAGCCTAAACACAATGGGCACTTATAACAGATAATTCTGTTATATACCACAATTCTATCCTTAGTGCTCAAACTCCTGATTTCTTAAGACAATCTAAAACATAGATGAGTGAGAGACTTAAATTTTAAGAAAATGGATATTAATAAACCAGAAAAATGATAAATGAAATCCAATGACAGGAGGAACTAATAGGAAATAGAGCTCAAGATGAAAGGGAATTCCTAAAAAAGAAGATACTAATATCACAATTTCAGTTAGGAATAAAATGGAAGACAGCAGAAGGCAATATGACCGCACAAAAGCTTAGCAAATTCTGAAATACAGAAAAGGACAAATACAGGTGCTACAAAGAAGTCGTCAAGTTAGAACAGGAGTCAGCAACCTGCAGCTTTGGAGCCGCATGTGGCTTTTTCATCCCTCTGCCGGGGCTCCCTGTCACTGATTGGTGCCATAATTGATAGGGCTTTCGATCAGGACAGGTAGAGGAAGGATGCCACGCTAGGAGGGGACTCCATGGTGGAGGAACCAGACTTTTGGTCAGCAGAGGAAAAAGGAGGCCACGCTAGGAGGAGACTCTATGATGGGGAAACTAGACTTCCGGTTGGCTCCAGAATTGATTGGGGAGCGTCTGTTTAGGACCTTTGTGGCTCTTTGAGTGTTTAAGGTTGCCGACCCCTGAGTTAGAGCACAAACAGCTAAGAATTGTAGTAATGATGTGAAACTCAGGTGAAGCTTGGCAAACAATGCTAAGAACAACAAAAAAGGTTTATTTGGATACTATTAAAATAAAAGATAGAGGAATCAATTTAATCATCATTAAATTGTATTAGCTGCTCAGTGATGAGAGAAAAAGTAAAATTCATGAAGCAGTACTAAAGGAAAAGAATGAAAGGGCAGGATTGAAATGTCAAACTGACAGAAATATAAGTCAGAGACTCTGCTTTGATTCTCCAAGGTCAAATGAATAGCCTTTAGTTTACCAATGAAATTTGCTGGTGGTCTGTTGAAACCTTTATGTAGTAACTTTGAGAAATCCTAGAAAATGGATGAAATGCCAGATGATTGAAGAAAAGCAAAACTGTTTCTATCGTCAAAAGAGAGAGAAAAAAAGAAGACCCAGGGAGCAACAAACCACTCAGTCTGGCCTGAATATATAAGAAAATGATCAACTTGTAAGCACTTTGAAAATAATGCAGTAATGATTACAAATTAAATTTTTTCCCAGACTATCCTAACAGCAGTTTTTGATTGGGTGATTTCTTTTGAAGATTAGTGGAATAATATAGATAAAAGACATCTTGCTTCCATCAAAGTATCTGTTGAACTAACCATAATGTTTAATTAGCAAGATAGATAAAATGTAGAATGAATGGCATGACAATTAATTGGACACATCACTGGTTCACAAAACATATGCTTCATCAAACTGGAGTGACATTCGAAGGACATAGAGTGCCATTCAAAGGGCCTGTAGTCACAAACATTTTTTTAATTAATGCATTGGATGAAGAGGTGGAACAAAATTTCTATCTCAGATGACAAAAATAAATTCACACAATCTGTAGAGATTCTCAGTCATCCAGGTCATGGTTGCCTCAAAGGTGCTTTTTTTCAGGAAACAATTGGACTTTTTTCTTTTTTTCTTTTGAAGATGCTTCGCTTCTCACCCAAGAAGCTTCTTCAGCTCTCACAGAATAGTGGGAAATGGAAGGATGTGAGTGCTCTAAAAGGATGCAAATTACCAGCTGTCTGCAAGGAATATAAATTGTTTCATTCCCCATTATCCTGTCAGAAGCTTTTTGGATGAGAAGAGAAACATCTTCAAAATAAAAAAAAACCAAGAAAATCCAGTTTCCACCTGGGGAAAAAAACTCATTTGGGACAAAATTCACACAATCTCAAATGGGCTGTGAGAAATGGGTTAAAATGAAAATATAAAATGTAACGGAGATAAATGCAGTTTTTTCTTTTTAGGAAGCACAAATCAAAACAGGGGATTCCTGGCTAGGCAATGCTCTTTGTTACCAAATGTGGCCAAGGAGCAAATTCAATATTAGGGTGCATCAATATTAGGGTGTAGTTCTTAAATCACACAAACAGATTCATGTTATTCTTTGTTATTCATTTTTCACCTTGCTAACCTGCATGCAGTTAAGAAGGATTTAGATAAATTGCAGTTTGTTGAGAGAAGGACAAAAGAAGAATAGGAGACTTGAAACTAGGTTTTGTGCAGAGAGTTTGAAGGAACTGGAAAGATATAGCCATGTGAAATTAAACCAGGATGAAATTACACTGGGGAGGAAAAAAACCTGCATAGAAGAATGTTAAGATATGTTTGTGATTGCCCTAGAATGCAGAATATGGAATAACAGATTTAGCTTGCAAGAAGGCAGTTTCTTAATAATGTTTTTTAAAAAAAGGATGACATGCATGGTGCTTGCTACAGAATCAGCTCCCCAAAGGACTGATGGATTCTTTTTCACTGGATGCATTTGGCTGACAGCCAGTAATGTTTTAATTTCAATTCCTGAACTTAACAGCTTTGACAGAATTGCCAACTTCATGATTCTACAATTAAAATAGTGTTGGAAACAGTTTTATAGCACTCTTGCCATACTGGATAGAAAACCTATTCATGGTAAAAAATATGGTACAGATAGTAAAAAAAATGGACTTTTGGGAAAGTTCTTGGCCTGTTAATATGATGTTATTACTGAACATTAGTAAATTCTTTATCAGAGTAACTAGAACTATTTTTAAAACATCAGTTTGAGCATTCCTTACTAGCATAATATTTACACATTTAGCTGGCACGATAGCATACTCATATTTTGCACAATATTAACACTATAAAATATCATTTCAGTCTTTATTTTTATAATTATTTATGGCTCGTCAATATCTCATTGCTATTACATGCGTGTACTACTCCTTTCACGTGTAATGTTAATTTACCTCCTTGGATGGTTTCCTGAGTACATCTCCTACTCCGCCCCCGCTTCTCAGCCCATGACTAAGCACAGTAACAATGCACATCAGCAACGTCTCACATGTATGTTCTTTATCCTCTTCAGATTCTTCAGAAACTAGCTCTATTAAATAAAAGAAGTTTGGGATATGACCATGAGACAGTGGGAGCCTGAAGATCACTTTCATATTTTGTACAAGCATATTAAAGACAAATAAGGACCTTTCATTGCATCTCTTCCTCTCTCCTATAGTTCAAAAACCTATCTGGAGAACTTTGTGATTCCATGGGTTATTCAGAATTGTCATGTGAAATTTTTAAAAATTGGAAACTTGTCTTAATCTCAATCTACAAGATGACTCATTACATCTGGAATGTCTATACAAGAAACAATGTAAGCATATTTTCAGTGAAAGCATATGAAACATATGAAGCATATGAGGAGCCGAGGTGGCGCAGTGGTTAGAGTGCAGTACTGCAGGCCACTTCAGCTGACTGCTATCTGCAGTTCGGTGGTTCAAATCTCACCGGCTCAGTGTTGACTCAGCCTTCCATCCTTCCGAGGTGGGTGAAATGAGGACCCAGACTGTGGGGGCGATATGCTGACTCTGTAAACCGCTTAGAGAGGGCTGAAAGCCCTATGAAGCGGTATATAAGTCTAACTACTATTGCTATTGCTAAGAAGCATTAGACTATCTCTAATTTCAATTCAGAAGCAAGCATGTCATTAATGTTTTGGAACAAGATACTTTTATAATTCTGTAGCCTTATCAATAGCCCCCAATTCCAACCAACTTAATTTACATATACATAATTTGTCTAATGAAAACTTTGAACATCTTTCTAGTGCACACTTTCATTTGTTTTTGTCTACTGAAAACTTTGAATATATTTCTGATGCATATTTTTATGTTCACAAAATGACCTTGACTGTGATAATGAACAACTGAACTCCCCCCCCCCCCACGCACTTTCTGGCTCCTGTATTCCCCAATGCCCACTCTTGGTTCTTCCTTATCACTTTATGACAAACTCTGGAGCCCACCTAAGTCTACCCATTTTGAGATAGGAAAAGGCAATATCATCTTGTATAAGTCTTCCTGAATGCAAAAACACACACAACTGCTACCAATTTTCCAGCAAAAATAGTCAGCAAAGTTTTACTCCATGCATTTAACACTACATCAGGACAATAATTCTAGCCGAATAAAAAAATCAGTTATTGCCACTGATGGTAGCAATAGAGATGGGGGAGCAGTAAAGATGGGGGAACTGAAAAATGTGGAGGGAAAAATTACGCGGGTGAGATCACACTAAAAGAGGCAGTAATGCACAGATATACGTGAATAATTTTATATTATTGTCCGAAGGAGATTGGATTATACCATTTGAGAAAGAATGAAATGTTTGTGAGTCCCAAAGAAGCAAGAATTTTTCCACCATTAATGCAGCATCCCAGCGCTCTTAAACTTAGTAAAAAAATAAACTGTTGGGCCCCTCAAAGTGATTTTAATTTTGCATTCATTGTACATAGAAACTATTCCATTTGTTTTGACTAGTAAATGTTACACATTAACAAAAATGAACTAGTGGTCTTTTCAAATCACCTGAATTGGGCGCTCTTGCTGTGAAGAAAACATTTCTAATGGTATAAAAATATGTCCTATGTCTCATTTTCCAGGACAGAAATAATTTACAACCTACTGCATGAGTTTATATGTTACATTCCTAGCTTTTCAACGCAATGAGAAATTTTACTGTCCCTCTCCCTCACTGCTAAAAAAAGTAACAATAAAATGTGATATATATGAGGAAAGACTACATGGTTGATATACCTCTGCTCTGGGAAAACACTGTTGAGGGTAACTTGTAAATAATGTTTGTTGCCTTTAACAATAACAACAAATATTAGGGAACAATAGGGAACATAGCAATGTGCGTTCAGTATTCTATTCTTTTTATGATTACGGCATAGCGTCCTTATGCTTCAGATCTCATACATACCACTATTATAGTGTTTGAGAGAGTTGATACATATACATATACATATACGTACATATATACATACATACATACATACATACATACATACATATGAAGCCATGATGAATAAGCACCCAATTATATTAGAAGCATTCAGAAATAATTGCACTTTACAAGCTACTATGTAAAAAACAACAACAAATGAAATATACTTGCCGGTAGAAGGAATAACAGAAGAACAATTCTCACCATCCTTTATTTTGCACACATTAGAATATAAGAACTCTCTAGTCATTGGCTCTCCAATTTCATTATGTTGATCTACAACAAGTGGGTAAAATATGACATTTAAATAGTGCTTGAAGTTATTATGTAACTAGCATATCTATTTAACAAACATTGCTTTTACTTATTATAATACTTACTAATTTTAAAATAGGTACTATTTCTGTTGAAAAAGCACCAAGAACAGTTTAGTGCAATAGTTATATGACATAGCATACTGTCAACACTTATTAAATTTATAGGGTTTAACATTAAGAAATTCTTAATAATTGTGTAAAAAAGCAAAAGCTATATTGCTTATCTAATTCAGTGAACAGAAGTATTTTTATGCATTTGTTACAAAAGCAAATTATATGATGCTTTAATTTTCCACCCACCAAATATTCCAGAAAAACAATGTGGGAGGTAGGCTATCTTTGTTTGCTACCTGTGATAACGTAAGGTGACCAATGCTAATTCCCAATGCATGTGCGTTTTGTGACAAGTATATAGTCCCTTTGGGTTGGGTTTGAAAATAGCTAGAAGGCAGGTATTCCTATCTCCTACTCTCACCTCTCCATATTTGCTGGATGGTGGTGATGAAGTAGTGCTATACTTATATTTGCTTAAATAGGCATATTGCCCCCTGGGCAATCTTGTAGGATTCCAGATTTCATAAAGAGCTGCTTTCACATCCAAGTAAACATAAGTACAAATCATCTCTACTGCAACATGCTCTACATGGGGCAGCCCTTGAAGAGCATTCGGAGACTTCAGCTTGTCCAGAATGCAGCTGCGCGAGCAATCGTGGGTGCACCTCGGTTCACCCACGTAACACCTATCCTCCGCGAGCTGCACTGGCTGCCTATTGGTCTTCGGATACGCTTCAAGGCGCTAGTCATCACTTATAAAGCCCTTCATGGTATTGGACCTGGGTACTTGAGAGACTGCTTGCTGCCAATTACCTCCAATAGACCGATTAGATCCCACAGATTAGGCCTCCTCCGAATTCCATCCGCCGGCCAATGCCGACTGATGACTACCCGGAGGAGAGCCTTCTATGTGGGTGCTCCGACCCTCTGGAACGAGCTCCCCATGGAGATTCGAACCCTCACCACCCTCCAGGCCTTCCGCAAAGCCCTTAAAACCTGGCTGTTCCGACAGGCCTGGGGCTAAAGAGCTGTTGCCCCCCGCCTCGAATGGTATGACTGCTGTGTGTTTTTAAATTATGTATTGTTATGTTTCGTCTTTTTTTTGTACCCCCCTTCCCTGATTTGAATTGTGAGCCACCCTGAGTCCCCTTTGGGGAAAAGGGTGGCATATAAATGAAATAAAATCCTAAATCCTAAATCCTAAAAAAAATAATAATCTCAAGGACTTTAAAGATGAATCCAGAGAAGTTGGAGAGAGCAAGGGATAGGGATCAGTGGAGGCACTATATGTTGTACCCATTATACATGCATTCAGGTTTTGATTATCATCACTTGTCACCTTCAATATATGGATTCATATTAATTCATACATGGAAGGTATTCCAGAAATTATATGCATAAACAGACGTTGCTTTTTGTTATATGGGGAGGGGCATATAAATATAACTAATATCTTCTTGTAAAATATGATATTTGGGAACAACATAATTTACAGAGGGGAGGACTTTTTCATTACATTTTTCACCTATATCATCCAAATCACATTATTTCAATATATACTGTGTATTGAATTAGACTGTACAGGCTACCTGTACATTTATTTTCAGTTATATTTCTTAATGTATACATTTTTACATGTGCTCCTGATTTGCTTTGCAATCTCACTAAGTTAAGTTTTCCAGATACCAAGAACTCAATTTATAAGCTTAATTAACCTAAAGTGCAACTGGTTTTAGCAAGAAATTGCCTGTGGGCTGAAGAGGGATTAACATTCACAAGATAAATCCTTTTTTTTTTGGTCATTTGTGATGTCTTTATTTTTGTTTTGTCAAGAATTGAATACAAACCTGGCAATAGTGTCTCGTTAGGTAGCTTATCTACTTCCAAGATAAAGTCATCCTTGAAGAACAGGTATCCTACTATTGAGAACAGGTAAACCAAAATAAGAGCAAGGACAGCGGTCAAGATGATTGAACGTCCATTGCGAGTGACACTTTTAATGACATTCAGCAAGGTCTCCTCCCTGTACACCAAGTCAAAAAGCTGGAAAAGGACAGTTCAAAATGGTTATTCAACACATTAACAATTAATGAGGTAAAGGCCTATCATATACATTAACTTTACATAAACAATTGAACAACATGGTTTTTAAATAAAATCCTCAGACTTTTTTAAAAAAAAGACAGGTCGATCTTTTGTGACATTCTGACTAAAAAACAAATACAAGGCCACACCTTGGTAAGCAATTGCTTCAGAATACAAGACACAAATAATAGTCTTAAGTTCCTGGAAGGCAGATCCTGGATGAATATTAGGAAAAGCTTCCTAACAGTAAGAGCAGGGTGACAGTGGAACTAATTATCTAGGGAAATGATGACCTTCCATTTGTTGGATATGATTAAGCAAAGCCTGGACAGGAATTTGGTGGAAATACCTTATTTTCAATTCCTGAACTGATGGCCTTAACAGCTTCTTCCACTCTTGATTCTATGTAAACAAACATAGAGTCCCCAGCAACATTATTATGCAAATAAACTGAAAGAACAAAGTTAGTTTGATGACAGCTGTCAGCATTTTTTGATTTCTATTCTAGAAATTTAGATGTTGTATGTTAAAAGCAAAAGAATAATGCACTGGTCATCCAGCTGTAATGTCTCTGATGAATTTGTCTTCCTAAACCCTCTTCAATTTTTAATCTACTTTTTCATCATCATCTGGGTTTCTTCTTAAATTTTGAATATTCTTTAGGGGCGAAGGAATATTCAAATCAAACTGGAAAGATTTTCTTGAAGTCTTAAATACTTCCAGCTGATAAAGCAAAAAGTTAAACCTCTTCAGGTTAAGTGTATCTCTCCACAGTCTATAGACAGAATTGTTTGGTTTTCTTGGCAACAGTATGGAAATAATTTGCCACTGCCTTCTCCTGTAATGCTTTTGTGTGTTTACCTTAGATGTTTCTTTAAAAACATCCTGTCTTTATTATTTTTACAAATGACTCAAGGCAGAGAGTATACCTAATATTTCTTCCTCCTATTTTCTTCACAACAACAACCCTATGAGGTGAATCAGATTAAAAGAGAGTAACCAGCCCAAATTCAGTCGCTGGCTTTTATACCTAAGGCAGGTTTAAAATTCATAGTCTCCTGCAGAGATGGGCTTCACATAATTTAACAATCAGTTCATCTAGTGTAGAACCGAAAATGTGAGCCTTCCGTGCTCCCTTGATTGGAGTCTGCTTAGTATTCAAACCCTTATAAGATCAGCCAGATATAACCAGCTGCTGGATATGTGCCACTTTAAATCCACCAAATCACGGGAAACTCAAAATTTCCTAACACAACTTTTTCAATAGCTAATGACTAGCTCTATTATGAACTAAGTATTATTTTCTCCAACTTGAAATGGAAAGAAAAAACCAAAGATCTGGTGGATACTGAACAGGGAACTGTTTTTTTAACATTAATATACACACATAAATATTCTTTACCTCAAGAACTTAATCTTGCAGAAACTTGTATGTTAACTGCTATGAAGCTGTTAGCCAAATCTCAGGACAGATCAAAACTTTTCCCAGACAGTGTCTCTGCCGTTTGATCATTCTCACCATGGCTTCTTGCAAACAACTATATAATTATGTGTAGATTGCCTAGCTTAATGAGCATCTCTCTTGGACTTGATTTTACATGAGTTTTGGAAGGGGAAAGGGATAGCTAATTTCTGATCAGTTTTGTGTCATGGGTAAAACTGATTTCCCAGGAATCAGTAGGTTAACCCATAGCCTCATTGGCATCTACACAACACATTACAATTCAAGACATAGCTCTAAAAAGAACAGATGCTTTCCCTCAAAACAATTGCTAATTAATTTGATGATCTGTAACCAAACTGAACTGACAGGCAGTTTAGTCATTACATGTATCCTTTTAAAATGTGTAATTTCTGCTGTTAATGAATTAGTTTCACTGACATTATTTGGGTTAAGCCTTTTTTCCCCCTCTATCACAGAAAGCAAAAGAGGCGCTCAGGCTTTTAAAAAGTACCTTCAAAGTGGAAATGAGGATGTAAAGACCACTTTGGGAATCCTTTTTTCCCTTTGGAAAGAAACACTCTATAGCCACGATGGCAAACCTATGGCACAAGTGTCAGAAGTGGCACGAAAAGCCCCTTTTGTGGGCACATGGGCCATTGCCAGCTGCTCTTCCGGGTTCCATTGCACATATGCGCACCGGCCAGCTGCTCTCTTCTGGTTCCAGTATGCATGCACACATGCACGCACACATGCACTCCAGTTTCGACACTTAGTGCCCGAAAAGGTTAACCATCACTGCTCTATAGCATTTTACAGTGAAATTTATCAAGTGGCTTAGCAGATGCAGAATTGGTTAAACATTTCTTTTACTTTCCATCCACACCAAACAATTCTTTTAAACACATTTAATCTGTATTGCAACAGATTAAAAAATATATAGTTTCTTAGGTTGTAGAGCTAAAAGAATGTCTTTGATACAGAAATGAAGAGATATCAATGTATTTAGCATCATCCTCTAAGTATGTCTTTCACATCAGAGTGTCACACTGATGTGACAATAATGATACAAATCTTATCTCAAATTGCCTTATTGCAGGGTGAAAGTTGGAAGCCCCTGAAAGTTATGAGTCATAACTGGTTCAATGTTGGTTGATAGATGGAAGTCTTCCAACTTTCTGGTCAACTGTAGGGAGAAAGAGACTGGCACAAGTCACCTAGCCAGCTTCTTCACAAGGAAGGATTAGAATCTGAGGCCCCTCAATCATAGTCAAGGACTTTAACCACTATATAGGCAGTCCTCAACTTATGACCACAACTGAGCCCAAAATTATGTTGTTAAACGAGACATTTGTTAAGTGAGCTTTGCCCCAGTTTATGACCTTTCTTGCCACAGTTGTTAAGTGAACCACTGAAGTTGATAAATTTGTAACAAGTTTGTTAAGTGGATCTGGCTTCCTCATTGACTTTACTTCTCAGGAGGTTGGAAAAGGTGATTCCATAACTGTGGGACCAGTTGCCAAGCGTCTGAATTTTTGTGATCTGTTGTGGGTAGAGTATTACCTGTATTACATTTGCTTTGTGTTTGTGTGTGTGTGTGTGTGTGCATGTGGCTGTATATTTACTAAAACTTATAGGTAGTCCTTGACTTACAACCACATTGGAGATCAGATTTCCATTGCTAAGCAAGGCAGTTGTTAAGTGAGCTTAATTTTAAGTTAAGTGAACTTAATTTTATGATTTTCTTTGCTACAGTTGTAAAAGCAAATAACTGCAGTGAGTCACATGAATCTGGTGTTCTTTAAATTAATCTGTCTTTCCCTGTTGACTTTGCTTGTCAAAAGGTGGCTGGGAAGATTACCAATAGCAATCACGAGATTCCAGGATGCTGCAAGCATCGTAAATACATGCCAGCTGCCAAGCGACCAAATTCCGATCATTTGATTGTGGGGATGTCATAACCATCTTAAACACAAGAATTGGTTGCAAGTCACTATTTTTAGTGCCACTATAACTTACAAAGATCTCTAAACAAACACCTGCAAGTTGTAAACTATCTGTAATGTTTATTGACTGAATAATTGATTGATTGATTAATTATGGGTCACCAAGTCAATATTGACTCACATAGATTTTTCTCTATAAAATTTGTTCTTAAACTTGGCCCTTGAGGTCGTCCTATGATTGTGTATGTACTGGAGTTATACTACTATATAGTGCAGATAATCCTCAAGTTACAACCACAACTGAGCCCAAAATTTGTGTTGCTAAGTGAGAAACTTGTTGAGTTTTGTCTCATTTTAAGATTTTTCTTGTCAGAGTGGTTAAGTGAATCACAGCAGTTGTTAATTCAGTAACACGGCTGTTAAATGAATCTGGTTTCCCCATTGACCTTGCTTGTCAGAAGGTTGAAAAAAGGTGCTCATATGACTGCAGGATACTGTGACCGCCATAAATATGAGTCAAGCATCTGAATGTAAATCACATGACTATGGGGATGCTGCAATAGTCATAAGTGTGAAAAATGGCCATAAGTCACTTTTTCAAATGGTCACTGTTGACTCTGTTGTAACTCGAGGGCTACCTGTATAGTACAGGGAGGGTGGCATGCATACTATGTAGAATTGACATGGTCATCAGATTCGATTGAGACTGGAATTTTTAATTATTTCTCTAGATTTTTAAGGGACTATGATTTTAAAGCATCAACTAACAATTTTTTATAACTTCTTTCCCAATATCATAGAAAGATGTCCTGTAATTTTTCAACAAGTACAATCACAATGGTTTCCTTCAGATCACCACAAAGGTCTCTGTTTATACATGTTTGTCATGAAACACTATGGACATTATGATCAACAAACATTATCATAGGTTCCCAGACAGAAACACTTACCAATAAACTGTAGAAAAATTCATGAACAAAGAGCCCCATTGCACAAATCAGAAGATACAGTAGATGATAAAGAAACTCAACATCAAGGATCATGGCTCTGTATCCTTTAGTAAATGTTCCACAATTACCAACAAAACTCATCAGAAATATAATTTTGTTACAAACCTGCAGAGCAAAAACAGATAGAAGATTAATGCATGGCTAAAATGCTAAGTCTCCATTTAACATAAGACAAGTTTAAAAATTATATACATGACATATATCTGCAATATTGTATCAAAGAACTTATTTTGAAATATTTCGTCTTAAGTCTAACACAGCTAGTTTTCTAGGGCACAACCTTAATTTTTTTAATAACAAAATTCCTAGTTTGATAAGTAGACAATTTTTCAACAAATCCTGGAAAAATATATTTTACACTTACATTGAAAGCCCCCAGAAGAAACAATGTGGGCTGTAAACCTACAGAAAAAATTAATCGCAATATTGTAGAAGCTATTAGAGCCCTAATGCCATGGGGCTTAGGTAAAGCGATAACAATGGCAAGTGATATCAGCAAGGCCGTCCAGAGTAAGCCTGATAAATGGGGCTCCAGTGTACCTGGCAAAAGAAAACATCCAGAAATCATTATTATTTATTCTCCCCTCATATGGCTCCACAGAGCCCTTGCCATTATTAACAACAATTTAAAACAATGCAGCATGCCCCAATATCCTCACAAATTAAAAGCAGAGTAAAATATAGGAAAGCTGCCCAAGAGAGTCCAATATATGTGCAATAGGTCAGTCTTTTTCCAAACAAATGAACCAAGGTTTATTAATTCAGCAATTACCTTATGAATCTTCTGAAAACAAACTTATGGATAAACTGGCCCATCTTGGCAGTTACTTTCAGGAAACATTTCCAAGATTTCCCAGAGAAATGTTATTTTCTGATTTCTTCATTCAGCTTACTATCTTACTAACTAAATGCTGTGATGAACAGGCCCTTTCACTACACTTGAATTAATTAGTCTGCATTCAAATAAATGTATCCATGGCCTGCCCCAATGACAACTTGTTCTATTTTTCACCTGTAAGCCTGCAAATTTTGCAAGTATGGATGAAATACTATTTTAATCGGGATTGTAAAAGCTAGATCCGCTTGGATATAATACCAAATATGAATAACCTGAAGATGACAATATCTCCCAGCATGTTTCTCTACTCCTTAGGAGAGCATCTGTTCCTTTTCAATTGAACTGATATGCCTCTAAAGGATTCCATCATTGTAGTTGTTGACAGTGATTTGGTTTGAGATTTTCCGCTTCGCAAAGCAACAGGGAATTTTAAGCTAAGATAAAATATGACATGCCTTAATTTGATCTTTGCACAGTTCAGTATGAACTGACCTAACTTGACCCTGAGGTCTAATGTAACCATTCCTTTAGACTGAATATTTCTGCAAAAGTTTGAGCATAGTTCTTAATTCAACAATATATGAAAATGTATTTTAATGTGTTTATTTTAAAACAAAATTATGCAAAAATATTATGTATCATTATAATGCATGTACTTTAAGTATGTATTAAAGGATATTTAAATATATCTTTAAAAAATGAATAAGAAACTGGGTGGACATAGCAATAAAAATCATCTAGACCAGAAAGCAAGTTCTTGTGAAATGATTTTGCAATGTCTTAATGCAAATGTTAATTCTCTGATATGTGCAATTATAACTGATTGGTCATTTAGGTTCATCTAATTATTCACATCTTCCAGGCTTTGTCACAACAAACATTTAGGGTATAATGATTTTTAGTGATGTTGATTAGCATAAATGAACTTGATAAATTAATAGGTGATTTGACAAAGTAACATTCACTATTCCTGATGGTCAGAATTTTGTTTCCTGTTTTGGAACATACAATCCCAAAAAATTGGGGGAGAATCTGGAGGGCAAACAGAGCTAATGCTAGCAGTAATATGAAAAGGGAAAGCGGTGATTTTAATTATAGAGGTTCTTGCTCACCTTCTTTGACATCTAAAAATGTTTAGCTGTTGTTGTGCCTTCTTTAAGAGATGTGTATTAATTATTCTCTGTTTGCATATTTACACATAATCTTTGTAAAGAAGACTAGCATCAGAAAAAAAATCAATTTACACAGCCAGATTAAAATAGACCAGTGATGAGCAACTATGACTCCTTTACTACCTGTGGACTTCAATTTAACTCAACTCTGAGGCCATGGTTGTCAACCTCTGAATTAGACTCTCAATACTTTCTTCTTAGGTTTCTAACCATTTAGGAAATGGTGAATCACAACCACTAAAATGGCTACCAAAATTATATCCTTCATTTACTCCTCCCTCTGACTCAAATCTTTGTGGTATAACTATTATATTCTATGTTTCATATATTTGAAATATTGGTACCTCCTTTGATTCCTTTAAATGGATAGAAAAATGCTACCAGTAGATTCATAAGGACTGCAAGGTTGAATGAAATACTGCTCCAGAAGGACATGTTGCGGGAACACCAATACAAGATATGCTGAGCTGCAAAATCAGGAAAACAAATGTTTGATGAATTCAAAGGTATCTTTTAACAAGGAATAAATCTTAGAAACAAATATATATTGCCAGCTTTTCCTAGAATGACACAGTAGCCACAAGAGTAATCTTTATTATTTGATTTAAGTCTCTGTTAACTGCTCTTTGCAAAATTCAGAAGTTCGTGTGAAGGTTTTTTTTTCCCCAGATAAAAGACCACATTAAACATGAACTAGCTTTTATATAACCATTTACACTTGTAAATACCACGAGAACAGAAATCACGTGTATAAAATATCCACGTACAAGTTTATAGCAGCAGAATTTTTGGTTTCAGATTGAAACTGGATGTTGCAGGATATAATTTAACCTTAAATATCTTATTTTAATTTAATTTTATCAAATCACATTGTGCACACCTTCCAGATTGGAATACATAGGAGAAGATGCTTCCACCAAGGTGACAAAAAAAGTGCTGCACAATCTGCTCCGCCACTATTTTTCACACATGTGGTGTGATGAGGTAAGGACAAAAAGAATTGTACAGTATTTAAGTCACAAAGGTGCAGTGCTGTTTTTGCCATTTATCCCCCTTGATTCTCTTTGTGCATGCTGTTGGGTTATACAACTGAGGGCAAACACGTAGACACAAAATGCCAGAAAAGGAACATATTAAAATTTGTTACAAAATAACTCAGAAAATGGCCAAACTCAAACAAAACAAAACAAAAAGCTTGACTGTAAGACCAAAAGTCCAAAAAATCTTGTTACCTCTCATAAAACTTATAATAACCTTCTCCCCCCCCCCCAAACCAAGAGTGACAAATTATGACCCAGGAATCCTTTCACAGTCTATGTTGGCACAAGAAGACTATACTAAGATCCCAGGCTTTGGAGCAGCAGGTTCTTAGCAATACTGTAGGATTAGCCAGAATATAGCTGGCAGCAAAAGAGAACTGTGTTTTGTCTTAATAAGTGACAAGTTCCCAGCCTGCGTTAAACTCACATTCTAATTACTTATGTACATTCCCTTGCTTTTCATGTTCAGTTTAAACATTGACAGTTTATCTCTTTGCTCACATAAAATCTGTGCACAAAGCTCCACTGACATTTGTACAGATCTCAACCTTTCCTTGAAAGCCTACTTCTTTTAAAACAATACAAATTGAAAACTTGCATTTGAAACAGGGTGCTTAAGGAGAATTTTTTCCCCCCAGACAATCCAAATGCTGCTCATCACTGTAGCTTAGGAAGAGAAATCACAGAATTATAGGACTGGAAGGAATCTTGGCGATCTTCAGCCCCCTGCTTACGGGAAGTAGCCCCCTACCTCTGGAAAAAGTGGTCTCACATTATGTGACAGAGCTATTTGTTTTCCACCTTCTTTGATGTATTTTTCACTACAGGATGCCTTCCCAAACCTTTATTTTATTTATTTTATATCATGATCCATCTTAAAATCAGACTCTGGCTAACTCATATAAGTATTGGGATTACAGCTCCCAAAATTCAGTCTAATACAACTGAGTCGGGGACCTGCGCTTTTTATGTATCTGAAAGATGCTAAAAAATGAAAGGCTAGTACATCTTAGAAAAAATACAGAGAAAAAAAAATCCAATCTGGATCAGTTACCGGGACCACTATGTATATACTAACTAGCCCCAAATGCACATTCTGCTAGAGAGAAGTCCTCCGAAGTTGGGCTCAACCATGAGTTTGAAAGCTCAGAAGACTAAACCTTTGCTCCTGATAATTGACCCTTATTGGATCCTGTGACATTATCCTGGGACGTGTAAATTTTGCTTTATTTATGAGGGAAAACAAAGTATCTACAAAATGATACGGTAACATGATTGCTTGACATGAAGATACTAAACAATGTCTATGCTTTCTAATGAAGCAATCAGGTGGGACTTTAAGTGTTTACACAGCAAGTTGTGCAGTTAAACTCTAACCCTAACAGTTAACTGAATCCCCACTACCTTCCACTCTTCAGAGTAAACATGACCAGAAAGGAAATCCTTCTTTTTCCTACTCCCCGCCCACCATACTGGTTGCATTTTAATTTGTGACACCCAGAGCTTCAAAACAAGCCTACAATGTTTTAGGCCAGGGCTGTCAAACTGGTGGCTGGCAGCCAGATGCATCATGTGCTGGCCATGCCCACCCCCGGTTTAATGAAGGGGGGAAATTGTGATATGTCATGTAACAACATGTTGTCACACGTTTAACACCCCCTGTTGTAAGCTGTCAAACAAGATGAGTGATGAGACTGTTATATTGTACAGAATGACTATCCTTCATTAAGCCTTAGATGGGAAGGAGCTCTAGAGAACATAGTATCAAATATGATATGTATACAATACATAGTGTGTATATGTGTTCCACTGGTTTTAAATATGAACCTATTTTTTAAATAATGTTCTGGTGGCCTTTCAGCTCCAGCGGTCCTTGGAGGAAGCTAGCTATCTTGACCCATTCCAGTCCGGCTTCAGGCCTGGCTACAGCACAGAAACCGCTTTGGTCGCATTGACCGATGACCTCTGGAGAGCCAGGGACGGAGGCTTTGCCTCCATCCTGGTTCTCCTTGACCTCTCAGCGGCTTTCGATACCATCGACCATGGTATCCTTCTGCGACGACTGCAGGAGGTGGGGGTGGGAGGCACTGTTTTGCAGTGGTTCTCCTCTTACCTCTCGGACAGGTCGCAGTCGGTGTTAGTTGGAGGGCAGAGATGGACCCCTAGGCACCTAACATATGGGGTGCCGCAGGGTTCGGTCTTGTCCCCCCTACTTTTCAACATCTACATGAAACCGCTGGGCGAGATCATTCGGCAGCATGGGATAAAATACCATCAGTATGCGGACGATACTCAGTTGTATCTGTCCGCCCCGTGCCAACTCAATGAAGCGGTGGACGTGATGAACCAGGGACTTGAAGCTGTTAGGGACTGGATGAGGGCTAACAAACTCGTGCTCAACCCAGATAAGACTGAGTGGCTGTTGTGTTTCCCTCCCACCAATTCGGCAAGTATTCCACCTCTCAGGCTGGGGGGGTCAAACATTATACCCCTCAGACAGGGTCCGCAACTTGGGAGTCCTTCTGGATCCACAGCTGACTTTTGAACACCATTTGTCAGCTGTGACCAGGGGGGCATTTGCCCAGGTTCGCCTGGTGCACCAGTTGCGCCCCTACCTGAACCGGGAGGCTCTCACAACAGTCACTTGTGCCCTTGTGACCTCTAGGCTGGAGTACTGCAATGTGCTCTACATGGGGCTGCCCTTGAAGAGTATTCGGCGACTTCAGCTAGTCCAGAATGCGGCCGCGCGAGCGATTGTGGGTGCACCTCGCTTCACCCACATAACACCTATCCTCCGCGAGCTGCACTGGCTACCTGTCGATCTCTGGGTGCGCTTCAAGGTGCTACTTGTCACCCATAAAGCCCTACATGGTAGTGGATCTGGGTACTTGAGAGACTGCCTACTGCCAATTACCTCCACGCGACCTATTAGATCTCATCGGTTAGGCCTCCTCCGAGTTCCATCTGCCGGTCAATGCTGACTGGCAACTACGCGGAGGAGAGCCTTCTTGGTGGCAGCTCCGACCCTATGGAACGATCTCCCCATGGAGATTCGTACCCTTACCACCCTCCAGACCTTCCGCACAGCCCTCAGAATCTGGCTATCCCGTCAGGCCTGGGGCTAAGACTGTAACCCGCCCGAATGGTATGAATGTTGTGTTTTTTAATTATGTATTGTCTTATATGTTAAAAGTTTGTCTCCCCCTCCCCCTTGGGTTGTGAGCCGCCCTGAGTCCCCCCCGGGAAAAGGGCGGCATATAAATAAATAAACTTCAAAACTCAAACTTTTCTAAATCTGTGATTCAGGAAACTGCATGTGCTGAATGAGATAAGACTCATTTACCTCAGCAATATCTATAATGAACTAAACATACTATTTTAATATTTCTGCTCGCAAAATAGATGCACTTTGAATGAGCAATCAGAAAAAAATCCAGAGAATGTGGCGTTTGGATAACCTTTTTAGTCACCTCAAAGGGATGTATCTTTCAGTATTTCTTTCAGAATTCTTTTTTAGTATTCCTTCCCTTTCTTTCTATCCTCAAATTGTAGCTGAAACGATATAGAAGCTATCAGATGTAAACTTGCATGAAAGCAATGCAGGTAGTTCTTAACTTACAGCCACTTATCTAGTGGCTGAAGTTAAAACAACCTGGAAAAAATGACTGGTTATTACATAGCATCCCCACAGTCACATTATCAAAATTGGGGCACTTGGGCAACGAACATGTATTTGCAATGATTGCT
The DNA here is from genome assembly GCF_051295495.1 of Thamnophis sirtalis. NCBI lineage: Eukaryota > Metazoa > Chordata > Lepidosauria > Squamata > Natricidae > Thamnophis > Thamnophis sirtalis. The sequence goes on along the minus strand of NW_028261383.1, from coordinate 54,620,220 downwards.
AGTATCATGGCGCCGTGTGATTGCCACCTGCAAACTTCTCAGACAATTTCTGACAAGCAAAATCAGTGGGAGAATCTGGAGTCACTTAACATTCCCATGATTCTCTTAACAATTGCAGTGGTTCATTTAACAACTGTGGCAAAAAAAAATATTGTAAAATCGGGAGTGATTCATTAACAACAGCCTTACTTAGCAATAGAAATTCTGTTCCCAATTGTGATTGTTAAATCAAGGATTATCTATATCACACAAGAGAGGTGTGAATGCCTGTAAGTTTTATTTATTATTATTTATAGTTCCACCTTGGCTAGATAAGCAGAATTGAGGGACAGTTGGCATTGCTATGTGCTCCACAACAACAACAACAACAACAACAAGCTAGTAGATGCAACATTTATTCCATCTTATTCCAGAATTGCTTTAAAATAAAGGAGACTAATATAAATAAAACTAAAACTGCTAGAAGTTAGTTGTATAGTTTAACCATAAGGTTGCAACCTGCATAAAGATCTTTGAACTGAGTTGATAGCCTGGGTTCGAGATCTGAGCACCCTTCAATGGGATGAGCTCCCATACCTTGCCCCAGATCCTGCTAATCTAGCAGGAAAGCATGCATATGCGAGTAGATTAATAGGCACCACTTTGGTGGCAAGGTAAGAGTATTTGTGCCTCTAGCATATAGCCATGTTGGCCACACAACCACAGAAAATGACTTTGTACAGCACTGGCTCCTTCAGCCAGCTCCCTCCAAGAAATGGAGAAGAGTATCATGCCTTAAAGTCAGACATGACTGGACACGGTTAAAATCATTTAGCTGCTTCCTTGTACTCTATATTTAAAACATTATTTGGGGATATAATGTAATGGGAAATAAAAATAAGTCACAAGCAGTGTTCAAGCAAAGCTTTTCTAGAAACCTGAGTGCAGGATGTTTGTATGTAAAAAAGGAAAGGAAAGTAAAAGGAAAAGGGAAAAAAGAAAAAAAAAGCAACGAAAATCTAATATTCCTTTTTTTTTCCCAGGGAAAAAGTTTGCAATTTTAGTTCAGGAATTACTATACAATATCAAATGATAATCTTTTGTGTTCCCAACCCAAACTTACCTCTCAGCTTTTTTTGCCAGTTCATTTCATTAAAAAGGTCCTCAGAACTCATAAAGAAATCATTGATTTTGCTGCCTTGCTCATCCCTTTCTGTAGTGTAGTACACCCGGAGTTTAGATTCTTTGGTGAGGAACTCACATATACTGGGCACAGGGAAGACTATTTGCTCCATAGTACGATCCGATCTAACTATCTACAGAAAGAGTTTAAAGAGTTAATTTGCATGGTGTATGGTCACAATGAGATTATATTATTTTTCAGTATGCAAAACTTCCTGCAACTCTTGGTATTTTTTAAAATAAGTGCTGATTTGCATTCCTGTTAAACACTGTTAGTTCTATTGCCACCATTTCTTTTCACATTTCAAGTCACCAAGGAAAAGGAAGTTATTTCCTCATCAGAATTGTTACAAAATTATATTATTCCAGTTGTTAGTCAAGCATTACTTGGGTAGATGGATAATTATCCTTTCTTCCATCCATCCGTCCTCCCACCCTCCATCTTGTTCCAACTGAAATGATTTGGCATACAAAAAGTCATAAAAAAACAAATCAATCTGCACTGGTCTCTTCCATCCAAAGTCTCTTTGGAATCAGGCAATACCTAAATCAAATCAAGCCAATATAATCACTTCTTCCTATTTTTAATGATTCCATTAATAAAAATATAAGAAGATGATTCTGTGAAAATGCAAACACGTACATTTCCCCAAAGCGCTAGTTATTTTTGTTTCATAAAAACACTGAATTGGGGGAAAATTTCAGAGTGAGCATTTGACTGGGGCAATATGAAAGATGTGTGTGATTTAAGAGTTTGAGGTATTTTATAATATTGCTTGAGAGACAAATTTTGTATGTGAAGCCCCAAAATATCATGAAACTGGTGCATGACTTTCATGAACCTGACAAGCTGCTCAATAGCCAGAGAAAAAAGTAATGGATAATACAGTAGCTCTTTAATACCATCTTCTGGAATGGACATTTTGTAGAATCTAGAGTCTGTGCTGTATAGCTCAGTACAGAAGTAGGTTTCTACCAGTTCACACCGATTTGGGAGAAGTGGTAGTGGTAATTTGGCCTTGGTTGCGGAACCGGCAGTGACCCAGGCTGGCCACGCCCCTGAACTGGTTCCCTGGCCATCATTGCCTTTGCCAGCATGTTTTTAAATAGTTTTTTATGTTCTTCGCACATGTGCAGAACAATTTAAGGTGTGCTGTGCGCGCGCGCGCGCACACACACACACACACACACACAGCAAAGCATGTGCGAAGCAAACTGGTACCAACACCGGTAGAAACCTATCCCTGGCTCAGTAAGTCTATATATTAGCAATACCAATAGCACTTAGACTTATATACGACTTTACTGTCTATACAGCCTTCTCTAACTGGTTTACAGAGTCAGCATATTACCCCAACAATCTGGGTTCTCATTTTACCCACCTTGGAAGATGGAAGGCTAAGTCAACCTTGAACCTGATGAAATTAGAACTCCCAAATTGCAGGCAGCCAGCAGTCAGCAGAAGTAGCCTGCAGTAATGCACTCTAAGCACTGTGTCATGGCTCATATTGAAGGAAACAAGATGTTCCTAAAGAGCCAATTCCTTTGCCTTTCTTAATACTATTTTATTTCCACTGTAAGAAGTCCCTCATGCTTAACCCAAGACTTTTTCTGAAGTATAATTTCAGCTTGTTTACTTAAAAAAAACTACAATAGCCCAATCAAAACACATTTTCAAAGTGTTAGCCTTTTTTTTTTTAAGAAAAAAGAAAAAGGAAGTAGATTCATATTTGGAAGAACTCACATTCATTAAAGATTGAGGGGATTTTTTTGTAACTAGGTATTCGGGACATGCAGTAGAATTCAATTATTATTTTACTAGACTGTATAAGATCTACATCACATTGTTACTTTTCTTTTTACAGTTCTATTTAAGATTAATTAGATATAATTTGAGGTATTTACCTCAATTTGAGCTGTATGCTTGGCATAGAATTCTAAAGCTTCGTCTCCATCTATTTGTCCTCCAGGCTTCAACATGTTTTGCAATTCTTTGTTGTGGCGAGCAAGCTAAAATAAATGAACAATTATGAAGAGCAGGAAGTTTGCCCATGTCTCCTACTTAAAAAAATAAAACAAAGCAAAACTCAGAACTATTGAAAGACTCAGTTGCAAAATAGAGAAATAGATGATTTTACTTCAAAACAAATCAGATATTGACTTGGTCAGATCAAAACCAATGTTAAATCATCAGTACTAATACTGTACTAGATACAGTACTACTGCATGGTACTACTGTAAATAGGGAACAGACCATGCTCACTAGCACTGATGATGTTACCTAGTCAGTTAATGAAACATCTGCAAACAAACAACAAAATCTAGAGAAAATCAAGACTCCTCTCTCCTGTATTTTTAATACAATACAATAGCAACAGAGTTGGAAGGGACCTTGGAGGTCTTCTAGTCCAACCCCCTGCCTAGGTAGGAAACCCTATACTGTTTCAGACAAATGGCTAAGACTCTTTGTTAGAGTCTAGTTTAAAATTCATCCCCCCAAAGTTGGCAAGTTAAATATGAGAAAGACCACACAAAAAGTACAACTCTTACTTTGCAAAAAGCCACTATTCAACAAACCTTTCTGTCATTTATGAATAATGCTAAAGCAACCTTTTTGGGAAATGAAAACAGTTTGGTTCTATTTTCAATCTGTGAGTCACTAGGACCAGAGGTTTAGTCTCCCAAGTTTTCGGACTCGTACTAGAGCCCCTCTTCATGGAATTTCTCTCTACCAGAATGTGTGCTTTGGGCTATAGTGTGTGATGTATTTATATGGTACTTGCTGTATATGGCTTTTTAAATGTTGATTGGGGTATTGATAGCTTGCTATTAAGTCATTGGCTGTTGTTTCCTTGTGCTGTTAAGCCCTGGGTTCCTAGGTACTGGTGGTAAATCAGCACACCTGTTGACTGATGAGGGGCCCATTTCCCAGGATTCAATCACTTCCCTGGCTGGTTTTGTGCCTGCTCATCCAACAATCTTAGAAGCTGCAAATTTGAATGTTTGTCCTTGTTCACTGCAATGTGAGGCTACCAATGGTTCTCTTTTATTTGGAGAGTAGCAAGTTTGTTATATCATAAGGAAGGCTGAACACCAAAGAAATGAACTATGGTGCTGGAGAAAACTCCTGCAAGTCTCTTAGGCTGCAAACTGGTCAGTCCTAGAGGAGACCAACCCTGACTGCTCTTTAGAAGGCCAGATCCTGAAGATGAAACTCAAATACTTTGGCCACCTAATGAAAAGGAAGGACTCACTGGAGAAGAGTCTCACTGGGAAAGATTGAGGGCAAAAGAAGAAGAGGAAGACAGAGAAGGAGGTGGCTGGATGGAGTCACTGAAGCAGTCGATGTGAGCTTAAATGGACCCTAGGGGAAGGCCTGGAGGAACATTGTCCATGGGGTAACAATGGGTCGGACATGACTTCATGACTAACAACAACAACAAGAAGTTTGTTGTACGAGGTGTATCAGCTTGAGACAGACTTAAGGATGGGGAATCAGTGAAATGTTATGCTTTTAGAATGCTTATCAACAAATATGTTTCAGCACATACTGAGAAAAACTGTATGACAAAGCACTTAGTTTAAGAAAGACGAATTAATTTGCAACAAAAACATAACTAAAGTGGGCAACAACAGGCTTCATGCAAATGTGAACAACTGGCAACAATGCTTTACATTAGCCTAAAAATGTAATTTTATTTCGCCTAACTACTTTTACTGTTTGTGTCATTAATGATAATCCCACAAGGCTCATATTGACACTCCTGAAATGAATTCCTGCAATGCATGATTCAACTACTGTGAATCAAATGCTCTAAACTTTGGGCTAAATTCTTCAGATATAAATAAAAATTTACCTGATGGGCTAATATGTAAATATTATGCCCCACATTTCTAGGAGATGCAGCAAGATCTTCACCATTCTCTCCATCTTCAAATTCAACCTCACCTTGCTGATAGGCCTTTTTAATTACTTCTACCTGTAGAGAAAAAGAAACACATTTCACAAGTTTGAAATGTATGTATGTATATAAAGAAAACAAAATCTAAGTATTTGAGCTGATTCTTATTTTCATTCTATCTCAGATACTCTGAAAATTGAAACTTATATGAAGTCATTTTTATTTCCTTCTACCCTTTGAAGCTGAGGATCCCTGGCTCAGATTACTGATACTGCTGTTGTTTTTTAAACAACTATAATTTATATCAGAAATAAACTGACTCAGTGGAATGAACGCCAAAAATAAAGCCTTAAACTTTACCTCCAGCCCACATCTTTATTGCAGAATAATATATTCTGTCATACTCTTGACGCAGGCAATTACTATAACTACATAGGTTTGAATTCCTTGCTTGCATTTTGTTGCTTATTTAAAGCGGAACAAAACAATACTTAGACAGCTTTTTAAAAACATCTAAATGACTACTTCAAATCATTATCTTATTAAGTATTATTTTACACACAACTCATCAACACGGAGATATTAACATGTGCTTAAAATAAGTAAAATAAATCTTGGAATAAAAAAACTAGAGTGATAAAATTTCAGCAGTTTTCTTTTTAATTTTTAACTATTTGAACTATTATGAACTATTTTCATAAGTGAAGGGCTACATTGTCATAATTTCCCATGCTTCTACACGGAACTTTCCATATTTTTCAGAGTATCAGATGCACTGGAGTTTAAGATGCACTAAGATTTTGAAGAGGCAAATTTTTTGCACTCTGCAGACCTCCCCAAAACAGCCCATTTTTCACAAAAATGAGTCTGTTTTTTATCAGATTTTTGCCCTCCCCAGCCCCCAGGAGAACTCCGGAAGCCTCCTAAAGGCTATGCATGGCCATTTTTGCAAAGGGAGCGAGGTTTCGGGAGGCCAAAAATGCTTTTATTCAGTATATAAGATGCACCTAGATTTTCACCCTCTTTTTTGAGGGGAAAAGGTGCATCTTATACTCTGAAAAATACGGTAGGTGTTGTTGGACATATTATTCTTAACCTCAGGTAATCCTTGACTTATAACCATAACTGGACCACAATTTCCATTGCCGATGTTAAAAAAATCACTACAGTTGTTAAGTGAATCACAAGGTCATTAAGTGAACCTGGCGTCCTCCACTGACTTGGTCTAAAGCTGATTGGGAATATCACCTGTCCCTGGGATGCTGCAACCATTGAAATATGTGTTGGTTGCCAAGTGTCCAAATTTTGATCATGTGACCTTGGGCTGCTATGCAAGCATTGGTCAGAAGTCATTTTTTTTCAGTGCTGTTGAACTTCAAACGGTTGTTAAATGAATGGTTGTGAGTCAAGGGACTACCTTTAGAGGAAAACAAACGGGGCATATAACTTCTCAGAACAGCTGATTATTTCAGCAAATCTTCTTTCAAGTTCTTTCACTCAGTCTTTTACACCAAACATACAAAGAAAAATCCTTCTGCCCATGAATGCTTTTGTTCCATTTTGATCCACTGGGAAGTCTGACTAACAGAAGAGAAGGAGAGGAACTGCTTTTTTCATTCCTTGAATTGGCTCCCACGGTACGCATGAAAGTCATCCTACCCCTTGGAGCAAATCTTTCAAGATCACAAAAAGCTGGTGGCAAAAATCAATAAACTGTCCTTGCCATCTCTCTGCCAGAATGAATCTTGGATAGAAATGCTACCATGTTGCCAAGATATATTACTATATACTTTAATATGATTTTACCTTATAAAACAAATTTTCTCTTTTCTATTCGACCTCACTTTGCCTGTAACCCCACCGTACAAGATATGTTAGAACTATATTGCCAGTACAGAGGATCAGAGTTAAAATGATACTATGACTGCAATGGAAAATAACGCTTCTTAAGCTCTCAAGTTAAGCCAACTTAAAATATACCTGTGTATATAGCACAAAGCTCTTTAAATTTACTGCTAAGCATAATAGGGCTCAGTTAAGGAGAGGCCTCAGTTTATAAGATCCAAAATAGTGTGCTCTTAATCACACATCTGACAGCAAGATAATTTCATGCTGTTCAAATTAATGGAAGCAAATTCTTGGAAACATACCAGTTCTTTTGGTCTCATGTTATAAAGGATCCTTTCTGCATTCTCACTGTCATGCCTACTTTCCATTATAGCCAAGAGTAACTTTGAGGCATTATTCTGGAAAACAAAAAGGAACTTTAAGGAAAGTAAGCCGATTAAAATACCCATGTATTACAAAAAAACAAAAACAGTCTAAAGAAAGTGCAGATGAATATGATTACTACCGACTGCATTTTAGTAAACTTGACATCTGACAAAGCAACAAAGAACAAACGAAAGAGTCTAAACAGTATCTGCACGTACAATGAAGGCAAAACCAACTGCTAAAAACCTGTGACCTTTAAATACTCAGGAAAAGTAACTTACATTCAAATCAGGGCTCTGGCAGTACAGCACACCCAATATTTGAGAGGCTATGAAACAGACCTCATTCTAACATAATACTTAACACAGTAAATTAAAATCATGAATGTTGAATTTTACAAAATCTTGTTTTGTAAAAATACAGATTGCATAATTCCATCTCTGCAGTAACTGACTACTGTTGCCATGACTATTTTTTTCCTTCCTGTGATAATGGACAGGAAGGTTTGTATTTGATCACAGTTTTGGATACACAAACACACGGACACACCTCACACACCCCTTCCTGTCCATTATCATAGGAAGGAAAATATATATATATATATTCTATTTTTGTTTTGTTTTCTATTTTGTGTTATTTATAAATTGCTTACAGTCTTTAGGAACTGAACAGCGTATAAATGATAAAATGTCACACAGCAGTCTATGTTCAAAACAAGTTAGATTATGACTAACAAACTCTAGCAAGAGTTATTTGTATAAGTGTCCTTTGAACTATGATGCTTAAAAACCTATGATTCTGTAAACTGCAGTTCCTACCATAAAGTATCATTACACGAAGATTGTTTTATTGCAGTTTGTTTTCTTATCTATAGAGCTGAATTGCCTGCTCCCCAATGACTACATTTTCTATAGAGTTTCAGTTACAAGGCATGTGTCAAATCCATCTGATAAGAGTAGATTCATGTCATATGTTGTGATGACTAGCCTGGTGTCTTCAATTTCATAATTTGGAGACTGCATTTTAATGGTTAATTAAACATGCAAGAAATTAATTAAGCTTCAATCTTTCAAATTTACATTAAGTCATGTTTAATTAATTTAGTGTAGTTTAAGTCTTATTCAAACTTAATTCCTCTACATGCTACCTTGTCCAAGACATTCAGTGAATTTCTTGGGGTTACTGAGAGTCTGCACAATTATTTTGAGCATAATTTTTTTTTCTCTTGTAAAAATCATTTTTACTGTTAAAGTATTTACTTACCTTCAGTTCTAATACAAGATCCATCCTCTTTTTTCCCAGGGGATTGATGTCATTGAGAATTAATGCTGTAATTATATCAATACCATTGGACTCATGAGTAGCAATGCAGTTCTACATGAAGAGCAAGGTAGTGGAAAAAGATAACAATATGTAGTATGATTATGTTATAAAAATAACCCGCAGGTCAAAATAAGGAGGGGAAGTTCTTCCCATCCCCCACCCATTGGATACAATATTTATAATTGTTTTCCCCATACATATTGTTATAGAAAGAACAGTTGGAAGAAAATGAGACTACTCAACATATAAATGCCACAATTAATGACTTTACTCCTGTTTTGTTGATTTACTATTGGAGAACTGGGAAGATTAATTTTTCTTTCATATCTTAAAATTTTGATCTCACATTTTTATTAGAGCATTTGGATTTATTTTAGTTGCTTTCCAACAAAGCTTAACTGTTGGCTTAGTTAAGATGTAATCACAGATTTATTTGAAGTTACTCTTTACCGTAGAATAGAGAAGAATGTAGTCTGAAATATTATTGGAGAAAGACCAGGGAATTTCAACAAAACAGAAACTTGAGCCACAATTCAGTATATGTTGTGGTGTTATAAGTCACATTTCTAAATAATCATTGTAAATGTCAATATGTGCATGAACTTATGTGTATGATTATGTATAATAAAATAATTATCAGTTGATTTGGAATACCTGAAAAGCATCAAGTCCAGTTAAATTTGGACTTGATGTAGTGGTTAAAAAAAACTAAGTTAGAAACCCAGAGACTATAAGTTCTAATCCTACTTTAGGCACAAAGGCAACAAGATGATTTGGGGCCCGTCACTCCCTCTCAGCCCTCAGAAGTAAAGGGCAATGGCAAACCACTTCCAAAATGTTGCAGAAAAACCTTCAGGGACTTATCCAAACAGTTACCGTGAGTCAAGATTGATTTAGAGCTACCCACCTGAGTGCCCCCACACACAAAGAAGATTTGTAATTTGGTAATAGTGGAGCAACAGTGTTTACCTATGATTCTCTTTTCCCTAATAGGAAATTTCCATGCTAGCAAACCATTCCTTTCTAACACTGCCATAATCCACAATGTAGGGGGGCTGCTGATCATACTATGCACCCATAAAATTACATGCATGTTTCTTTTCTTAACACTACAAGTTGAAACTTAAACATTCCAAAATATGAACAGGAGTTCTCAGTGTTTTAAGTCAGCCTCTCAATTTGCACCAAGTCAACCACATCTCCCATTTGCCCCAGTTACAATACCTGATTTTCATGACATGGTCCCTGGCAATACTCTGTCAAACTTTCCAGAGTCTGGTTGATCAATGCTACATTTTTCTCATTAATGTACAGCCCAAGCAATCCAAGTCCTCCAGTTGTACTTCCACAAATACAATCTAAAAACTGTAATGTCTCACACACTAGGTTGTAATTAGTCTTGTTGTTTTGGCAACGCAGGAAGTTCTAGAGATGGACATGGCAACAACAGAGAAAGACAAAAGTTATGAATTTTGTTTTTTAAACATAACATTTATTCTCATAATTTTTCAAATTCAATAGTATCTGCTTGCATTTGTACTGGAAACACTTTTCTATCAACACATGGCAAAATAATCCTCTGTATATGCTGTTGTATGTATGAATAGACTTTCCCATCTAAACAGAAGTGTGAAATTCTGCTGCGACATGGTCTTTGAGAAACATATTTACAATAGACATCAACAGCAGAAGCACAGAAATCTGAGCGGTCCCTTATATGAATTTTTCATCACATGGATGGGGTGTGAGGGACAAGGCATCAGAACCTCCCCATTTTTTTCTCTCCGATGCTTGCTAAATCATCTTTGCCACATTGGTGGCATCTTTGTCAGTATTCCTGGAAGAGTACATGACAAATCACTGAACCTTTGATCTTCTTCTACCTTCTCTTTATCTGCTCTCTTTCAGGGAACAAGCTGAAACAAAAGAGCCAAAAGAGAAAGCTTCCTTTTGCTTTCCATTGTTTCCATGGATGATGGGGAGATGAAACCCAAATATAGGATAGCTTGAAGCAAAGGTGGGTTGCTCCCAGTTTGGCCCGGATTGGACAAATCAGTAGCAGCAGCAGTGAGACGCTCCGCCCACCTGCCTGGACGCTTCTGCACATGCGCAAATGTGGATGCACGAGTGAACCGGTAGTAAAAAAAATTAGAAACCCACCACTGGTTTGAAGGAAATAACATTGGGTTCAGCCAGATAATATTTCCATAAATGTGTAAAAATTTGCAAATGGCAATGCTTTTCTTTAACTACTAGGTGCAGAGTTAATTAATGGAAGGTGTTTTGTTTTTAAAAGTTCACTGGTGGAATATTGAATAACTGGAATCCTTATGAGTTCTCCGGTGTAGTCAGGGATTCAGCTGTTCTGCCCATTTCTTCCTCTAATCCAATTGATAGAGAAAGTAGTAATAATCATGGTATTTCTTTTTCCCTACTGGTCTACTACTGTACGATGTTAAATATGAGTGGGAATCAATGGACCCATTGAAAAGACTTATCAATAGAAACCACTCTCCCCAAATACCCTGCCACAGAAAGGAAAATAACTGGAGTTTGTTTTTCCAGGGTGGATGGGAAGGATAAAGAAGCAGGAAATTTCACAGTTTGGGGTTGTAGTAAACAAAGTGAAAACAAACTAGACCACAGCTATTCTATAAATAAGAAGCTGAAGTCTGTAAAGGGAATTTCTTGAACCTATTTCACTTCTAGCCAGTTTACAGCCAGTGTTAAGCAGCTTCAAGCTGCAGTATGGAAAAACCCTAGGATAAATGATCAAGGAACAATCAAAGAAAATAAAACTGCTTTTCAGATGATTTGGGGTTTTACAGCAAAAATCCAAATAATCTCACCCACAACCGTTTATCTCCAAGGTGGGCAAGTTATAGGCTGCCGATGTTTGCACTTCCTGCCCTATTTTGCAGCCTCCATTAGCTTCCACATTCCCACAAGGGAACCAAGAAGGAGAAAATATTATCACACAGCTCCAATTTCAGATTATGTACGATGATCCTTTTGCTGTTCAGTGAGTTGGACTTTCCGGTTCATAACGTAACCATATGTGTTAGAATCAGCGGTTCCACACAGCAAGGCATCAGCCGGGGAGAGACAGGGGGAGGGAAAATTGAGGGGATGAATAAAAGCACGAATAACGGTCTGAATGGAGCAGTAAGGCTTCTTACAGTCCTGATCGTGACAGAGAAGAAAAAGCACCATTGGTTTTGCTTCAGGAAACCAAATTTTGTTGTGCTGAAGGAAAAACTAACAAATTATCCCTTGTTCTCAGTTTAAGTAACCCAACTCTCTTTTGAGAAGACAGAATTCTTAGACGTGTTCTTAGGTACCCCAGAGGTCCCCACTTTCTGGGTTGCTAGGCACTTTTGAAATTTGAGAGCATGCTGTGGATGTTTTTACAATGGTTGCTGTGGAGTGTTTTGCTAGTCCCAAAGTGCTTGTTTACTAGTAGTTAAACTGGTGAGAATATTTTCCATCCTTCTTCACCTTCTACAATACCTTGACTATTTCAGTCTGTCCATTCATCCATCCACCCAAATAAAGATGAGGTTTGAGGCTGGTGCTGGTTTTGGCAACGTGCTACCTTCTCAACTCATTCATTAAAACATTCAAAATTCAGATCAGGCCAAGTAGGGTGTTGCCAGACAATCTGGGGATCACGACATGGGTGGGTTCCTGTACCGGTTGGTACCAGTTTGTTTCGCACATGTGCCAGCTTACGCATGCGCAGTTGACTGTAAATTGTTCTGTGCATGCTCAGAAAAGGCAGAAGAGACCGGGGATCCGGTTCAGGGGCATGGCCAGCCTGGGTCATTGCCAGTTCTGCAAAACAGGCCAAATTACCATTACCGGTTCACCTGAACTGATGGGAAACCGGTTTTCCTGAACCAGTACCACTACCTTTGGGTCCCAAGTGTGTTTTCATAGGTGGCAAACACAGCTTGTGTACCTGCAAATCCCGGTTGTGGTTTTCACACAGCAACTGCAAAAAACGTAAGATGGGCTGCATTATTGTGATGACAGCACTCATCTCCAGTTCATCTTTGTTTTTATCTGCCACCGACTGTGCTCCTTCTACAGCCGAATAATGATCATCAGGATCGGCTTCTCTTCGGTAGGTGTTAAATGCTTTCCTTGTAGCGGTGGAGGCCTCAACCAACTGATCTCTCACTTCCTCTGTTATTTGGGTCAGGGGTTCCCTTAATGCTATAATGCACAATGACAAATCCCATTAGCACATAATGATGTGGCCCCCTTCATCATTTCCAGAAAACTTTACACCTTTGCCATTCAGCATTTTGCTTTTTGGTAGTAAAAGTATCTAGATTAGTATAATAAAGCTTAACAAGCCAGCCTGATTCATCTCGTTTCTTAGCAATACCCAGAAATAGCCTCAAAGAGACAATTCTCCATAGATTAAATAAACATAAATACAGTCATTAAAAGTTTTAGTACATGATGCTTAGTTATTGTAAAACAGACTTGCTAGCAGGGGTCTAGAAACTGCCACTGAAACACTATCAAGTCCTAATTTTGTCTGTGTTCACTGAAAATATAGTAAAATTCCTTTGGATCAACAGAAATTCCCCCTCCTTTTACTCTTCAGCATATTGGATTGGATCCAGATTCCGTCATAATTAGAGCAGACTGCTCAGATTAATGAAACTCCAGACAGTCACTGATTTAAATGAGCATATTTTACATATGACAAAGCAACAGACATTATGGATCACAGTTAGGGTGCTGGACTAGCGCCAGGGAGACCCAGGTTCTAGAGTTCCCTGGAACATGGGAGCTAACTAAAGGATCTTAGGTCAGTTACTTCCTCTCAGCCCTAATTGGCATCAGGCTTGGAAAAGGCAGCTGAAAAACTGCCTCTGCTTTAGAATTGAATAACAGAATTGGAAGGGACCTCAGAGATCTTTTGGTCCAACCTCCTGCTTAGGCAGGAAACCATGGGTGAAATCTAGTGGGTTCTGACAAGTTCTGGAGAACCAGTAGCAGAAACTTTGAGTAGTTTGGAGAACCAGCAAATGCTACCTCTGTCTGGCCCCAGAGTGGAGTGGGAATGAAGATTTTGCAGTATAATTCCTCTGGAATGGGATGGGAATGGAGATTTTGCAGTACCCATATCCTGCCATGCCCACCAAGTTATGCTACACCCACAAAACTGGTAGTAAAAAAAAAATGAATTTCACCACTGTGGGAAACCCTACAACATTTCAGACAAATGGTATAGTATGGTAAGGGTCTGCTATGTCAACCAAAGCAAATGCAATGCCAAGAAATAATAATAATGCAGACCCTGCAGTCAAGTGGGATAAATGCTGGAAATATTTTAAATGTGACCAACTGTGGATGCAGCTTATTCTCATGCTGTCATTTTTATTGCTTAATTAATAAAAATCTAAACTCTGCTTGGAGAGGGATTCAAGTTATCAAAAGAAGAGGCAACTGTGCCTCCCTGCCCCCCCCCCCCCCCCGGATATCTCAACTATTTATGAGGAAGAATTCCCCAAAATAGCATATCCAGGAACATGTTGACAAAAATCCTGTGAAATACTCAGGAAAACCTGGACGTGTCCTGCTGGGCAATAAATATGTAAAGGAGTGTGTGTGTGTGTGTGTGTGTGTGTGTGTGTGTGTGTGTGTGTGTGTGCATATCCCACTTCCCCCACCTGTACATCTGCCAGAAGCCTCATTCCAAACAGGGAAGATCCTGAAACAAGAAAATAATAAAGGTAGCCCTCGACTTATGATTAAAATTGAGCACAAATGTAAGTTGTAAAATGAGACATTTGTGAAGTGAGATATGCCCCATTTTACGATCTTTCTTGCTGCAGTTGTTAAATGAACCTGGCTTCCCTATTGGCTTTCATTGTCAAAAGGTCACAGAAGGTGATTGTGTGACACACACATCCCCAAGACACTACAATGGTAATAAATGAGTCAGTTGCCAAACATCTGGATTTTAATCATGTGTCTTTGGGGGTGCTGCAGTGTTCATAAATGTGAAAAACAGTCATAAGTAATTTTTTTCAGATGTGTTGTAACTCCAAATGGTTACCTTAAAAAATGTTGTAAGTTGAGTACTACTTAAATTAATTGACTTTAGAACATTTGATTGAAATCAACCACCTTTAAAATAAGGCACCCTATTTAAAATTAATGAATCTCTGAATAATAGCATTCTTCACCACTCTTGAAAAGCATCTAGGGTTTTCAGCAGGGATATCTGCACTGATTTAAGCATCCTGGTCTTTCATTTCTAGAAGTGTAGTTTCTGCTTGTCAGCAAATGTAGGATTACTCCTTCACCCCAACTCATAGATAATTACCATGAAGGGATGAACCTTACTTCTTTTGGGTAAATATGGTGCTTATTTTATCCACTGGATCCACAGTTAACATATCTGTAAATTTTTACTTAGAATATGTAGTATAAAAATATCTCTCTTCTGCTGTTCAAAATTATGTCCTTACCATATATGCATTTACAAACTGTATATGGCCATCTAATACATCAGTTCATATTGTTGACTAATAGAAACTACCTAGTACACCAATGTTATTCGTTATTGTTACGAATAACACAACAACTAGCACAACAACTATTAAATTTAGGAACAATCTATTTTATTTCATCCTTATTGGCCATATTTACTGATCCATCATACTTGCATGTCAGAACAGTGCATCAAGTGATAGAGAACTTTAAGATTTAATTCTGAAAGTGCACCTTAATTCATAGGAGCATGGCGGGGCTCTTGTAGTTAGGATGCTGGGTTGGAGATTAGCAAAATTTGCATTTGAGCTCTTTTCTTTTGCTCCAGCTCCTAACGGGGACATGAAAAGAGTCCTCAACTGGATGCCCCCCCCACTGCGCCCCCCCATCCCGGAGAATGGTGATGTAACCAGCTAATCTTTTCAACCTGGAAGTGGTTGGGGAAAAAAATCTAATTCATTTTTACATTGAATTGAGAAAGTCTGCTTTTAATTACAGAATTCTAGATCCTACTGCCTGCAGAGCAAAGAATGTTAAGTGAAAAAAATGAAGCAACATGTCAAGCTGGCTGGCATACTAATATTGAGAATACTTGTCACCATTTCAGTAATTGCCCTATCCCAAAAGGTTGAGGAAGGAAGATGATGTCATTCTTTTCCTTGCTGTGAACCAAGGGATCAATAAAATACTTAATCACATGATAAATTATTTACTTTCAGTTGGGCATATTCTACTGCAGCTCTGAAGCCTTACCTCTCTTCCTTGCTGGCACATCTCTGTCGGAGTCATCATCTTTCTTTTTGTTTCCCAAATCACTGGTGTTAACTGTGACTGTGGCCTTGATTTCTTGCTGAGCAACTTTCATACGATCATAAAAAACTTTGAAGAATTTTTCTGATTTCTTATCTTCCAATAAGCGACAAAAAAAGGAGTGCTGTAGCAAAATAAAAGCCCAGGAAACTGAGAGTTTAAAAATGAAAATGAAGCATTTTTAATATCAAAGACATTAATTTTCAAAAAAACTAAACACACTCTTTATGAGCTCCACAATCATTGACTGAACTACTGCAGTATTACTAAATAAATACTGTTAAAGATAAACAATTGTAACCTCACAGCCAACGTAGAATTATGAACCAACTATCCACAACTGCTAATTCGGAAGTAAGAGCAGAACAAGTAAAAAACAGTGACTATGGAATAGTTTCTCCTCAATGGGGTTTGCCATTTATTTAAAAAAAAGTGTACATAGGGTTATATATTTATAACTGCTGAAAATTGGGATATGGATAAACATAGACACACATAGAATATATGACACCACCATCTTCCAAAACTTCCTATTTCATTGCTGAATAGTTTTTTCCTATTTCCATTCAAGTCTATTTTTATAGACATCTGAAGATGATTACAAACTTTGCTCATAAGCAGTTATTAACATGTCACTCTTCATATTTTGTATGACAATGCAATCTTGTATATATAACTCATATATACTATAGGTGTTACCGAGTTCAGTAAGGCTTACTTCAAAATAAGAGTTACAAGGTGGCTTCTTTAACATACAACCTATTTGTGGGAAGCCTTACATATCTCTCAAATGTTCATTGAAGTATTTAGTAAAACAGAATCTGTGAATGAGTCAATCACATGCATCATACAATTACCTGCAACTATTGCAGCTACTTGCTAAGCCCTAATAATACCATAATACCACACCCTAACAGAATAACAGAATAACAAGAGTAACACAATAATAGGAAGGAACCTTGGAGGTCTTCTAGTCCTGCATAAGCATGAAACCTTATACCAGGGATGTCAAACTCCCGGCGCTTGAGCCAGATGCGTCAAGCACTGGCCAAGCCCACACCTAGTTTAGCAAAGGGGGAAAAAGTCTTGATACATCATATGACGCCACCATGACATGTGAGTTTGACACTCCTGCCTTATACCATTCCAAGGCACTTCAAGGCGCTAGTCGTCACTTATAAAGCCCTTCATGGTATTGGACCTGGGTACTTGAGAGACCGCCTGCTGCCAATTACCTCCACCAAACCGATTAGATCCCACAGACTAGGCCGCCTCCGAATTCCATCCGCCGGCCAGTGTCGACTGGCGACTACCCGGAGGAGAGCCTTTTCTGTGGCTGCTCCGACCCTCTGGAACGAACTCCCCGTGGAGATTCGCACCCTCACCACCCTCCAGGCCTTCCGCAAAGCCCTTAAAACCTGGCTGTTCCGACAGGCCTGGGGCTAAAGAACCGTTGCCCCTATCTCGAATGGTATGATTGTTGCGTGTTTTAAATTATGTATTGTTTTGTGTTTGTTGTTAATTTGTCTGTATCCCCCTTTCCTGGTTTGAGTTGTGAGCCGCCCTGAGTCCCCTTTCGGGGACTCAGGGCGAATGAAATAAACATTCAAACATTCATTCAAATAAGTGGCTGCCCAGTCTCTTCTTAAAAGCCTCCAGAGATGCAGCACCCACAACTTCTGAAGAGAAGCCATTTCACTGGTTAATTGTTCTCACAGTTGGGAAATTTCTCTTTAATTCCAGGTTGCTTCTCTCCTTGAGTAGTTTCCATCCATTGTTTCTTGCCTTGCCTTCTGGGTTCTTTGGAAAATAGGCTGACCATGTCTTCTCTTATGCAACATGTAGAACTGCTGTAGCCCAAAGGATTCAAGACATAAAAGCAAAGGGGTGCACTGCATTGGATAAGCTGATCACAACAAATAACTTTGAAAGAGAATTAAAACAAAAAACACTTGTCTGTTGCTGCAATTAGCCTATATAAAATGTATGTGTATATACACACGTCTTTGGGTAAATAAATCGTTAGACTTCTGAGAGATTCATTTGGTGTATGTGACTTTTAATGATGAGAAGTAACACTACTTTCAAATAACTATGCAAAGTACTGAGCAGAGACCACATGGTTGAAAGCACCTGACAACCAAGGATACGATTACACAAATCAGAAAAGGAATAAGTAGGTCACCTTATGCAGAGAATGACAAAGTTAGCATTCTTCTGTGGATAATGTTGCAATCAGTTCTACTATGACACAAATCACATGAACTGCTCTTCTCTACTTCCTGCATCTTGAAATGGTCTATTCTAAGCGAGATCATGTAAGGAGCTCACCTGCTATCCCATTTCACTTCAGTCACATATGTGAGTACCGTAGCTCTTATCTCTCTTTCCTTTACCAGTATTACATAACCTTATTCAGGAAGCCTCCACTGAGACATCATTTGCCCAACAATTTTAACATCCATTCCCAATGGAAAGCCAAATGGGATCCTGAATGCCCAATTATAGGA
Organism: Thamnophis sirtalis; assembly: GCF_051295495.1. Classification (NCBI taxonomy): domain Eukaryota; kingdom Metazoa; phylum Chordata; class Lepidosauria; order Squamata; family Natricidae; genus Thamnophis; species Thamnophis sirtalis. The sequence goes on along the minus strand of NW_028261383.1, from coordinate 54,601,784 downwards.
AGATATATATAAATGACCCCACAAAAAAGGTGCCAGGCTTTGAACTTCATCAGCAATGGACAATCCTGAATGGGATTTGCATCTCACATGGCATCTGCCAGGACTTTCTGTATAAATGGGGCACAGTATCCTCCTCTCAGTGTGATGGTGGGGTCCCACATCAAACTCTAGATCATATGGTGACTGGCTGTAAGCTGAAGGTATATACCCTCAGCTTCCAATATCTGGGTGTTTTTTAAAAATATATATATAAATGATGTTGTGCTTCAATGGTTAGATAGTCTAGACATTGATATTTGAACATTGGATCTTTTTAACATTTACAGTATATTTCATTGGGTTCTATTTAGGTGAACTGTAAATGGACTATATGTATGTATGTATGTATGTATGTATGTATGTATGTATGTATGTACGTACGTACGTACAGATGTATGTATATATTCCATGTTTGATATGTCATACACTAAACAATAACAATACATACTAGGAATTGTCTTTCTTCCTCCTCCTCCTCCTCCTCCTCCTCCTCCTCCTCCTCCTCCTCCTCCTCCATCATTTATTCTTGTTCCCTTGCAACTGTTTTCATCCATGTTTCTTCTTTGTCATGATCACAATGCCACATGCCTCTCTTGCCTTCTGAAAGCGTTACCATCTCTCATGTATTGGACAACATTTATAATTGGGTCATTTACTATGATGTGCTACAAGCTGTTAGGAATCTTTCACAAGTGCTGGGCATCACAAAACCAGCACACTCATATTCCCAGAGTACATTTATTTTTGATAATCAATAGATTTCTGAATACTGTATATATCGCAGATAAGCCAAGAATTTTAGTTGCCAAAATATATTCCCAAAAATTGGATGGCTTATCTGCAGATAGTCTTATCAGCATATATACAATATGTATATGTTGTACATATTTTCGTATAAAATAAGCCCATCCACAGATAAACCAACCTCAAACTGAATAGCAGTTTGCATGTCCCACTGATGTTTTAATTCCACAATATACTAGGGAACTGCTGGTAGAAACTTAGCATGAAACTATGAGTGATACAGCAATGCAGCTGACCTACTAAAATGAAAAGCTAAATTAATGACGCCTTAAGGATGGTTTTGTTTATATTAGATTTTTCTTATATTTGTGAATTTTCACATTCATCATATGCATTGGAAACATTTACCTCAAATAGAATTATCTAGGTTTGTGCTGTAGTTGTAATTATTTATTTATAGTGCTAACTTAGACAACAGGAAACATGAAAATTTGCATAAAGAAGTTTGGCTTTCACTCAAATTTAGTAATCAGAAACTCCCTACTGTCTGCTTGTTTTAACCCGACATTGCAGGTCTGTGGCAAGAATTCTATATAGGCTATAGACTTCTAGACTGTATAAATTCTATAGAATTTAATTATTTAAATGCCTGAGAAAAGAATTATCCTTATGGAAGTGTAATTTTTGTCTTGATTCTAAAAGGTAAGAAATATACTTTGCTAAACGTTTATACTTTTTTGGATGTGACTCTATGAGCTTTGCAATGCCAACATAGTCAGCTTGCTCTAATTCAGGGGTCTCCAAACCATGCTGGCTGGGGAATTCCAGAAGTTGAAGGTCACAAGTCTTAAAGTTGACAAATTTGGAGACTGCCGGTCTAGCGGTTAAGAAACCAGGCTAGAAACCAGGAGACGGAGAGTTCTAGCACTGCCTTGGGCATAAAAGCTAGCTGGGTGACCTCAGTCTCATCCCAATTCACCTCACATAGCTGTTATTGTGGCGAAAATAAGAGGACGAAGGCACATGTTTTCTGCCCTGAATTATTTATAAAACATAATAAAGGTGGGATTAAAATAACTTTTAAAATGTCTGATCCGTTTTCATATTTCAAAAGTGATTAAAGAGCCTCATGTTGTTGAAAAGTATGTCTAGTTTAATGAAAAGAGGGCCGAGGGGTGACATGTTGGCAATGTTCCAATATTTGTGAGGCTGTTACAAAGAAGAGGGACTCAAACTAGTCTCCAAAGCACCTGAGGGTAGAACAAGAAGCAATGGGTGGAAACTAACCAAGGAGAAAATTTGTATTTGTATTTGTATTTTATTGTCACTTATAGGCCGCCCTTTTCCCTGAGGGGACTCAGGGCGGCTTACAACTCATGGGAAGGGGGTGCAAGACAAAACGTAAAATAATATGTGAATACAAATAATAATAGCAATAAAACACAACATTCATTCAACATTCGGGTGGGGTGTATGCAAATCTTATCCCCAGGCCTGACGGGATAGCCAGATCTTAAGGGCTGTGCGGAAGCTCTGGACTGTGGTGAGGGTGCGAATCTCTACGGGGAGATCGTTCCAAAGGGTCGGAGCTGCTACTGAGAAGGCTCTCCTCCGCGTAGTCGCCAGTCGGCACTGACTGGCGGATGGAACTCGGAGGAGGCCCACTCTGTGCGATCTGATGGGACGGAGGGAGGTAATCAGCAGAAGGCGGTCTCTCAAGTACTCAGATCCACTACCATGAAGGGCTTTATGGGTGGTAAGTAGCACCTTGAACAGAGAAGCAACTTAGAACTCGGAAGAATTTTTCTGACAATTAGAATAATTAATCAGTGGAACAATTTGCCTCCAGAAGTTGTGAATGCTCCAACACTGGAGGTTTTTAAGAAGAAATTGGACAACCATTTGTCTGAAATGGTATAAGGCTTCCTCCATGAACATGGTTGGACTAGAAGACCTCCAAGGTCCCTTCCAAAGCTGTTTTATTCTTTTCTGTTTCTCAAAAAAAGATCATGGAAAATGAATCTTATTTCAAATGCTTGAATTTATATCAGGTATGGTTGAACTAATAATTGCTAGTAAGACAGCAATGAACTACCGTGGATTACAACATCAGCCCTTTGAAGCTCCACGTGATCAGAGCAGCATTTTTTCATCAGATGCCACTTCTAAAGGAAAATACAAGAACATACCAAGAATCCAAATCACTTACAGTAATACAGCTGAAGCAGAAAACCAGACTTGGATGAAGTAAGAATTTGGAAAATACATTTTCCACAGAAAAATATTTAAAGACTGATTTATCACACACTACCCAGGATGAGGGCATTAGTAAGAACTGAAGAAACCCTCTCAGCTTGGTTAGCTTTGATAGACAATTCTTCCACAGAAGATTCTCCTCCTCCTCCTCCTCCTCCTCCTCCTCCTCCTCCTCCTCCTCCTCCTCCTCCTCCTCCTCCTCCTCTTCTTCTTCTTCTTCCATATCCATCATTGGACGTTGGCGATCATGTCAGCGATCTTAGTTTTATCAACAGCCGCACAAAAAAGTGCTGTGAGTTGTGTCCAAACCAATCCCTTAGATTCTGAAGCCATGATGTTCTTCTATCTGGACCTCGTTTGCCTTCACTCTTTCCTTGGAGGATTAAGTGAAGGATGCTGTATCTTTCTGAGTGTCGCATCACATATGCAAAATATTCTAAGCTTTTTTACGATTTTGATGATTTCCCTTGGCTCTCCCAGGTGGCTTATCACCTCCTCATTTCTGATTTTGTCAACCCAACTTAATTTTATATCCCACCTTTATTATTTTTACAAACAACTCTAGGAAATGAACATATCTAAGACTCTTCCTTCCTCCTATTTTTCTCACAACAACAACCCTGTGAGGCAAGTTGGGATGAGGGAGAGTGACTGGCTCAAGGTCACCTTCAAAAGGATCTATTTAGCTTCCTAACTTTTACTGAAGGTAAGCTTGTAACTTTACACTTACAATAAAATATTAGACTAAGAACTGTAGACCAACAAAAATATTTTAGATGTTCATTAGACAACCTTTCTCTTGTCCTGAAACTGTCTACTGGCCACTTTTGCTGATGAAACACCATAACTGAATTAAACCTCTTTTACTATCCAATGCATGGGAATTGATTAGGGCAGGGTGTCAAACTCAAGGCCCAGCAACTGGGGCTGACCCTGCAGGGTGCTTAGATCTGTCTAGGGGCCCACAGTGCTTCTGCCAGCAAATACGGAGCTCAGGAGGACTGTGCTTGACCCTCCCAGGCTCTGTTTTCAGCCGCAACGGCCTCCTGCTGCCTTCTGCCAGTGAAAACGGAGTTTGGGGCCACATGCGGCCCTTTCAGACACCGTTTTCAACCGTGACGGCCTTCTGCTGCCCTTTGCCAAAGCTTAGGGGGGGGGGAACAAAATGTTTTCACTGGCAGAGGGCGGCAGAAGGCCATAGCAGCTGAAAACAGAGCTCGGGAACCCTTTTTTGCTGGCCGAGTGCTCAGGCCACCACAGACGCCCTGAGACGAGTGACATCAAGCTAGCCACACCCACCCTGGTCAGGCCCACCTCTGAGGTCAAACACAACCCTGATGCGGCCCTCAATGAAATTGAGTTTGACACCCCTGGATTAGGGCAAGGCAACTTTTACAGCTAGCAAGACATCTGGTAAGGCATTTCTCTTTTGTTCCTTAAGAGTTATGACACGGAACTACATTCTGATTTTAAAATAACCAGAAGCACCAGTGGATTATCCATAATTAGAGACTGTAATTTTAACACATTCAATCCAGTATTCGTGATGCTGTGACAAATCAATCCTCAGAACGGAGGCCAGAGTGACTAGTTTTCTTCCACTGGGATCAATCAACACTGACAAATGGGCCATGTCTACCACTTGATTTCTGAAAAAGTCTTGCATGAGATGAGTCTCTGTGGCCCAAATGCTAATTTGCCACCTGCTTTATATTATGGACAACATCCAGGGCAAGCATAGGAACAGAAAGGGAAGAAATTTAAAGTGAGCAAAGGGTGGGTTAATGTGCAAAAATTACAGGTAATATCACAAGTTCTGCTCCCCCCCCCCGCTCCTTTGCACTGATTAAAAGCATAACAGAACAAGCAGATGGTTCTGGGTCTGTGGGAGTCGTGGGACTACAATTTCAATATATTTTAAAAAAACACCACTTTTTTCACACATTTAACACAGCTGCAGCAAACACCCACCCACAGAAGTATAGTGAGCTTTTAAACCACACATTATCGGTACAGGAGAGAGAGAGAGACACATCCTACTTCCTTCCTGAATGAAGGATTCATATGTGGGTGTGAGAACAAGGACATTTTACTGGCTCCTGGAAGTCAGCAACCCTTTAAAATATTTTTCTTTTTTTTGGGAAGAGACAGCAGAGAAAAGGGAACTGAAGAAAACCATGGCAACCAGTCAGTCCACCTACCCACACCACCCACTAGCTTCATTTGCTGACGCATAAAAAAAAAAAGCCGACCAAAAGATCTCAAGCTGTCTCTACCAGCTTGAGAAGGTGAGCAAACCCTCAGAGCTCATTAAATTCCTCCCTTCGCTTGTCTTGTATGCCTGCAGCTACTAGCCAGTTGAATATAAATAGAAGTTATATAACATCCTTGTTGATTCCTGTGTTAAAAAAAAAGTAGCATGACCTTGTTTTAAAAAGCCTGCCTCTTCCTGCTTATCAAGGACTAATCCTTATAGGGATTAACCTGAATCCACCTGTAGCTGATTTACATGCTGAAAGAAAGTTACATTAAAAAGAAGAAAGCTCTGTGCTGTTCTGTCCTGATTTTCTGAGATGCTCTAAAATCTGTACATTAATTACCTAGCAAATCTCATCATAGGAAGCCATTTTAATTAGCTTGGATAATTGTATTTCATTTATACCTACGGAGCAGAAGACTGGATTATAATTTCCATTTATAGCAAAATTTAAAAACAACTAAAGCTAACAGGTTTGCTATCAACTCTCTTTCTCTCCTTTTTACACCCTTGGTATTTTGTTCAGCCATTTCTCCCCCCACAGTGACATATGATGACTATCCATCAACAGGGAAGGTAGCTAGTTAAATTTAGTACTTGAAAGTTAGCAAGTACTAAAAAGTTAGCAAGTACTAGAAAATTAGCAAGTTTTTGCTTATTCTGAGCCACGGTGGCGCAATGGTTAGAGTGCAGTACTGCAGGCTACTTCTGCTGACTGCCGACTACCTGCAATTTGGCAGTTCTCACCAGGCTCAAGGTTGACTCAGCCTTCCATTCTTCCATGGTGGGTAAAATAAGGAGCCAGATTGTTGGGGGCAACATGCTGGTTGTGCAAACTGCTTAGAGAGGGCTGTAAAGCACTATAAAGTGGTATATAAGTCTAAGTGCTATTGCTATTCTGTGTAAGGAGAGTCATACCCACTCCCTCAACTGAGTCTGCATGCTGCTCATTATCCAAATGCTATTGCTTACCCACCTCTTCTAGCTACAGTATTACAGGAATGTATGAAGCTTCAGAACAGCCAACCAGCACACTGTGAAACTTGGAATCACTGTGCTTTTATCAGGTTGAAAAACAGTTTTTAAGACTCTTCTACTTCGGTATGGGCCACAGGCTGGGGGACAATTAACAATTTGGTTGGTCTTCTATATATAGAGATGAGGGGAAGAAAGAAAATAGATTTGTCTTTAATGTTTTGTAACAGTAAAGAATTGAATGTTGCTTAAATAACATTCTTGCCTATCAAACTTCTTTCTCTTACATTTTCTTATCTCAAGTTCTAGTTAAGCCTTATCTTACTGCTACAACTCCACTATTCCATTAATTTTTTTTTACAGATTAATAGAGTTGGAAGGGACCTTATAGATCATCTAGTCCTACCCCCTCAGCCAAACAGGAGACCCTACATCATTTCTGACAGATGACAGTCCAGTCTCTTCTTGAAAGCCTCCAGTGATGAAGCTGCCACAACTTCTGAAGGCAAGCTATTCCATTGGTTGATTGCTCTCACTGTCAGAAAATTTCTCCTTATTTCGAGATTGAATCTCTCCTTGATCAGTTTCCATCCATTATTCCTTGTCTGGCTTTCAGGAACCTTGGAAAATAGCTTGATCCCCTCCTCTCTGTGGCAGCCACTCAAATATTGAAAGACTGCTATCATGTCTCCTTTTGGTTTTGATACAATGTCTTCCTTTTCTGTTCGAGTCTCTATGATACCAGTCCTAAGTGATTCTGTTCTTACCTGTTTAATTTATCTTTTCATGTTTCCCTCTTTAAATTAAATATTGGACAACTTGCTACAATATGTAACAAGAATTACACCCTCATGGCCCATTAGTTAGAATGCAGTATTGCAAGCAAACTCTGTCCACTGACTGGAGTTTGATCCTGATGAGGCTCAAGGTTGACTCAACTTTTCCTCCTTTCGAGTTCAATAAAATGAGGACCTAGATTGTTGGGGGCAATATGCTAACTTTGTAAACTGAGAGAGTTCTGTAACACACTCTGTGGCGATATAAAGGGCTAAGTGCTATTGCTATTTGTTTAAAATATAGCCTAGTCAAGGATTAAATATGGGAATCTGATGACATGAGATGAGTTGTTATCCTTATGCTAATGATAGATGGATCAAACAAGTGATGTTTATGCAGGTTCTGGCTCAGTGATTGGAGAATATAGGAATCTGGATGGGAACCAACCAGATTAGCTCAACCTTGCCAAAACGGAGTTTTGGGGATTGTGGCTTCAGGTTTTTTTGCTCTTTGGTTCTAGATGGAATTGCATTAGCCCAGAAAAAAAGGGTATGCAATTTAGAGGTCTTCCTGAAGTGACGATTTCTGTTTAAACAGCAGGTGGCAGCCGTGGCCAAGAGGGCTTTTACACAAAATATAATACTTGCAGCTCTTCCTGTCACTGCTCATGTTACACTTAGTTTAGACACAGTCATTTTCTGCAATGGGCTCTATGTAGGGCTGCCCTTGAAGACTATCCAAAAGTTGTAGCTATTCCAGAATACAGTGTATGGGTGGTTATAAGCACATCTTGGTAGGACAATTTTACATCTCTGCTCTGTGAGCTGCACTAATATGCTTTTGGGTGGAATTCAAGGTACTAGTGGTCACCTATAAAGCCCTTCATGGCATGGAGTTCCGATATTTGCAGGGCTGCTTCTCCATGATTATTTCTACCTATTGCCCCAGTATGTTTGATAGGAGGGCATGCAATGGGCCCTTCAGTTAAAGAATGACATCTTATGCCTCCTTGGAAGCATGATATTTGGTTCCAGTGTCTGCAATCTGCAGCATCCTACCACCTGAGAGAGATTGTCCCTGATTCTGGTAGCCTTTTGTAAACTGGTGAACACCTGGATGTGTTCCAGGGCCAGGGGATTGACAGGCGAGTTGGCCCATTGAAAAGTTTCAATCTATTGTTTAGCTGGATTCATTCTGAGAGACCACTGTTGCTTTTAATTCTTTGCTAATATTATTTTTTTAGTGTTTTAACATATTGTACGTAATATTAGTAGCATTTGTGACATGGGTACCATAAATGAAGGAAATAAATGAATGAATGAATAGTATTTAAAAATGCTATTTTCTAACAGAGAGTCAGTTTGATATAGTGATTAAGGCACCAGGCTTTATTGCCCTCTCTAAGCATCAGCATATTGTCCTCAACAATCTGGGTCCTCATTTTACTGACCTTAGAAGGCTGAGTCAACCTTGAACCAGTGAGACTCAAAGTGCCAAGAAATCAGGAGATAGTCCCACATTAGGTATAAGTCAGCTGGGTGACTTTGGGTCAGTCCCTCTCTCTCAAACTGTAAGAAGTAAGCAACAACAAACCACTTGCAAAATCTTGCCAAAATCTCAGGGACTATTACAGGCGGTCACCAGGAATAAAAACTGACTCAAAGGGACAAAAAAGAAAGGTGTATGGCTGCAATAGAGCTCTTTGTTTTTGCAAAAAAAAAAATAAGCTATGGTGATCGAGACACTGGAAACAGGATCTGCCTCCGACTAAAAATATATTTTGACCATTGATACTCCCATGGGAGCCATTTCTCAGAATTCATACACGATTCCAAATGTTGTATACTAACAGATCTCTAACTAGCAGATTCCTGCTTTTCGTTCTTGTTTTTCTGTAGATTCAGAAACCATGGGAATACTTTTCCTACCTGTATAATTGTATTGCCACCTTCCAGTAGGGCAATAGCCAACAGGATGCTTTCATGGAAAACTCTATCACTAGTGGCATTCATGATGAGGTCTATAACTAGATTGGATGCTCCTTCCTTATCCAAGTGACACTGGACTTCTGTCAAACTCATTTCACCACGGTTGGTTGAGCTGGATCCAGACCCACTTCCTACAAAAAGAAAAAACAAACAAAAATGAAGCCTTTTGGGGTTGCTCAGCATTAGAAAATGTGTTGCTTCCCTTCAAGCAATTAAAGCAAGCAAAGTAAGTTTTAGCTGTGAATGTGTTCCCGTTTATTATCTGCTTTGCACTATCATGCTTTGCTCTTTATGGTGTTAGCAAGTGATGGTGCTATTAGAAACATTGTTTCTTTTTTAATATTCTCTCCAAAGTCAAGCTCCTCAAATGTGATAGCATTATAAATAGCAACAATGTTAGAATGGTTTCATAACTATCAGAAAACAATAATAAATTACTAAACCAGGAATAAATTCAACCAGCGTAATTCAAACCATTTGAAAAAAGAAGCCTACAAAACCTTTCTAAGAAGGCTAGTTTAGACGCCAATACAAACCAATTATAAATCACCTAGAGAATTTCTATTATTAGGTGCAAGTATAATCACTGTGGTGACACAAACAATATAATTATTCATTTAATTCGCATTCTCCTTTCAATCCTTTTAGTTAAGACAATAAAAATAAATGTCATTCAGAATTCAGGATTTACAAAGATTTATTATTTGTACCCATGTGGTCTCCCCAAGTTATCACCTCTTGCTTCATTCTTTAAACCAGAGATATCATTGGACAATTTGTATGCAAATATTTAAAATTATAATCTTTTAGCAGTCCCACATTTTCCCTTAGGTCAGATAGTCTGTCATTATGTATAACCCTCCTTCAATGATCACATCTTCAGTGACTGTTTTGAGTTATGATGGATTTGAAGCTTAAGAGCCGTGGTGGTGCAGTGGTTAGAATGTAATCTTGCAAGCAAACTCTGCCCACAGCCAAAAGTTCGATCCTGACCAGCTCAAGGTTGACTCAGCCTACCATCCTTCCGAAGTCAGTAAAATGAGGACCCAGATTGTTGGGGAAAATATGCTGACTCTATAAACCGCTTAGAAAGGGTTGTAAAGCACTATGAAGCAGTATATAAGCCTATGTGCTATTGCTGTTATGAGCAGTCCTCGGAACTGCCTGCCATCATGTAATCATGATTTCATGTAATCATGATTTAGCAACCAGCTCACAATTACAAATGTATTGTACCCGGAGTTGTGTGATTGTGTCATTCACTGCATCTTCCAACACGCAAAGTCAATAGGGAAGGAGACAGGAAGTTGCAAATGGGAATCACATGACATTGCACCTGACAACTGTGCAGGATTTGCTTATCAATGGCAACTAGTAAGGCCACAACTGCTGTCGTAAATGCATGTTAGGCACGAAAGCTACACATGAAGGTTCAATTAAACTGATTTATTGCTAAAGCCTATGCACAAAAATCTTCTCAATTAATGGTCAAAACCTGATGGCATATATATTTACCAGCTGTTTTCGCCACAAAAACAACTCTTTGTGCTGCGTTGATTTGAGGGCAGGACTGGGCCAAAGTCACCCACCCATGCTAAGGGAGGACTACAACTCACAGCCTCTTGGTTTCTAGCCAAGTACATTACCCCCTGTACAAATGGACTACTTGGTTTTTGTTGTTTCTATCTATTTAATAAATAATCTTTAATAAATAAACCCCTGTGAGAATGGGTGTTTTAAAAATGTGATCTATAAATAAACAAATAAACAATAAATAAAACCATTTACTGATTTTAATAAAGAGACAGTACCAAGAAAATTACGAATATCAATAAGTTTCACACTAGTAAAAATGCATGCATAATGAATTGTAAAAAAAGGGGGAGGCTGAATGAACAGACCAATTTCCAATACTTTAATTCAAGAGCCAACTTTCTGAGTGACAGAGAGGTAATAGAGAATGAAAAATATCTGCTGAAACAGCTGCGGAGACTGTCAGCCAGATTAATCTAGCAGTTAAGAGACAGAAGAGCCAACATGGGAGTCTCACAAGTTATCAAGCAGCACTCAAAACAGCCTACCTGCTCCTCCAGGTTTGTTGGGCCCTGCAGGAGATAAAGGTCCATTGCCAAAGCTGGTGAGGCTCTCTCGTCTTCCTCCACTTCTGATGTTCCCGTAGTAACGATTTACCAAAACCTGTCTCAGGGCCTCCCCCTTAATTCAAAGATATTGAAAGACAGAAACACACAATGAATGGAACAAGTGAGCCAAAGTAAACAAAAACAGTAAAACTGGATTTCAGCTGGTCAGAGGCACAACAGAAATAAAACTGGAAAGAAGAGATATGAATGTATAAAAACAACAACAGAAATACAATGTACCTATACCCATTTAGAAATGGTATGTCTAGATCTTCAGATGCATTTATAAATGCTACTAATAAATAGTTTTATACTAAAAAAAAGCATATTCTAATATGAATGAAACATGAAAAAAGCAGTGAAAATTGCATATAGGACACTGCCCTTAAATATTTAGGAAACTAATTATAGTATAGTTCGGTGACACAATTATTGAAAGTATTTGTTATGCAAATTTTCCCTTCTAAGACTTTCAGAAAGGTATTCATTATCATGAAATAAAATATATGTGCATCTATTGCCTTTATTAGTGAAGTAAACTGAATGGGTGTCCTTTATTTTATTTTTAATATAATTTTTTATTTTTGAATAAACAGACAAAACACAACAAACGCCACAAAAGTATCTTCCATTACAAATTGTAAAAAGTGTGTCAATTGGTTACAAAGAGCTTTCGTGCATCCCTTCCATAGTCATCACCTACAATTCATATCAAGTTATATATTTTAAATCAAATATATTTATATCTATATATTACTATCATCATACCTCAATCTTCATATGACTATAAGTTGTTTTTACATCCCTTTATATAAAATATTCCAAAATTTAAAGCAAAACCACATGATGGCATTCTGTTATCTATTTTCAATATCATCCAGCAACATTACATCTTTATAACACTTTCTAAATAAAAATTAATTATGTTTAATAACAAAGTTTATAAACCTTTCTTAATCACTGTTTACAATTTATATCAAATTTCCCTTTTATCATGTCAATACAAATATTACATTATTATCATTATCAATCATTTATTTAATAATATCCATCATCATTTCATTTTTTTGGTCTTATTTTAACTATATTTAATTTACTCTTTTTTAATATTATAAGCTTTCATATATAAGAGTTTCTAAACTTCCTTTCATGATCACCATTTAGAATTTATACCAAATTTCCTCTTATCAAACCAATACATATGTGTACATTATTATCATTATCAATTATTTATCTAACTATATCCATTATCACTTTTTCACATAATGCTCTAATTTTAACTAAATTTGACTAATATTTTGTTATTACTTTTCATATCTCAACCTGTGTCTTTCCAGTAATAGTGCAGTCTGATGTCTTTTGCCATTTGTGGAATTAGTCTTCTTGTTATTTCCTTAATCAAATTTGTCTGGACTTCTCTTTGCAACTTATTGCTTTTTACATATTTTGTAAAATCTCGAGACTCTCCATCAGCTTCTTTAATCAGCTTATCTTTGGTTATCAGTAGTGCTTTTGTCAAAGTTTCTCTCCTTGAATCTATCAATTCTTCTCTTTTTTCTTCTTCTATATCTGGAGTAGAGCTCCTTTCCATCTATTTTCCCTTTCCATGTTCCACTCTTTCCATCTCCAACCACTCAGTTCACTGGGTTTTTATGACTCTAACCTCCACTTTTTCCATTTGCTGGATATCTTCAATTCTTCCATTGAATTTCACTGCATTACAATCCATATTTTCTAATCTCTTCTCAATTCTCTCTGTTGTTTCTAATAATTTTTGAATTTCAAGCATAATCTGTTGTAATGCTATGGTTTCTTTTTGGTGCTCTGCCATTCTTCCAACTAGTAAACACTGCCACTCTAGTTTGAAAACAAGGTTTTGTTTTCCCTTCTCTCCAGATGCCAAGGAAGCGTCCAAAGAGTGTCCTTTATTTTAGAATTTTCTAATTCAGTTATATTAACTTTTAAATCCAGATAATTATAACCTAATATACACACTCTGACTAACAATTTCTTAAATTTCAAAAAGGCGGATCCTGAAATGCAAATATTTCAACAGGAAATGTCACATGATAGGAGATGGATACCACTGCCCCTACCTCCTTCTTTCCTACTTTTATAAGCACAATGATTACCATTAATATTAGAACTGTCTACAAATATAACTAAGCAATTAAAGTTTTTAGTATACATTTGTTGCATTCTGAGAAGAATTTTTCCTTTAATTTTCAGCAGCGGCATATGAGGGCAAACAAGTTTTCTTGTTTTACAGAATACTGCAGAGATGGTTGCCATAAAGAGAAGCCCATCCAAATATCTCAACTTAGAGAAGTGATATTAGAAGGCAGTCCAAGCAGGTAAAGTTAATACTGTAAATCTAATAATAAATATTGTTTCAGGGCTTTTTTTCTGTCTTATTGACTTCTGGGAAAAAAGGAAGAGCTGTTCTCCCCTGTCAGCAATAAACCTGCAGGATAGAATCAGAATCCATTTGTATTTTATCTCATTTTATGTCATATCACCACCATCAGATGAACCACTATTCTTGACACATCCACTCCTGGCACGTTCAGTACTGCTCTAGTGAACAGTTGCTGTGAAAAGTGGAACAGATTAGAATAGTTCAAAGTCCCAATATATCAATTTTGCAAGCGGTGAATATTGGCCACTCTTTTATGAGATAGAAGCACCTTTAACACTGCCTAAATATTCCTAAAGTTTAATTTCATCTAATTTCAAGATAGCATGAAGTAACTTTTTGCAAAAGGTTTTTTTTTAATTTAAGAGTTATACAAAACTCAAATTCATAGAAAATTCTGTATTGAGCAAACCTCTTAAGCATTACTTTGTTGCACAACATATCCTTGGAACTGAATCAGCTGCATCCAAATTTCTTGAGGAGTTAAACACATTACCTATGATATCCCTAAATTTGGTCAAGATGTTCAGTATCTTTAAGAAGTGGAAAATAATAATAAAATAAATAATAGCAGCAGTAAACAGCCTGGAAATAACTTTATTTTTGTATCCACATGAAGTAATTATTTCCATGTGCTTTGAACATTTAAGATATTAAAGTATACACTGCTTAAAAATGCCCTATGTACATAGTTTCTTAAGAGAGCATGGAAATGAATATTAATAATTTTTTGCAAATAAAAATCACTTTTGTATCTTTCATTTTTATGTACATGTCCTGTTTACGGGAACAGATAACAGATCTCTCAGAGTCTGTACTGGTTTTACCATGATTAAAGATAACTATATCAAGGATTACAGGAAGCATTTCCTCAAACATTAAGAAGGTAATATGAATTTTGACTTCAGCAAGAGATCTTATTCACACAATCTGGTGACTCCAATGAGAAAGAAGTGTCACTCAGATTGAATTTGGTTTGCCTGCACTTCACATAATTGCCCTTGAAAAACTTGAACAATATTTGAGTCAGTTTTATCAGGTAGAAAGAATTTTAGCTCAGTTACCTGAGCTGTGTTTGACCAAGGGACAATGCTCTAGTAGGTTTTTCATGAACTATGTTAGTGACATTTAAATATGCCTTATTAAAGCAAACTTTTCAGTATCATGCCTTCAGATATACCGAACTTTCACTCCTATAATTGTGTGTGTGTGTTTAATTAGACAATACTAGTATCAGCTGTAAACAGTATTAATGTAAGAATAGAACATGATTACACATATCAAATCTGAGCTGAACAATAATAATTTCCGGCCTGATAAAAGTTAAATTCAACTAACAATGGTTGCATGCAGTTCGGGTTACATACAACAAAATAAAGAATCTACCTACCTATCAATCTATCTATCTACTGAGATCAATTGTTTCTTTTATATAATTTGAAAACAACAAAATCAAGCAAATTAATTGCACTTCAACCAATAAAATTCTTTCTGCTTCAAAGAAAGCTACAGTATTTGTTACTAGTAGCAACAATAATATCATTACATAGTTTTTAGATATACATTGAAATTAATCTTAATTTTCATCTTCACAGAAAAAAAGAAAGCACTCATGATAATTAGATCTAGGTGTCTGTGTTATTCCCAAAAAAAGTAATTATCCCGGGAAATGCAGTATTTGTAAATGAAAGCTATTACTTTTATATACTTTCTGAAATTAGTGATATGTAAAAGAATTGCACACTTTATACTGCTACAATACATCTTCAGTATGATAAGAGCCATTCAGTTTGTAAAGATATTTTCGTTTCTAATTCTCTGTGCAATAGATATTATTTGATTGATTGATTGATTGATTTATTATCAAACCACACATCCTCCTCACAGAGATTCTGTGCCATGCTCAACTGATAGAAAAAGAAAAGAAATCCTGGTTTACCAAGGTGCTAATCATTCAGAGTTAAATGGAATGTTGCTTTTACCACAGTATTTCTCTCTTAATTCATTCATTGAAATCTAATGTTAATTCGTTCATTGAAATCTAAAGCAACAATGCATCACCAAATACTTCAGCAGCCCACAGATTTTAGGATTGACTTGTTTTTCAATATCATATGAAGCAAATCAGGAATCAACAAATCTTGCACGTAAAAATCAGTAGTAGTAACATATTTAAGATAGGAAGAGAGAATATTATTTAACAACCTATATAACAACTTCCAAATGCTCAATTTATGCTTTAAAAACTGATTAAAGCCTCTTTTGTTTTCATAACATTTTGAGGGAAAAATTCTTTCTTTACATATTATTTTCCTTAATTAAAATAAATACATAAAAACAACTAAACCCTTCTGCAATTCACATCGATCATATTCATCTTTAATCCACTGCTGAAGATACATACCCTTTTTTGATCTTCAAGTTGTCTCTCTGGTAGACTTTGATCAAGCTCCTGGCGAGTATGGAGAAATTTTTTTAAAGATTGGTACTACAGAGATTCTAAATAAATTTAAAATAAACAAGTATTGCCCTTATACAATGATTTATATCACTCAGAGAACTACAGGAGGTTAAATCATGTGATTAAAAAAATGCAGGGGTGGGCAATCTGCAGCCCGCAGATCCCAATTGCCACCACACAACTCAAAAAATGTGGCCACATTTGAGCAGAAATTTTTTTCAGGATAAAAGTGGAAATTGGTATCTTATGCCTCAGGAAATCCAGAGATAGTTTTATCCTTAAAAATATCCTTAAAATTCTCACCAAAAGATCCACTTTCTTTCGTCTTTCATGCCTCTTGGGGACATCACTAGGTCTCTGCGGATCTTGGGAGACCAGCATGGGGGTGGGGGGATTGGTTTAAACTCAAGGATTGCCCACTCCTGATCTACTGAAAGTTTCCATCATTTAACTTTGGTAGTATTAATATTTGCATTCATGGTTTGTTTTCTGCTTTGCATAATAAATACAGAAAACAGTCTGACTTATGTAATATTAGCAAATGCAAAAAAATAACAATATTGGCTGTCACCATGCAAACACATATTTTACACTGAACACACTGAACTTTACATACAATTCACTTTACTTAAAACATTTCCAAACATGGAAAAACATTTATTTTCTGCCTGAAGAGATATCCTCCCTTCATCATAACTTTTTTTCCCCTAGATATGGTAATTTTTGTGTTGTCTTGATTACCTTTTGAAAGATTCTTCGGGTGAATGATTTTTAAAAAAAGACAATGCTAAAATTATGGCTTAATAGTCAGCGCACGAGGCAGTAAAGCTTTGATTTATAGGAATTGGAAGATGATCAGGCTCAGAATTGATACATAAGAGTTTTATTGTTGCAAAGATGTTACATATGTATGGGACATTTGCCTGATACAAAAATATAATTATATAGAAATCATATAAAATAAAGAACCCAGGATATAAGTCATCTTATTTTTTCCTGGTCAATGAATTGTTGATTGTTCTTTTCCTGAACTTCACATTTATTTTGTCCATATAATAATTTTGTTTGGCCTCCTTGTCTATTTTTTATTTCCCCACTGGAACTAGAAACCCCACATGGATTTCCTATTCCTACTCTCTGATCAGGAGGAAATGAAAGAAATTATATTTTTCCATTTCTACATTATGGTCCCCCTGGGTCTTCGACATAAATTAGGGATGATTCCTTTATTTTGAGGTATTCTAGTCTGTCTTCCTCCAATAGGAAAAAAATAAATGTAGGTGGAGATTAATCTCTTACATTTGTCAGTACTCCATCTATTCCAAAACTCTCCTCTGCAACTTTCTCCCTAACCCAAATCCACTTCCCTTTCTTCTAAGAATCAGAATTCCTGGGAGGCACTGAAGACAGAACTTGTGTCCAGTTAGTTGATTTGGCCATTAAGGTGCTGCAAATACTACTGTCAGGTGAGACAATGGGGATATGTGTCTTCTGCTGCTTCCCATGATCTTCCCATATCTGCATAGCCCTTTCTTAATAGTAGTGACAAAAGCTATCGAAGACAGCAGAGCATTTGTAGGAACTCATGACATCATCCAATTGATTTTTGAAGTGGTTCTGGCTGGCTTCCCATGAGAAAATGAGAGAGGTCTGGAATGGAAGGGAGTCAGGAGAAGAGGTGGTAGCTACTAAGGGTAGCTTAAAATGAAGCGATGTGGTGATGTAGTGGTTGGAATGCAGTACTGCAGGGTAACTCTGCTGACTGTCATCAGTTTGCTCTTTAGCAGTCCAGGTTGACTTAGCCTTTCATCCTTCTGAGGTTGGTAAGATGAGGACCCTAATTGTTGGGGGCAATATGCTGACTCTGTAAACCACTTAGAGGGGACTATAAAGCACTGTGAAGTGGTATATAAATCTAAGTGCTATTGCTATTAAAATGTAGACATCAGAATGGAAATATGAAGATGTTATTATAAGCAAATTCAGACTCACATAAAAGATGAGATCAATTGTTCTATTGGTAATAAACTTACCCATGGAAGTATTGTTCTAAAGTGGGCATTAGCCTCCTCTCTTTTACTATGTAACTTTTGTCAATGAGCAGAAGATACGTTGTTAGTTCAAAAGAGAACATAAAAATTCCAAAAACATACCAGAAGAGAACTTCTATCGTAAATGAGGTTGTGATGAAACCTATAGTTTAAAAAAACCCCATGCTGAATAGTAATCAGATGAGCTGTCCCAGGAGCAAAAGAGAAAGATGAAAGGAACTAACTTTACACTCAGATAAGAAGCTTCGCAGGGCAACATGTTTGATAAGAAGAAACATGAGCCTACGAGATCATAAAAAGTCATGACGTAGGAGACAAGAATTTCAAATAGTCAAATATTCCATTGGCAAGATGTCATGGGAAAAGCTGAAAAAGTTTTTGTTTCAACAGAAGGAGCAAATTATTAAAGTAATAAAGGTGAGCTAAAAATAAAACGAAATTCTGGCACAGATTTCCCCATTCCTAAGAAAAAAGATGGAGACAAAAAGAAGTTCCTTGAAGGCAATCTATCCCAGCCCATGCATACGGGTCTTGCTCCCAATGAGTATAGATTGAATCAGGCACAGAAAGAACTTCCTTTCTGTGTCCCTCCTGCCTCATTGTTCCAATGGTTAATAGGCATTTATAAAAACACTGTATAGCAGAGGGTCTAGATTGCAATGTGCAGTATGCTATTTCAAACTTCTCTTCAGTGGCCCTAATGATAAGCAGTGTATGACTGGTTATGATTTTTCAACACTTGTACACCCATTCAATGGTCAACTTATTGTGGAGGTTTCTATCTAACTGCTGGAAAATTGGTCAATTATTGATGTTTTCTGGTCCAACTGGATAGCAACTTGGTTCTGGAGCAAAGAACTTGATCCACAGCAAACAGCATTGCAGTAATGTTTGCATAAAGTGTTTACTTTCCTGGCTGAAGCATTTCCCTCCCGATATGAAAAGCATGCAGGTCTTGGTGCCCAACTTCAAATCCAAAATAGCTATAATTTTCTTCTCTCTAGAAACACAATACTACATCCAGGAACCTAATCCCAATCAAGGCTTAGAGGTAAGATTTATTGCAAACAAGATGTGAGGCAGAACAGCTGTCTACTGCAGAACTCAGAAAGCGAGGCCTATAAATAAGCTGTTTAGCAGCCTTAAGATTTAAGTCTGAAGCCTCTTCCTCCTTTCTGGTCAATATACTCTTGACTGCTCATTTCCCCGGCTTCAGACCAGATCTACCTATTTTGGGTTAGTAGCTTCAACAGTTTTGAAGCAGCCTGAGAATATCTGTTTTCTGATGCATTTACAACTATATACTGTATCTAGAGAATATCAGTTTAGGGAAAGCTCATTTAAGCTATTTTCAATTTTGCTATACGTCTTTTGGGGGAAAGCAGTTAGTTTAATACTGACAGCCAATTTTATTTTTAACTTTCTGAAGGACCACACTTAAACCTGAGACTTGTTGTCTGTCATGTATCTAACATTAAATATAATTTAATGTATGTCTGAATCAGAAACAGAATTTCAAATGGAATTTTAAAGAATATTTCAGGCTTTTGGAAAAATCATTGATAATCTTGAAGTAAAAGTGAATGTGAATATCATTGTATTATTATTTAACACAAATTAGAATCTCTAGAAAACAAAAACAATAAGGGTTTATACATTTGTAGCTTTGGTACATTTCTTTAAAGTGAAAGAATGAAAGATCATGTTCTTGATCTGGTCAAGAGTCTCTCTGGTCAATATTTTAGAAAATATGTGTGTTCAAGGAGGATAAGGGCTCTGCAGAGAGAAAAAAATCAGTATGTTTAGTAGAGTTAATTGTGTTTATAAACTTGCAGTAATATGTGTTCTTGAACTAAATACACTGACATGTCCCCCTGACTACAAAATTAAAAGATGGGGTAAATATATTAGCTGTCTCTATTGCACATAAAGAGGGACGAAGTGGCTCATACGCTGAGCTTGTCAATCAGAAAGGACGGCAATTTGGCGGTTCAAATCTCTAGTGCCGCATAATGGAGTGAACTCCCATTAATTGTCTCAGCTTCTGACAACCTAGCAGTTCGAAAACATTTAAAAATGCAAGTAGAAAAATAGGAAACACCTTTGGTGGGAAGGCGACAGCGTTCTGTGTGCCTTCGGCATTTAGTCATGCTGGCCACATGACCACGGAGGCATCATCAGACAGTGCTGGCTCTTCAGCTTAGAAACTGAGATGATTACCACCCCCTAGAGTCAGGAATAACTAGCACATATGTGCAAGGGGAACTTTTACTTTATTGCACATCGATATTCGATAGCACCTGCTAACTTGCAGTATTTTTTTTCAATACCTACAAAGATCAGAATTGTGCAAGCCATTATATTCTCCATGATCCTCTATAGAAGTAAAAGACTTTATAGGAGAAAAATAAGAAGGGTATTGATGTCTTTAAATGATAATTGTTTTCTAATACTTGAAGGGCTGTCACAAAGAAGAAGGGTTGGCCTATTCTCCAAGACACCAGAGGGCAGGACAAGAAATAATGGGTGAAAGTTTGTTAAAAGACATATCCAATCTAGAAGTAAG
Source organism: Thamnophis sirtalis (assembly GCF_051295495.1). NCBI lineage: Eukaryota > Metazoa > Chordata > Lepidosauria > Squamata > Natricidae > Thamnophis > Thamnophis sirtalis. The sequence goes on along the minus strand of NW_028261383.1, from coordinate 54,581,113 downwards.
GAGATTTTTTCTGACAGGAGAACAAATAATCAACGGAATAGTGTGCTTCCTGTGGTTGTGGGTGCTTCATCATTGGAGATTTTCAAAAACAGACTGGACAATCATTTGACTGGAATGGTATAGGGTATCTGCCCTGAACAGGGGCTGGCCTAGCAGATTTCCAAGGTTTCTTCCAGCCCTATGATTTTATAATTCCTGAGTACACCATGGACAGCCAAAAATCCAAACTGATAAATCATTGAACAAACAACCAAGCTAAAATTATCCTATTCCAGACACATTATGCAAACATCCAGCTTTCTGGAATAAGCTCTAATGCTGGGAAATTGGAAGGAAATAGAAGACAACAAACCAGCAAAAAGGTAATGGATTCAATTATAGTGGCGATGAGTATACATCTTGAAAGAAAGGGTTAGAGATAGATCTCTATGGTCACTAAGAGTTGAAAAGGGACTTTATGGTCAATTAATTCTTTTTTTAAACTCCAAATTCCTAACTGAAAGATTATGATACATTCAGGGTGAAATTTTTGATAAACCAAAATAAATCTGAAGTGGTACTTTTGATAAGTAAATACACAAACACACACTTACATTCACGAAGATTTAAATTTATAATGTTATCACTGCATAATTACTTTGCAATGATTTTACACTTTTAAAATAATGCACATTAATTTTAATTCATTAATTTTAGTGGTCATCCCCATGTTAAATTCAAATACTAAGAGAAAAAAAATATAAGGGTCACTGAATAATATTTAGTTTAAAATTTCAAACATCCCAAAACACAGATCTATCCTCAACCACAGCTATTCTCAAAATCACCAATATTTCTATATTTTACAAATATAGGTGAATAAGTGACACACCTCTATATCGTTTTCCATTTCAGGTGATTTAGGCAGCTATTTAAAAGCAAATATTAAAACAGAAAACTTTACATTTAAATGCATGGCTAAGACACACAAGTGAAGATAAGTAACATTAAACAATAACAACAGTACAGTGCTGATATGACTAATGTACATAAAAAATTAAAACATACAAGGTATAAGTAGTTATATCCCTCTTTTGAATGATACTCTATCAAGAAAATCCTATACCTACAGGTGTACATATGTAAGCACAAAATAGTTTGGAAAAATACTGTATAGATTGAGACAACTTACAAACACGCTCAGTGAATAAATGAATGTGCCCCAAAACCCTCATATTAAAGTAATTTAGAAAGAAAGTTTTTAGATGGGATGAACCACAAATTATCCTTTTTTCAATGGTGAACACCCTCCAGTAATTAAATGAATCTAATTTGAAACAATGCACAGGATTAACAATTAACAGTAACAGAGTTATATTCAGCAGGTTCTGGCAAGTTCTGGAGCAGAAATTTTGAGTAGTTCAGAGAACCGGTAAATACCACCTCTGACTGGCCCTGCCCCCAGGTATTCTCTGCCTCCCGAGCTGATCGGAAGGGAATGGGGATTTTGCAGTAACCTTCCCCTGACATGACCACCAAGCCACATCCACCAAGTCACACCCACAGAATTGGTAGACAAAATTTTTGAACCCCACCACTGATGTGAATGAAAAAATAGTTTTATTCCCAATTAGTTAAATTTTGAAATAATTTCTAACTAAATGTGTGCTATGCTATTCCCCACCACCCCTTAGGCTAAATCATAATTAGTGTTTAAATAAATGGAATTTTATGTCTGTAAACCAGTAGAATCTAGGAAAAGGGAAATATATAAGTAAAATTACCGAATATTAAATGTGATAAACTTGTTTAGACTATCAGTATCACACCTATTATATAATAATCTACATTATTATGTAGATTTTACAAACACACACACAAGAGTCATCAAATAGATAGATTTTAATTATTTAACTTTTAGATTTATGCCCTGTTTTTCCTGTAGGACCTGATGGGAGGCTATTTTACATTCTTTTCCTCCCAGTATCCACCATAATAATAACCATGTCAAATAAAATGGGTGAGAGAGAATGACTAGCCCAAAATCATCCAGTGAAATTTCTCTAGCTGAAAATGAGTTTGAACTACCAAATTCTAGTTCAACATCTTATGGTATAGGTAGTCCTCAACTTACAACAGTTTGCTTTGTGACTATTCAAAGTTACGACGGCACTGAAAAAAGTGACTTAGGACTGCTTTTCACATTTATGATGGTTGCCGCATCCACTGGTTATGTACTCAAATTCAGGCACTTGGCAATTGACATGTATTTATCACGGCTGCAGTGTACTGCAGTCATGTGATCATGTTTTGAAAACTTCTGACAAGCAAATTCAATGGGGAAGCCGGATTTACTGAACAACTGTGTTACTAACTTAACATTGTAATTCACTTAACAAGTGGTTAGAATGCAGTACTGCAGGCTACTTCTGCTGACTGCCAGCTAACTGCAATTTGACAGTTCAAATCTCACCAGACTCAGGGCTGACTCAGCCTTCCATCCTTCTGAGGTCAGTAAAATGAGGACCCAGATTGTTGGGAGCAATATGCTGACTCTATAAACCACTTGGGGCTGTAAAGCAGTGTGAAGTGGTATATAAGTTTAAGTGCTATTGCTATTATAAAATGGGGCAAAACTCCCTTAACTGTCTTGGTTAGCAACAGAAACATTGGGCTCGATTGTGGTTGTAAGTCAAGAACTAATTGCACCACACTAGCTCTCCACATTATTAAATAACATAGTTGCAGCCATTTTTGTAGGTAATGAAGGCCTCGTAAATCATTTCAGAGCAGTGTTTGTCTTACAGTCTCATAGCCATCTCAACAAAACAAGACACCCCTGTGTTGTTATGCAGAAATTTATCATTAGTGTTCAGGGACAAATGCTTTCACATGGTCTTCTAGCTGAACAAGTAATTCACATTAATGTAGTTCCCATAACAGCTGGGAAACAATCCAATGAATGTCTGACAGACTTCTGCTAATTATGTGATATATACTTTCAAGTAGAAGATGACAGACTGTGTTTAAAACATGTTATGGTAGAGAGACAAGACATGCTGGACAAGAATGAGGGGGATCTGAAAGGGGGTTTAAAAATGACAGGCTACAAGAATGATATGGGGAAAAATGCTACACTTGATATACAAATGAAAGCAGCTGATATCTTAGTAATTAAAAAGGGATATATAAATAACACCCCCCCTAAAAAATAAATAAATACCTGTATATCTTTTCTATATTGGATTTGGAAAATACACTGGTTAAAGTTTTGAAGATATTTTTTGAGAAGGGACAAAGAACAAATGAAAATAAATTAAATTTATTTAGGCATTATTTGAAGACTTTAAAGATCAAGATTATTAAAAGCAAAAGGAAGGAATCTAAATTTGATTTATTTGCTCAAAGTTAAAATAGATATGTTTTTAATTCTGGCAACATTCAATGAATTGCCAGAATTAATGAATGAAGCCCCTCCCACCCCATTTTATTACTCCATTATTTGCTGTATATTTTTACATAACATTTCTTCTTTGTTACTTGTTACTAGGTACTCCTGAATTAACCTTAATTTTATCTTAATTAGGTTCATATTACTCTTAACCTTGAAGTCCTTGATGCTCTGTGAGCTGGGTAGTTTTCTTGCAGACATTTTACTACCAAACTAGGTAACATTATCAATACAGTGAAATGTAATGAAAGGGTAATGTGTAATGCAATATCTGCAAGAAAATAGCCAAGCTCAAAGAGCATCAAGGATCCACACTTCAACCCTGAGCTACAAATATTATCTTTCATTAGTACTCTTAACTTTGTATTTCTGAACAAAACTAGATATGCTTAATTGCCTAAATATGATTAGTTCAACCCAGATAGCCTCTCTCACTCCTTCCAGTCAATTAAGATAGGTGTAGAAAACAATTCCCAATGGTTCAGCCATTCTGATTCAGAATGGCTGAATAGCCAGAATGGCCAATGGTTAGAATGCGGTATTGCAGGCTGAATCTGCCCACTGCCAGGAGTTTGATCCTGACCATCTCCAGGTTGATTCAGCTTTCCATCCTTCTAAGTTCGGTAAAATGAAGGCCCAGATTGTTGGGGGCAAACAACCTCGACAGTGGTATAAAGCACCATGAAGAGCTACGGTATATAAGTCTAAGTACTACTGCTACGAGCTAATAAGGAATTCTGGCAATTCAACAACATCTCAAACATGTCATCCATCTCAATTTAGAAGACCATCAATGTATTCATTCTTGAACAAAAGCAACCTGAATGAATTTGGTTGACTCTCTCATCACAATTTCAGATAAAAATAAGTTCTTTTACAAAGGTAGTCGTATTAGTTTAAATTAATACATAAAATTAATGTATGTATGTATGTATGTATGTATGTATGTATGTATGTATGTATGTTTGTTTTCGTAGATTTTCACCGGTGCAGGTATGCTGGTCCAAAACCTAGCCTGAAGATGGCGAGTGAGACCTCACTGAAATGTTGCCAAGACAATCTCAATCTTACACAGGAAAAGACCCGAATACAACAAGACCAGCATGTACGTTGTTCTTTTGTGTTGAAATGACCTAGAAAGCCAAGGAGTCTACGAAATACCATGCAAAAACTGCCCTGCCACATACAATTAGCCAAACTAATAGGAGAATAAATGCACGCATCGCAGAATACAAGAACGCAGTAAGAAAAAAAGAAAAAAAACTTCCTCCCTTTTCCAGCACTTTAAAGCAACAGGACATGAAATTGATTTTGAAGGAACCAAATTAATCTCCAAAACTGAACATTTCAACAAGAGAATAATTATGGAAGCCATTGAAATAGAAAAACACCCCCACAACATGAATAAACGTGATGATACCTCCCTCCTACCAGACATCTGGAAACCAGCCCTAGTCAACAAATGAGGCCCACATCCAAATTAAAATATAAACAATGTATGAATTGATTTGCTAAAATACAGAGTTTTAAATTAGTCATTTCCCTCATTTCCTCTGCAGTTCTATGAAAGAAATGTAAGAATTTCCCGCTATTTAAATACAACTACAAATATCTCCCAATTAATGGAACAACCTTCATCTAGAGATCATGCTAGAACTAAATTTGATATCCTTCCAAAAAACTGCCAACAGTTTATATTATAGAGCTTTTGAGAGATGGTATTGCCCAAGGTGAGTTGACACCTTGTATTGTAATGTTTACTGCTGTTTAATTTAATTTTTTATGTTGAGTTTGCATTGTGGTTTTCAACTTTTTGCAACATTCATACAAAGATTTTCCCTCCTGCAAAAGCAAAGAATG